>NC_080096.1:77724566-78324566 GCF_950005125.1 Chionomys nivalis | reverse complement strand
TTTGTTCCCCAGCGAGGGACACTTTTAGGAGGTTGTGGAACCATGAAGAAATGAGACCTAACTAGCAGAAGTAGGTCAGTAGCAGTGGGCCTGTGAAGGTCATACCCAGGCTTAGCTTCTGCCACTGCTTCAGGGTCTAGCACGATGCATACAACCCTTCTCCATACAAGCACACACAGTTTTAATGTTCTACCCAAGACCACGGGACTGAACAAGCATGAACCCTTTGAAACTATGAATAGAAATAAATCTTGTCTTTATTATTTCTGCCAGGTATATGGTCAAGTAGTTAAAAACAAAAAAAGCACAAGGATTACTGCTGTGCTCTCTCTGCTGTACCCAGATGACTAAACAATCCTGGCACACCATGTAAATGATGGCTTTTATAGATTCATACTGTAGGCCACCACCTAGGAAGATTGTCGTCTGCTGTGAATGAAAAACAGGACAAAAAGAGTTGACTACTGTTAATTAAATTCTTCCAATATGTCCACGGTGAGCTGAGAGAATACAAAGTAATCTCTCATGGTAGACATAACCCCACAAGGTCTTCAATATACTTCTTTAACAGAGGAAGAAAATGCAATACCAGAGGCTAACTCACTTGGGATGTCCTGGACAGCATAGGCAGACAACAACATTAAATGTATAGTCTAACTCCAGAACCGCCTCTGACCATCACTAAGTTTTATAAACCAACTACCCTTGTGTTAGGGACATAGCTGTTTGGGGGCACTATTGTTCCTCTCTAAATGTCAACTTTCTCTACTCTACCAATTTTTTATCTCTCTGACAATATGAGTTTGTACTCACAAAATATACAGTTGATATGCTGAACTGTTATAACTACTTTATGGTTTTCTTACAATATGCTCCATTCTTTTCTTCAGTCTTTGCAAAGCATGGACAGCAATAGGGATGCCAAGAAACAGTGTAACTTCTTGGAGGTCGCCTGGTCAGCAAGGTATAAAGCTGAGAGTCTCAGAACTAGGTTTCTTCCAAAGTTCTCCAGTAGACTTGCTTGACCCCTCAACTGATACTCTTCCATTCCTGGCTTCGTGATTGAGCATATCACTCTACAGCATGCAGGGTCAAGAGTCAAATCACATTCATGGCTTGTGCTCTGAGACTTTATATTCCTAAGAATAAAGACCATCTGCATTCCACCTATACCTCCTACAAGCCCTGTCCCCTGTGCACTACAGATACTGAAATTCCAGTGGCAAAAACCATTGCTTTCTTCACATTTTCAGCTCTAAGTTGTTGAGAAAGTCACTTCACGCTTCTTGAATTCTACTTACCATGTCTATCAGAATAGGATAATACCAGCTCCCCATAAAATTGGTTATAAGATGAAATGAGAAAGTAGTATAATATAGAAAATGAACTAGGTGTCCAGTCAAATAAAATAAAAATGCTATTATCATAGAAGCATCCGCACTTGAAGGAACATATTGCTCTGAAGTTTCTAAGCCTCTAAAACATAATCATGACAAAACAAATGTATGATGAAATTAGAGAAACAAATCTGCATATTAGCACTGATCAACAGCTAACTTATACAGCTAACTGGTTTTTCAATATCCAGACACTGATTCTTATTAATAAATTCATAATGACAATTCTGATGATGACATCAGACATCCGCACAGCATACTGCAATTTTGGAATGTGTTCATTTATTTAGTTGCACTGGAACAGAATGAGAGGAGAACAAGCAGAATTAAAGATGCAGATGTGGAATCTAAGGGGTCATGAAGGAAAACAGGCTCTGGGGGAGTTTCTCCATCTACAAATTCTCTGGCTTGATACTAGTATCTCTCTCCTCTCCATATTTCTTAACCATGGACAGCATTGTTTGATTACCAGTATGACTCACTAGATACTGTCCACTGAGCTTTAGACAAACCAAGTACTTGTCCATGGCTCACAAGTAAGGCTTTTTTATGTCTAAATCTACAACTATCCAAACAACTGCTCTGTAGAGTTCTCATCCTCTCTTCTACTTCACATCTTCTACCTCCCCATCACCAAACATTCTATGTGCGTTTCAGATCTTGAATCAACCTTCCATTACTCAGAGAAGTTCTTACTACTATTTTGGACTGGTTGATCCCCTTAAATGTCCCATAGCAGATGAGTCTCATTTTATAACATAGACTCATTCAATCTCTTCTTTCCCTCAGATAGCAAACAGCTGGAGAATCAAAAGTGGCTATGAACCTACCATGGTACCAAGAATAATATAGGATGATGGAGTCTTCCTTCTCTTAGCTTCAATGTTCTCAAAGGTAAGGTGATGCTTACAGGTCTCCTTGCTTGATAGGATTGGAGTAGATGGAAAAGGATGTATAAGTATATTTTTGAAGTACTAATTGCTGCAAAAATAGCAAAGTTAGTTGTTTTATGTTTTAAAAGTTAACTAGGCAATCAAAGGAAAACAAATGAAGAAATGAATTGTTATTTGAACTAGGAAAGAAAATCCCTAGCTCTTGCAAGTGGCATCCTCTATTTATATTTTTAGGTTCAATATTTATTTATTTATTTATTTATTTATTTATTTATTATTTTCCTCTCCTCCCTTTCCTTTCTCTCCCTTTCCCTTCTACTATCCGCCATGGTCCCCATGCACCCAATTTACTCAGGAGATCTTGCCTTTTTCTAATTCCCGTGTAGATTAGATCTATGCTTGTTTCTCTTAGAGTTCTCAATACAGTCTAAGTTTTCTGGAATTGTGAATCGTAGGCTGGTTTTCTTTGCATTGTGTTTAAAAGCCACTTATGAGTGAGTACATATGATATTTGTCTTTCTGAGTCTGAGTTACCTCACTCAGTATGATGCTTTCTAGAGCCATCCATTTACCTGAAAATCTCAAGATATCATTATTTTTTCATGCTGTGTAGTATTTCATTGTGTAAATGGACCACATTTTCATTTATCCATTCTTCAGCTGAGGGACATTTAGGTTGATTCCAGGTTCTGTCTATGACAAATAATGCTACTATGAACATAGTTGAGCACATGTCCTTGTGGTATGGTTGAGCATTCTTTCCGTATATACCCCAAAAGTGGTATTACTGTTTCTTCAGATAGGTTGTTTCCTAATATCTCAGAGTAACTCTAACCAAACAAGTGTAAGACCTGTACAACAACAACTTTAAATCTTTGAAGAAAGAAGTTGAAGAGGACACCAGAAAAATGGAAAACTCTCCCATGCTCTTGGGTAGGTATAACTAACACAGCAAAAATGGTAATCTTACCAAAAGCAATCTACAGATTCAAGGCAATACCCATCAAAATCCCAGAAAAAATTTTCACAAACTTTGAAAGAACAGTTATCAATTTTATATGGAAGGGCAAAAACAAACAAACAAACAAACAAACAAAAAAGCAAAAACAGAATAGCCAAAACAATCCTGCATAATAAAGGTACGTCTGGAGGCATCACAATCCCTGACTTCAAACTCTACTACAGAGCTACAGTACTGGAAGCAGCTTGATATTGGCATAAGAATAGACAGAAGGACCAATGGAACCAAATAGAAGACCGGATATTAATCTACACATCTTCGCACACCTGAGTTTTGACAAAGAAACAAAAAATATAAAATGGAAAAAAGAAAGCATATACAATAAATGGTGCTGGCATAACTGGATATTAACATGTAGAAGAATGAAAATAGATTCATATTTATCATCATGTACAGAACTCAAGTCCAAATGGATCAAACACCTCAGCATAAAACCAACCACACTGAACCTCATAAAGGAGAATGTGTAAGTACACTTGAACGCATTGGCACAGGGAACCACTTCCTAAATATAACCCCAGTAACACAGACACTGAGAGAAACAATAAATGGAACCTCTTGAAACTGAGAAGCTTCTGTAAAGCAAAGGACATGGTCAAGAACACAAAATGGCAGCCTACAGAATGGGAAAAGATCTTCACTATCTTTTCCCAGACAGAGCGCTGATCTCCAAAATATACACAGAACTCAAGAAACTGGTCTTCAAAAGAACAGATAATCCAGTAAAAACAAATGGGGTACAGACCTAAACTGAGAACACTCAACAGAGGAATCTAAAATGGCTAAAAGACATTTAAGGACATACTCAACATCCTTAGCCATCTGAGAAATGCAAATCAAAACAACTCTGAGATTCCAACTTACACCTGTAAGAATGGCCAAGATCAAAAACACTGAAGACAACTTATGCTGGAGAGGTTGTGGGGTAAGGGAAACACTCCTCCATTGCTGGTGGGAGTGCAAACTGGTACAGCCACTTTGGATATCAGTATGGCATCCTCTGTTTATATTTATTTGTCTTTCTCTTTCTACCCCCTATCCATAACCTATCATCTACTTATCTATCTACATTCTTATCTACCTATGTATATAATTTTGTCATTAGCATATAGTATTGACTGTACTTAACATTTTTCCTCCAAACACCTTTCCTTAATTGCTAAATTCTTGTGGATTGAAGAGAAATGAAATGTATAAAATTCTGAGTCATCTATGATTGAATCATTAAAACATTATCTAGCAATTACACTTAATCGGCAGGACATTTTAGAGTGATTTGAATAAATTCCCTAAAACCAGTTGTCTGTTTCTTCCGTTACTGTAACCACCTTACTCTAACACAATGTTACACTCTAATACAAAGCACACACATACACACAAACACATGCACACATACACACACACAAGGAATTAAATCAAATAACACCAAATACTGAAACCAAAAAACAACTGCCCACAAGTTTGAAGTTTTCGCTGAAAATATTACTTTCTCTTTTGAATCTGACTGTGCAGGGCAAAGCCAACTGTGCATAATGGTAGGGGGAGCTATGATATGTAATTAATTATAACCATCTGCTATATACCAGGCTGTGAACACAGAAGACATTAACATTATATTCTCACTGTTTAATTATATATTCTTTAGTAACTTCATTCATGAAAACAATATAAATAGATTACAGTTCCCTTCTCCTCAACTTGCTTAACTCCCTTCCAATTTTATGCCATCTTCTTTTGTAATTTTTTTATTATCTACTTTGTACAAGAAGTGATGACAACATATGCTTTGATGTAGTGTTATCCACTGGAAAATGGTCAAACTATCATGGACTGCATAGCTATGGAAAATTAAGCTTATTTTTAATGGGCTTATGTTCTAGCAAGGGATGGGCTCAAGTTAAATACTATGACAGATAGAAAACACTAAGTAGGAGTGTACCAAAGATAATTAGTAGGTTTGGGGATCAGTCTATGCCTCCTAAGAAAAAAATGGTTGGACTAACATCTATTTTGGCATTATACAGGAGCTATCCTTTTTCTTTTTTCTTTTAGTTTTAAAGGTGAGGAAGAAGTGACTTCTATCTTAGAAAGATGTATGTTCAAGGCTCGGAGAAGGAAGGATCTCACGTTGAAATGAGATAACTTATACTTGCAGGAAAGAATTATGCATCCTTGGTGCTTAAAAAATGGAATACTTTTTATATCGTTGTTGTTGTTATTCCGTTTTATTCCCTGAGAATTTCATAAGTATGCAGTATATTTTAATAATATCCACCCTCCACTTCCCATTTTAACCCCTCCTAAACCTCTATGTCTTCTTTTTATAATCCAGTGAGACCAATTAGTACTGCCTATGCATGTATAGATATAGCATCATCCACGAAGGAGCATAACAAATAATCAAGGGTCATATCCCTGAAGAAAACTGACTGTTCCACATGTAGCTGCCAATTGTTCCCTAGCTAGAGGTGGGGTGGGGCTTCCTGAGTCCCTCCCTCATCAAGCCATTAATAATGTAGTCCCTTCTGTTTTTGTTTTTTGTTTATAGGTTATGTTTTTACAAGTAATAAAGCTGGACAGTTGCAGTGCACACCTTTTTTTATTATTTATCTATTTATTAAAGATTTCTGCCTCCTCCCCGCCACCACCTCCCATTTCCCTCCCCATCCCCCAATCAAGTCCCCCTCCCTCGTCAGCCCAAAGATCAATCAGAGTTCCCTGCCCTGTGCGAAGACCAAGGACCACCCACCTCCATCCAGGTCTAGTAAGGTGAGCATCCAAACTGCCTAGGCTCCCACAAATCCAGTACGTGCAGTAGGATCAAAAACTCATTGCCATTGTTCTTGAGTTCTCAGTAGTCTTCATTGTCGGCTATGTTCAGCGAGTCCGGTTTTATCCCATGCTTTTTCAGACCCGGGCCAGCTGGCCTTGGTGAGTTCTCGATAGAACATCCCCATTATCTCAGTGTGTGGGTGCACCCCTCGCGGTCCTGAGTTCCTTGCTCATGTTCTCTCTCCTTCTGCTCCTGATTTGGACCTTGGGATTTCAGTCCGGTGCTCCAATGTGGGTCTCTGTCTCTGTCTCCTTTCATCGCCTGATGAAGGTTAATATTCAGGAGGATGCTTATATGTTTTTCTTTGGGTTCACCTTCTTATTTAGCTTCTCTAGGATCATGAATTAAAGGCTCAATGTCCTGAGTGAGGTAAGCCAGACCCAAAAAGAGGATCATGGGATGTACTCACTCATATTTGGTTTCTAGCCATAAATAAAGGACATTGAGAGGTGCACACCTTTAATACCAGCACTTAGGAGGCAAAGACAGGTGGAGCTCCGTGAGTTCCAATACAATCAGGTCTAGAGAGTGAGTTCCAGCAAGACAGCCAAAGCTATAAAAAGAAATTATGTCTCAAAAATATCAAAACCAGAAGAGAGAGAGAGACAGAGAGACAGAGAGGCAGAGAGAGAGGAAGGGAGGAAGAAAAGAAAGAAGGAGAACATTAGATCACAACAGCTATAGACAATCTTCCTATATTTCAGAAACCCACCCATGGAGACTACATTAAGAACTCCAGGAAGACAGAGACCTTCACTCACCACAGCAGAACCTTAGTGACTTTTAAGGCAAATGTCTATATGAAGATGCACGTTTTAGGACCAGAGGGATGGCTCAGGAGCTAAACTCAGTGGCTGCTCTTCCATGGGGGTCTGGGTTAAATCCCCAGCATCCACACGACTACTTAAAACAGGCATGACTTTAGTAGCAGGTGATCCAGTAACCTCTCCTGGCCTCTGAGGATATCAGGCATATCCGTGGTACACAGATACTTGTAGAAAAAACACTCATAAAATAAAATAAATATTTTTAAAAAGATGACATGCATTTTATATTCTGACCAACTGAACCAACGTTGCATGAAGTAATACTAATTTAATATACCATAGTAAATTTGACTTTCACCCCTTACATTAATGTAATAAATACACTGAACTATCTTTTATTATCACCTACTTGATTGTTGCCAATTTTATTCTATTACACTTTGTTTTTTTATGATTTAAAAGGTTAGCTATGACTCACATATTGAACCTAACTCATAATTAGAAAACTCATGCTTAAAGTGTGACGAATGCAGCTTTTGATTTTGCCTCTGCCCACCCATTGCTGGTGTGAATTTGTACAATAGACTTCCTGTCTGTTCCTTTACGCCATCTTTGTGCCGTAAGATGGGACTTCTTGGAAATTCAAAGAATTAAGGTAACATTGTGGGAAAGCACCAACTCCATAAACTGCTAGGCAGAAAATAGGTGTTCAATAAGCAGGAATTTCTATACATAATGGTTGCTAATGGGGAATCAGAACAAAGCTAAAGCCTGCTTGCCAGAGGGGAAATATAAAGGATAAAGAAGGGGGCGGGGAGTCATTCATTTTCTACCCAGGCGGTCTTTCTGTCTACCAAGTGTGGCTGTTTGCTCTGGGGAGGAGAACATAGTCCAAACGCTTCTGTTTGCTATGACAGGATTATAAATAAGTAAAATGCTTATCAAACATTTATAGTTGTGTGTGAGTCAGGAGGTGGGGAGAGGCATGTGTGTTCAGAGTTTATACAGAGTTGTCCCCCTGCTTCTTCCACTTCAGCCACTATTTCACAGCTTAGCTCATTTGCTTATGATCATTCTCAAATGAACTCCTGAGTAGATAGTATCAATTATTAAAACAGAGAACTGGAAAAAATTAGCCTATACTTTCCCCCCAACAACAGGATGATGCAGCCAAAAGAAGCCACAAGATAGAAGGCCTGTGTTGCCAACACACACTTTCAACCAAGGTTAGTCCTTGGCAGAATTCCTGGTACCAGTCCACCCCTATTGCTACTATGTGTTGTGTAGTAGTTTGCTAGAAATGGCAAGGCCAAAGGCCAGTGCTGATTCCTCTCCTAGACAAGGGACTCCTCTCCTATCATGGACAGAGGAGGGATTTACCAGCAAGCTCAAGGAGAACAAAGTTCTTGGGGAATGGGGAACACAGAATCCTTCTTAGGATCCATCTTGGCGTGAACAAAAGAACAGCCTAGAAAACAGGCTGTTTCAAGTGTGAAGTCCTATGACACCCTGCCTTGATTCAGGAATCTTGGACACATTAGTCATTTCACGGATATGATAATAAGTCACAGGCAAATATCACTTACTAAGTATGGAAACTCATGTGAAATCCAAGGCATGAAGAAATTGTGGTAGGCATTTAAGAGTAATAAGATCAGGATTGACACATAGTAAGAGCTAAAAACCAACTCGCATGTCACCTTTTCTTTGCTTGGATTCCACATTATACCTGTTTTCTAAGCCCTCTAACTACAGTGTGTACATAAATATAATATTAGCATCACTTCCTCTATACAAAGCCCCTTTAGATGGCCCCAGGGTCAGCCTGTCTCATAGTATGTGTGTGTATTGTATATCCATTTATTAATTTTGATAGTTTCTACTATGTGTTGGCACATATATTGGCACTTGACATTCAATAAAGAAGACAGACAAATCCCTACCTGCAGGAAGCTTGCCTTCTAATGAGGGAAAAAGGGAAATAATTAAGAGACAAACCGTGTCACATGAGGCTAAGCACTAATGAAAAGGATAAGACTTCACTGTCCATCTCTGTATCTGCTTTCATCAGTTGTTGCTTGAAAGTTCTATGATGACAGTTAATGCAGTCATCAATCTGATCACAGCGTTAGACCAGTTTAGGCGTCCTCTTCACTGTTGCTTAGAGTCTTAGCTGGGGTCATCCTTGTGGATTCCCAGTAATTTCCGGGAATGTTTCTCACTAGTCCTCTATGGCTCCCTCAATCAAGATATCACTTTCCTTTCTCTCCCTCACTGCCCTTCCCCCTTCTTGAGCATCCCATTCCTTCATGTTCTCCTCCTCCTCCTTCTTCTTCCACCATACTAATTTTTTAGGAGGTCTTCTCTGTTTTCCCTTCCCAAAAGGATCCATGTATATCTTTCTTAGGGTTCTTCTTGTTACCTAGCTTCTCGGGGATCATGGACTATAGACTGGTTATAATTTGCTCTATATCTAATAACCATTTATGAGTGAGTACATACCATGTTTATCTATCTGAGTCTCGGTTACCTCACTCAGGATGTTTTTGTTTTTTTTTTTCCAGTTCCATCTATGTGCATGCAAATTTCAAGATGTCACCTTATTTTCACCACCGACTAGTACTCCATTGTGTACCATATTTTCTTTATCCATTCTTAGGTTGAGGGGAATCTAGGTTTTTTCCAGGTTTTGACTATTACAAATAATGCTGCTGTGAACACAGTTGAGCAAATGTCCTTGCAGTATGATTGTGCATCCTTTGGGTATATGCCCAAGAGTGGTATTGCTGGGTCCTGAAGTAAACTGATTCCCGATTTTTTGAGAAACCACCACACTGATTTCCAAAGTGACTTTACAAATTTGCACTCTCACCAGCAATGGGGGGGTGTTCCCCTTAGCTACTGGAGACCAGCCCAAGAGAGGGAGGAGTGATATTATGAGCAAAGGGGTAAAGGCCAAGATGGTAATACACACAGAGACAACTGAGTTAGAGAGAATGAGCTAGTGAGATATTACTGACTCTGGACTGATAGAAATGGAACCTGCATAGGACCAAACTAGGCTCACTGATGTGGGGAACAGTTCTGAGGCTTGGGCAGTCTAAGGGACCACAGGCAGTGGGACCAGGATTTGTCCTTAGTACTTGAACTGGTATCTAGGAGCACATTTTTTTTTGGAGGAGAATCTTCCTCAGCCTAGATATATGAGGGAGGGTCTTGATCTTGCCTGAGGAGAAGTGTCAGAATTTGTTGACTTTCCATGGGTAGCCTTACCCTTTCTGAGGAGTGGATGGGGGAGGTGGAGGGCAGGGTGAAGTGGTAGGAGGAGAGGGAATGGGAATGGGATACTTATGTAAAATGAGAAAATATTGCCTTAAAATTCTTAATAGAAAATAAATTAAAAACAAAAGAAAGGCATAAGGCAGCGAAAAGACATAAAACTTCCCCGGGGAAGGTAGTTGCTACTTAAAACAGGGAGATGGGGTGCAGTGAGAAAAGTGACATCTCTTCAGAGGCCCAAATGGACTGCTATCCTCTCAGGCGTGTTTGGATGGAAAGAAGACCCCTGCAGAGAGAAGAGTAGGTGAAAGCTTCACGGCAGAAATGTGCTCAGCCTTAGCACATCTTTCACGCTGAACTCTGGAAGGAAGGCAAGAATATCCCTGTTCTTCCCACACCAGAAAAAAAACACTCTCCAAGCATGGTGTGTGCCTAGTGTCCTTATCAGACTGTGCCGTGCCTTTAGAAAGACACAGAGGCCCAGCAGTGCAGGCTGCCTCGGCTTCACAAGAGAGCAGAGCACAGTCTTGGTCAGCCTCACTAACCATCCTGTGGCCATGAGCTCCTCAAAGATGGAGCTGTGAGCAACATCAAAGAGCTCAGACCCTGCAATTATATCTGATTATGTTAGAAATTTTGCAGAAGAAATTTAAATTAGCAAAAGCAAAACTAGAAAAAGGGGGGGTCTGTACCTCAGAGACTCAATCTTTTTTATTACAATTAAATGAAATGCTCACGCGTATGAAAGTTTGACAGAGAACAAACAAGATCACTGTCATGTCTAGAATCAAGACTCCAGAGAAAACCCACATGACTAAGTTCTTTTCCTAACTGCATGACTCAGTAAAGTGTGCCTAATCTCCCTGAGCATGAACCCATAACAATTGAAGTGAATATAAAATTGTCCCAAAGACCAGACTTTGGGGTAAAATGACCGACCTGATTAGCCTCATACCTGACTTACAGAAACTGTCATAAAGATTAGGTAGTGTTTGGAAGGAAGAATATGTATATTTTTGTAAATATGTATTATATAAGAATAATACTCAGCAATCAGATCAAATGTATTACTTATAACAACACAAATGAATTCAGTAGTTGATAAACTGAGTGAAAAGAAGCCAGCAAAATACAAAAACCAAAACAAACAAGCCAGGAAACATCTAGAGGAACACAGAGAGACAGATCAACTGATGGTGACAGCATGGGCTGCCTGCTGCTGAGAGGAGTCTGTCTAGGAGGACACAGAGGAAGCTTAGAGAAGTGAGAATGCTTTACCACACAGTTTTGCTGTAGAAATCTATGTCTGTGACACTGCCCATAAGCTGAGATGAGGAGCTTGGAGTAGCCATTCAAAAATACAGTATGCACATGTAGTTCCCCAGCCTTCAGATACACCTCAGATGATGGAAGAGCTTGGCTTTTGTTGTTGTTGTTGTTTTTGGATTTTCAAAACAGGTTTCTCTGCAACAGTCCTGCCTGGAAAGGACTGATTTTGAAGTTCATGAACTTTAGTTCATCTCTCTTGGGAGGAACAGGTGCACCTGTCAGCAAGGGTAAAGGTTACATGGAAATATGCAGAAAAACTCATAAGAATACTGTCACATTTTGTGCAATTTGTGATAATTTTATTATGTGGGTTGCCCTTCAAAAGTTAGGAGGACATTGCTAATATAGTGGCATTGCCTGATCAGGTCCTCAGAAACTCATGACAGTGTGGGGGAGGAAATGTTTATCAGAGTTGTGTCAGTGCCCTTGAAGCTGCAAAGAGGATGCGAGCTGGAAAGAATCCCACAGATGTGAATGCAACAGTGGGCTGGGCGTCTGTCAAGTGCTTCTAAGAAGTGGGAATAAGATGATGAAAGTGGCCCGGTACGAAGATCTCGTTCAGCAACTCAGTCACTGAGTGCACCTGTTAGCTGATAAAGCTGTGTTAACATGGACAGTGAAGACGTTTTGGAGTTCATGGAGCACATGTTTGCTCATATTATACTCTTCCCACTTCTCCCGCGTTCGCTGAACAAACCGTGATTCCATTACACATTTTCTGCTTCTACAGAGCACTGTGCTGATCAACATTTGAATCCTGCCTTTTCTTCTTGGAGATCCCTGCATACTTGTTCTTACAGACTTGGCTCTTTCATGGAGGCAAAAGAAAAAAAAATGAAAGAAAATGTTCCAAAAATATTGCAACCAAAAGAAAACAGGGAGTATTGTGACCAAAAACATCCTCATTGTTCCCCAATGAAATTTAACCCCATGCAATGAGTTGCTATCTAAAACTTCCACAAAATGTTTATGGCGGGCGGTGGGCGGGGAGGGGGGCAAAACTTGAGAGAATTAGATTAAACTGATTGTTATAGTTTTGAGTTAGATTTTATTTTTTGCATGGGTCTTGAGACCAACAGTAGCAATCATGGAAAAATCAAGAAGAGAAAATATTAGATTTAGAAATGTATTTAGTAAAATTAGCAGGCAGTATCAATGCTTATTCATGAAATAGCATGTTGAATAGTTAGGAAAGACATGCTGTTTCTAAAGCACAGTTAGAAACTTAGTTCCACACCCCGGGTGAAACAGGAGCCTCACAATTAGCAAATGATTGATAGGATCCAATAAAAACTAATGTCCATGACGTGGGCTTTTAAAGCTTAGAAATGTTAGATAAAAGAATTACAGATAATTAACTGCTCAAAGAGAACAACAGAGAAATTTTAAGAACTGTTTTAAAAATTAAATAAAATTATTAACACAGCAGAGCCAAACTTAGCAACTAAAGACAAAAGAAGACTCAACAGAAGTTAGAGCAACGCACATAGCACAAGGAAGTAAGAAAGAAAATTAGTGAGCTGGACATTTAAATCAGGAAATTAAAGACAGTTAAGTATATGGAAACCTGATAGTCCATGATAGCGTACGGACAAGTTATGAGTTTATTTTAAGAGCAGCAGTAAACACATATAAAGCCAATAATATATAGAGATAGGTCCCAAGCAAATTTGTAAAATTCACATTTGAAATTAAAAAGGAAGGAAAGATAAGAGGCATGTCAGAGATGCATGCAGACACATGGTTATGTGTTGCCATCACGTGTCATGCACACATGTAGTCGTCACACACACAAGTGCACACAATATATGTAATACTGTCTGAAAAATATTTAACAAGAAACAGTGAAACTACAAAGCATCATGCCCATGAATACACATCACCATGAATCTTGGGAAAAATAGCTGCTACTAAGTTGACTAAAGAATGGAGAAAAGAAAGAGACATGAAGTCATTACAGTTGTTGTCAAAAGATTTCATCAGATGAATAGACAAGGATACTGTGTCTCTACCAACACAAATGAAACTGCAACCTTTGCTAAGTAGCATCCCTTCAGTTAAACAGTTACCTAGACAAATAGTTATCTATGATGGGACTGTAGCCTAAGAGGAAAGACTGTGCAAGTCACAGCTTATAAAGCTAGGATGATGTCAAACTTAAAACTTGATAACCATGCTAAAAATGTAATGATGGGTAGATAAATTGGTAGACCTAACAGCCATGCACTACAATCAGGCTGGAAAAGAAAATTCATCATCGCAGGTTCAGAAACAATAATTCATAAACTTAAACCCAAAATCACATTTTCTTTAGTATTTAGAGATAATATAAACAAAAGTGAAATTTGTTTACTACAATTTGAGAGTGTTGCTTTTAAAGTCAGGTACAAGTCAATGGCATGCTCTATCAGGCTTTTTACCCTAAACTGAAGGGAGGTGCAGCCTGCAAATGCATTATGAGATAAAAACAAAATTCAAATTTAATACATATAGACTTTCAAAACAACTATTAATAGCAAATTACATGCTTTTTTCACATGGAAATTAAAACACACAGGCGTAAAGAAACAAAATAATGCATTGCATCTCCTAGATACAAAAATCAGTAAAAGATGGCATTGGAATAGGCCAGAAAACAATAATTAAGAAGTGCGATAAAAGTGAAAGGTATCATTTGTAATAGTAACAAATGCAGTGATGTGCGCAGAAATTAGATATAATAAAAGCATAGTAGTATGTGTATAAATAACATGTAAAACTCTATTCACAGACATAAAGGAAAGCCCAGATAAGGAAATATATTATGTCACAGATGAGAAGTTTTGTGAATCTTGTAAATTAAATTGTAAATTCAATATAATGCCAATCCCTATCACAGCAAGCTATTTCTGAAATATAAATTTATCTGAAAATACACATAGGGGAGGAAAGAAAAGGAACAACTGATATATTTATATAAAAAGAGCAATGTATAGGTCCTGCCTGGTGTGATATGAACACATTATACAGTTCTAACAACTAAAAGCAGTGGGATGCTAGAAGGGAGGCTGACGAATGGTCGTGGGAAAGAAAGCAAGAGCGCAGAGAGTTAGCTCTTCATACAGGGAAACCTGCCTCACTATGGGGCTTTTAAGAGGCCGTGGGGCATAGATGAACACTAGGAAGTAGACAGAAGCAGTTAGTTATCCTCATTGAGGGTACACCACAAATCCCGAGGCTAAAGACCAAGAGTGACTGGCAAATGCTCAGACAATGTAGAAGACAGAAGAGCGTCCTTAAGACATCAGGGTAGCTGAAGACGCCATCAGTAACTTCACAAGAAGCATAAAGTAGAAAAATGCAGCCATCAAGTGAAAACCTGAAATTAGACATGCTTCTCATCACAAAAAATTAAAAGTTGTAGACTAGAAAGCCTTTTCAGATGACAAAGACCTATTCACCTTAAATTTTTTGGTAATTGTCATTAATTTTAGAAAATCTTCACCAATCAATTAAAGAAAGAAACAGGGAAAGCAATCTATCAGAAAGATGTGTGAAAGCCATACGTTAGGAAACTGACATGAAGAAGAAATCTCAATGCAAGAAAAAATGTTTAAGCTCATTAGAAATCTCTGACATGCAAATTAAATCTGCATTAACGTTGTAATTTCACAGACTACAGATCGGTAAAATATAAATTATCCAGTATGTGTTATCAAGAATGTAAGAAACTGGAAGTTTTATTCAAGTTGGTAGATATGCATAAGCAATAAACTTTAAAAACCACAGGACAATTCTGGATGCTAGCATGAACATGAAGAATATGAAGCAAAACATTCCAATGGGTAGAAAACAATATTTTTTACCATAATGAACAATAAAATCAGAATGAATGACTAGATATGCTATTTAATATTGTATTTATAAAAAAATAAGATACATGCCATAAATAATTATATTTGTTATGATTCAGGTAAAAATAATAAAATGTTTATTATATTAAGTTTATTACACAGCTATAATAATTCATGCTTGAAAATAAAACAATATTTATAATGAATTTTTGGTTTTAAACAATTTTTAGACTCTTATTTTATTGTATGTGTACATGTGTTTTGACTGTATTTATGTATGTAAGCCACATGAAGGCCTGGTTCCCACAGAAGCCAGCGGAGGGTGTCACATGCCATGGAACTTGAATTACAGGCTGTTGCAAGCTGCCAAGTGGGTGTGGGAATTGAAGCTAGGACCTCTGCAACATAAATAAATGTTATTAACTGATTAGTCATCTCTCCGAGCTATACAATGAAATTTTAAATGTATAACTGCAAAAGGGAAATAGATAGAACAATATAAAAATAAAAATTACAAGAATGAGATACACTCAAAATAATACTTAGAAGTCTTGGCACACTTTGTAAGACTTCTAAGCAAGAAAATTCTCTCTCTCTCTCTCTCTCTCTCTCTCTCTCTCTCTCTCTCTCTCTCTCTCATATACACACACACACTCACACTGATTATGATAATTAAATGGCTAATATAAGTAAATTATATACTCAGTGAATATAGCAATTCTAATGTTGGCTCCTGAAACATTGACCTGGGACAATGTTCCCTTTCTGTGTCCTGTATGAGACATGAATAGTCCTACCACTACATAGTCTATGTAGTTACAGTGAATTGCTGCAGAATTTATATTGAAAATAGAATATATGTAAGCAGGCAGTATAGGCTTTTTGACCTATTTGTGTGTGGTATCCCACTTCATCTAAAAAGACATTGGGAGACCAAGTAGTTAAATACAACATCTTGATGCTACAATGAAGTGGAAATATCATGAATAGACCTTGAGCAGCCTGGCTTTCCACTTCCCTGTTATGCCATCCTATAAAACCAGGAGCACAAAAACAGCTTCATGCTCTCCAGGTGAAGATGCCAAAGTCTGACTCCTGCAGCAGTTACATTCGTAAAACAGCTTATTGCTTGCAGCAGTGCTCACTGTTCCTGCTCATGTCTGGACCTCTAGCTATGCTGAATGAGAGAGCTACAGCTATTCTCCCTAGGGAACTCAGGGTGCCTCATATTTTTCAAATATTTCAAAGCAAAACCCAGAATTTGATCTCTATATTTTAAAATATCTTACTCTGGTGAAGAGTGAGAAAATTGCCTATTTTCAGACGCCAGCCCTGAAATCCACATTTTCACCATTGGGCATCCCTTATCTGGGAAGATTGCCAATGCTGTTGGTACACAGGACACTTGTGTTTGTACTCATGAGGACTGTCACTGTGACATTCTGTAATCCCCTAGCTGTCCTGCCAGCATCCGTGCTCATCCTCTGAATCCTCCACACATGCCTGGTCAGTAACAGATATCTCTGAGGACGTGAATCTCAACTTGTCACTCCTGCTCCATCTGCTACCTTGGTTCCCCTTCACAAATGGAGGAGACCTCAGCATATTACTATCACCACTGAGGACTGCTGCAATCTGGCCTTCGGCGAGGCTTCCTGTCTCAAAATCTGTATTTCTCCCTTTTTCTTTCTCCACTCCATTCCCATGCTACACCTTGCTTGCTATAGGATCTGTTTCACCCATGAAATTGATGCTTCGTGAGGTCCTTTCAGACATACAAGTCTAGATCCTCAGTCCTTCTCCTTCCTTACCTGTCCCCCACTTTATTTTGTTTTCTATGAGCAGGTTCATGTGATTAGTGGGCAATGCTAGGAAGTAGAATAAACATTCCATGAAGACAAGAACTTCTCCATTTTGATCTTTCTTCTTCCCCCACCATTTGTATTGTGTCTGAAATAGAGTCAGCATTCAGTGTCCATGAGTGAGCAGAATAAAACAAGATATAAGTCAGACAGAAAGGCCACTTAGATTTTACAAATGTAATATTTGGATGTTGTTTTTAGCAATGTCAATATCCCAAAACCCAATGTCCTCGTGGGCTTCTGTCTTAAAGTCATGAAATCAAATGATTTGTGTCCAATATAAAGAACAAATATTGAAAAGATCAGAAACAAGGTACCCAAGGCTACTCATGAACTCCTTGGGCATAGGCTAAAAAGATATAAGTACATGCTGTGTGGAACAGAATCAGTGGGCAAGGATCTAGGTCTCTGGTGTCAGAAAAATGAATGGGAGAAATTGTCCGACCCACTGAAACACTACAATCCTCATCATTACGATTAATCAACCAGGGCACCAAGAAGGAGGAAGGTGGAAGTCAAAGTATCAGGCCCTATTTGCCTGCGCAGAGCAGCACAAACCTCATGATGTCAACACTCCCCCACACTCACACACAAATACAGCAGACAGGGCTTCTTAGCCCATCCCACATTCACAAGCCCGCCTCTGGATTTAGAGCAGGATGCCTAATAAACTCCTATTTTCTTTCCTCTTTTTATATTAGTGGTAGATGCGGCAGAAACACTGTCAGAATTGTAACAGAGATAACTGTTATTATGCACAATGCTTTGTAGCCATCATTACACATAACTACTGCATTTTAATATATCTATCCAATATAAACTAAGAGTTTCCTTATGCAAGGAAATAATCATAGCACTATGCATAAGTGCACATATAAACATGCCTAATCTTCTGGTTCTCAGGGAGCTCTCTTACTATCATAGGATGTGTAAGACTATATGTGTATACATGTACATATACATATACACATGAATATATACATATATTTTTCCAGAACTATATACATAAAGTCAATATGTAAAATAATCTGGAGGGAATTGCCATTTCAATCTGCCATTTAGTAAAGAGGAAGGATGAGGCAACATCCTACTATATTCAAGAACAATGTCCTACTGCATTGTACTTGTCCCCTGTCACTTGTACTGAGAATGGGATCAGTGCCATTCTCATGTTTCTTTCCCTTTTGAGTGCTCTTCCTCATCCTGTAGGTCCCATCCTTCTCTCAAAAAATAAAAAATGTATCATAAGGATATCAGGGCTTCTTGGTCTATCCCAATCAATTTCTGAGCCAGGGAATAGAAGTAGTACAGCCTCATACTCTAATCCCAGCAGAGGGTTTCTCTTCACACCCTGAGGTGTCTGCTCTTGATCTGTTGACAATCTGCACTTAAGAATTTACTGGATTGGACTCTTATCCCTTTGTTTTGTTATCTCCGTCCTTCATACATCTCCTTCTCCTTTGCACTTCCAGTTGAAAACCACAGTATGTAGGAAGTGGATGGTCCCCGAGAGAACACTAAGTTTCATTTAACAGAAATCTAGGTCCAGGCAGAGTGCTGCATTCATGTGGCTGACCTGCAACAGAGCTTATAATAATACACAAAGAGGTCCAATGGGAGACCAGTACTGTGGTGCCTTCTGTAGGAGCTTGCAGGCTCTGTGCTTCTCATCTGCATCCGAGCAGTGGTCTTTCATCAATCTTTCTCTCCCTATTCTTATTTTGGCCAAAACTTTCTAAGAAGAAAAATATCTGAATACAGAAAACTTTAGTTTTTATTTTCTAATGACTCCCTCCTACCTTCCTGACAAAATCCAAGGTCCCTATTCCCCCCCTCACTGTTCCCCTTCTTCTTTTCAATTTGCTCTTCTTATAGCTCTTAAATTTGTCATTCCCTTTCCATTGCCAAAAAAGATCTTTGCCCAACCCTATCTCTGGATAAACTGGTAGATGCATCTTCAAGATTCAGGACACATGGCCTCTTCTGGGGGAAGTCCTCTCAGGCACCCTCACCACACTTCAATGTTACTTTCGGAGTGAGGGTGGAATGACTTTTCATATCCATATGCCATCGTCCTGACAGCGATCAATAACTGATGGCTTGCTATCCACTGAACACGCTTCAAAATTTCTTATCAAACACTCTCATTTAACCATTGAAGCCATTTCCCATCAAGTATGCTTACGTGAATGTTTAGGGCATGGGGAAACTAATGCTCAGACAGGTCAAACAACTGACCTCAAATCTTCAAAATGATATAGAGTGAGGACTGCACCTTGCTCGCATCCACAAAACACATCTAACCACTGCAACTGTTTAGACAATTTTCTTTTTAAGACTTTATTTTTACTTTTAGTTTTGTGTGCACGATTGTGCATGTGTGTTAAGGGGGTGATGGAGTCTCTGGATCTGGGGTAATGGAAAGCTGTGAGCAACCAGAGGTGGGTATAGGAACGAAACTCTGATGCTCTGTAAGAGCAATATGTCGAGTTTATCAATAATTTATCTCCCTACCTCCCTTACCCAGATTTCTTACTCCCAGCCCAGAACTTCTCTTAAGTGTTAATTACTCTGTAAGCCTCATCACTTAACACAGAGATATGATTCTTTGGATGGGGTATACTTTTCATAAATGGTCATTGACTATGCAACTCCCCTCCTCTGTGTTTTTTTTTTTTCCCCCAAATCCTATCATCCTGCAGACCAGGTTGTATAGTAGATACAGGACAGAGACTCTGGGGTCAGACAGAATTCCTTCACTGTGCTGTCTTATCTTGGTCCTTGAAACAGTGCATCTCTCTGAGATCCTGTTTACATAGATCTGCGAAATGAGCTCAGGATGATACAAACATGATGGTTGAATAAAGAAATCCACAAGGAGAGTGTAGAATGATACCAGGGCCGCATCCACAGATGGACGGTTAGATGGCAGGCACAGGGTACCTGATAAAATGATCTTTCCTGTTCTGAATGCTCCGTTGCTTGTGAGTTGCTTTCTTGCTCACCCTTACCTTAATCAAGAGGCAGCTTTTCTCAAACACTTACTTCAAGTCTGAATCCTGAGAGGCGAGCATGACTGCTCTGGCCCTGCTGGGCCTGCTTCCCTTCCTACCCAGTCCATGCTGGTACCTTCCAGCTGTGAAATGGAGTCTCTGCTCTACCAGGCCCCAGGGCTGTCAGGGGGCTGCTAATTTTACAGTTCACAAGGCTGCTGTTTCCCCCTGATTAATGGGGTGCCAGCAGTCATGGGCAGGGTTGTGACACCAGCCACATGAGGCTTTCCCCCTCTTCCCATGCTTCCTGAGGAGGGACGACTAGGCCAGCACCATGCATATTTATGGAGGAGGGAGAGAGAGATGATTTTGTAATGCATACCTTCCAAATAATAAATAAGATTTCATCCTGCTCCCGTGCATTTCTCTCAGTGAACTCAGCATGCTTCAGGGGTAGAGGGAACCACACACACATTCATACTCACAGAATAATGAAAAACTGAAAACACTTTATGTACCACTGATCCAAGCAGGGCTTCCTTATGCCACGATGACCCTAGAGACATGGGAGATATTAAACCCTGGAGCATGAACAGGGTTATTTTGAAATTAATCTAGTTTCACCCTGTAACCTCAGGGGGATTAGAAGATATAGGTTCAAATTTAGCTGGACTCTGCCAGCCTGCCTCTCTTCCTCTAAGTCCCTTTCACCAACACCCTCCTGGAAGTTCAGTGTGGTCTTCTCCTCCCTGAAAAAGCAAAGGACTCACTCACCATGGCACCCTCGAGAGGGCTGTAGGAATAGCTTTAATCTCAGGCAGGTCTAGCCCTTCCATGCCAGTTCTATCACAACTCTGCAAAGGTTTCATGGCTCAATAGCAATAGTACACAATAGCACTCTCTGACCCACACCCCCTGTATGGATTCCAGGCACACTTGTCTGTTGGGTCATCAAATGAACTGATTATCTGTTAAACGCACTTCCCTGGGTTTAGTTTGGTACCATACATACATCCTCCTGACTCCATCTTAAATCTTTCTCCTTCAGAAAGGCCTTCTTGAGTAGCTAAAACCCAGATCGAGCACACACTGTCTTCACCAAGATCACTCAACGAGGTCCCTTCCGGAATGTTCTGTGTTAATGGAGTCAGTAAGTGCATGATGTGCTGGTTAAGGTCTCAAGACTCCAGTTTGACGTCCCTATTAGAGGATAATGTCTCCAAGGACAAAGGTCATGCCGGCCATGGTCATTCCTTTTCCTTGAGTCCTAATGACTGTTTGTGAAGTAGGTGAATGAACGAACGAGTTGCTGAATATTTGTGAGAGCTAAATGAGGCATCAAAGGGCCTGCTCACTGTGCAGAGGACTCAGAGTCTAAAAACACTAACAGTAATTGAATACTGTAATTTTTTTCAGTAAGCTCTCCTCAAAGCCTAGTGATACACATTAATTCATTTCGTAATTCAGCTTGGGGATGGATGGTTCTTAGTTTCTCAGTTTTCTAATTTGCCCTCATAGGTACTGAATATCAGTAGATTTCAAGAGTTGGCTTGGGCAGCCTTGATCAGAACTCCACTCTTGGCCAACATTCTGAAGTAGTAACTTGGTTCCATGCCTTCACATTCATGTTTGGATCCTCTGCAGCCTCAAGTTCCCTGGTTTAAGTCCGCCCATCTCATTAGATGTTTCCTAATTTACCCACCTCACTCTTTTACTTGTAAAAAATATCCACAACATTCTACCAAATGCCATGCAAGAAAAATTGGGGTGGCAAAAATGAAGTTCTTGCTATAGAAAGACTGTCAGCCTCTGACCCTCCTACAAATGGAGACTTCATTTTCTGGTGAGTGGAGAAAACAATACAGAAACTGTTTCTTCTCCATGTCTTAGAGTGGGACCGTAGACTTTGGGTATAAGCCAAACAAAACACAGGTGAACCTTCCCTGTTAGCATGCACTCTTACCTTTTCTGAGAAACTTCCAAGTTAAGAACTGCACGGTCACAGAGAGAAAGACCATCAAGTCATAAGTCATGTGCCTGCTGAGAGGACAAATCACTATGGTGCCCAACTCCCTTCCCAGTCATTGACTTCTCTTTCCTGAGGGAGAGCTGTGGTCTTCAAGGAGAACCACAGCCTTCGCTGTCAAGGACACAGCTGGAGCTACTCTGAGCCAAAGCAGGCAGGCTGTCTGTCCTCTAGCTGAGGTTGCTTCCCCAGGGTGATGAACAGCGCCAACCAGGCGGCACTTAACATAATTATAATGAAGTGGATGCATCTGGTCTCTGAAGGCTTCATTCACTGGGGAAATGAGAAGGAAGTGATATCTCTCTTTGCTGACCTCTTTGTGGGACACTTACAAAACAGCCATGGAGCCAGGAGGCTGCTGACATGGGCTGCGGACAGGATTCTGACACTTATTAAAAGATTCAGATTGCTAGTTGGGATGCTCTTCTTCCCCTTTGCATCATTCATTGTAGGGAACTGTGAGTGGATAAGAGTTTGCCTGAAAGAAAGACTCCCTTTACATCCAGGGTTTCCTAAGAATATCTCTTCCCAAATGTAGCCCATTAGTCATGTCCATGTATTCTAGCAAAAGAGATAGAAATTGAAATCAGCACGTTTAAACCTGGAGGGGTCCAAGCTTCTCATCATAGAGATGGGGAAAGTAAGGTTCAGGAAAGGGATGAGTTTTCCCCAGGACTTTACAAGATTCTTCGAATATTACTGCACAGGATTCTGAAGACAAATCCTGGACAGTTTGTTTTCTTGCCAAGCCAATTTCATAGCTAAAAACTGGAGACCAAAAGAAGCCAATCAACTTATCCCTAGAACATGGCACTCTGTGAGGACAGCATTCATGGGTGCACCTGTCCTATCTACGTCCTTCCCAGACTCTACTTCTGGCTGGTCTCAGAAAGCCCTGTTTTACGTTTATTCTTTGCTTTTTAAACCAGAGTCCTTAAATATCCAGGCAAGCTAAAAGTCAGTTAAATCCCCCTGTCTTTTCCACGCACCAGTGAAGTACGACATATTGAAAGGAGACCTGTGGTGCATGCTTTCGTAAAATAAAGAACCATTTAGGAAAATAATCTGTCAGTACCCGATTTATCTATTTGCTAAACTGAGCCTCTCATAAACCAGATTTTTCAGAAGCAGGGCACACCAGCCCTGCGCTGAGCAGATGGAATCCTTGCTGTTCTGGACAGGATCTGATGCTTTACCGGTCTGCTGTAGCCACAGGTGCCCAATTTAGTGAAGGCAGCTACAGGTGCCTCATAGCCTGAGGCTCACCTTTCTGTGTGTCCCCAAAACTCCATAACCCCAGCAACACTGATGTGATCTGAGCAAAGACACACAGCTTCCGATGAGCTCGTACACAGTGTTGCAGTTTGGTGTGCAGTTCTGTCCATCTCAAAATTCTCTGGTAGGCATGACAAATCCTTTCTTGAGATAGGCAGGGGGTGTCTCACAGGGGTGGGCCGATGCAAGAACAGAGATAGGGAATTAAAGGTGACTACACAGATTGGCAGGCAGAGGCAGGCTCTTTCCAGATCCACTTAAGAGAAGAACAGAGAAACAAACACACACACACACACACACACACACATACATACATACACACACACACACACACAGAGAGAGAGAGAGAGAGAGAGAGAGAGAGAGAGAGAGAGAGAGAGAGAGAGAGGAGATTGCATGAGAACTTCTTAAGTCAGAAATAATGTGCACATTTGTGTCATATCTAAGTGATGGCTCTTTCGTTTTCAAGGCTGAGGCTATTTTTCAGATCAAGCCTGTTCACTGTGTTTTTCCACAGTAAAGATGGCAGACTGTTGGTAAAAATGACTTCAAAGTCTACGAGTCTCCTGATCCTGGGCAGGATGCAGGAGCTCTTTCTGCTTTAGCGTTCTTATCTGAGCATGGGGAAATTAGAGCTACTGACTAGATTGTTTCTTTTGAGCACAACATAAGAATTTACCATTGACAAGTCTTAGCTTAGTCTTAGCTCAGAGAGCCTAATATCCCTACTGCAACTGAAAATAACCTCCATTATTGGAACTAAAGAGTCAGATTCCTTCAACCCCTGAAGAAGCTGAACTAAACCACTGGAGAAATCATTGGTGGATTCACATGTTCAATTCATCTGGTCACGTTACTCTTTACTTGGGCTCTGTCTTGTCACAAGTGGTGTCTAAACAATACGTATCTAGCACTGAGAAAAATACATAGAATTCCTAAGGATAGAAACAATATACGCACAAATATGGACAATGTGCCTAACGGTGGCAAAGTCAATGATAAGTAAAGCAGGACTGAACTCTGGCCAAAAGCAACTTAGGGAAGGAAAAAGTTTATTTGGCTTACATTGCCAGGTCACTTTCTGTCACTGAAGGAAGTCAGGATAGGAATTCAAACTGGAGCTTGACATAGAAACCACTTAGTAACACTCCTTGCTGACTTTTATGTCAAGCTCATACTTAAGCACCTTTCTTAAACAGCCCAACACCACCTGCCTAGTGATGGAACCGAGCACAGTGGAGCAAGTCTGCCTTTATCTATCTCTTATAGTTAAGAGAATCTCCTACAGACATACCCAAAGGACACTCTGTTCCAAGGAATTCCTCAGCTGAGGCTTCTCCTCTCACATGACTTTGGGCTGTGTCAAATTAACAGTTAAAGTTAACTCAGACAAGGGTAAAAGAGCTTAGGAGATATTGTACATGTATGTGCATGAACATGGGCACGGGTTTATCTTAGGCGAACTACTAAGAAATGAACTCAGTGACAGAGTGGAAAATGGAGGAAGGAGTGGAGAGATAAACCATAAAGACTCACAGGAAGAACAAGAATGGCTAACTCAAGGAACATTCTCGAAGGAGCACCTCCAAACAAACTCCTGCTGATGACGGCACAGCAACAGAAAGCAGTGCCACATGAGCCTGGGCATCCTTTGTCTATGTGGTACGTTACAGACTACAGAAGCATTTCTCTTAATTGAGCATGACTTCTGCATTCTTCTGAAATCCACATATCCCTGTTGTGGTTTTGATACATAGGTTTGTAGCCTGGTTTTCTCAGTCTTATCTGAATACACATTTTCTTCCAAGTAATTCTTGGCCTAAGAACAGAGGTGGCCAATCCATCTTTTGCACTGGAAGATATTTGACAAACCCTGTACTCACCTACTATATACCTTGTTTCAAAAATTTTAAATATAGGAGAGGAAAGATGGCTTAGCACCATGTAAATGCCAGGGAGACATGGGAGCCTCCCTATATTTCCAGCTTCAGAAGACAGACACAGGTGATTCAAGCTGGTTACCAACCCCAGTAGTATCAGTCATATCAGTAGTATCTGTGAGCTATAGGTTTGATTGAGAGATCATTCTCCAATGAATGAGGTAGGAAAGTGATTGCAGTTATCAACCTCAGAGATGCACATGCCTGCGTACACATACACACATGCAAGCATGCACATACACAACATACACAAAAAACAGAAAAAGATCAAAATTAAATACAACCTGTATGCAAACAAGAATAAAAACAAATTAAATAAGTGGAGACTGAGTTCTATCCGTGAAACTCTAGGGTAAGTTTCCTATCTTCTGGTATCCTCAGATCAATCAAACCCTCCCTTCTTAAAATTAAACACACATTTAAATAAACTTTCTTCTTCATTTTGGTTTCAATTTCTAATCACTTTAGTAAGAAATTGGTGCTTTCTCTTTCCACCGGTGCCCAGTGCACTCATTGTGAAGCGGATTAGCTTATTTCCCTGCCCTTTAAGCCCTTTGCTCCAGTGTTAATGTAACACAAGTGACCCCACCGCTTCCTTCACCGTGCTTCTCCTTCACATCCTTAAATCTGCAAGCACACTGCTGCCACAGGCTTTTGGTCTTGCTATTCCTACTCCTCAAAATGGCCTTTCTCCAAGTTCCCACTATCTTTGTTCTTCATACTTTACAGACCTGCCTTCAAATATCGCATCACTAGTAAAGTGAGGACTCCAGTCCTCTCTTTTATTTGCCTCCCATCCAAACTATTGTTTGATAATATACATTTTTCATTTATGTATAGTCTTCTTACAGTAGAAAAGATATTAGAGAGAGGCTTGAAGCTGTTTTCTTCATTATTTTATCCTCAGTGGCCTAAATATTTCTTGACACAAAGTAGGTAGTTGATCAGAATTGTTGGTTGACTTAGTAAGGGAAAAGAAAGAGATGAAGAAATATTTCCTTATTTAATAAGTGCGCATGAAAACATCATCTAATTATGTATCGAGAACTTTAAAACATTCCATCACTTGATCTTGTAAATCTACCCCTGGGAATATATACAGGGGAAAAAAGAAAGTTTAAGTACAAACATGATTATTTTCTGTTGACTGAAAAACAGCAAGCAAACAAACAAAGAAGCAACTAAGTATTCATTAATAAAAGATGAAGCAATGAGGAGATGGAAATATAGATAGGTTTAATGCTTATGATCTAAGATTGAAGTAAAAGAAATAAAATAATGTGTGGAAAATATAGAAAATTAGGCTCAAACAACAATGTGATGCATTGCTAAAGGATGTGCTCTTTTGTTTTTAAGCTGTCTATAATGAGTATGTGCATAGCTTTTATGATTAGCACATATCAGGGGAAATAAAGATATTTGTGGGCAGTGGAGTCAGGCTTCCATATTCCCAATGCAGAGGATGCATGGGAGGCTGGTACAAAAGAGGCCATTTGGTCCCGTAGGAGACTGGGGCTGAGCTTCCCTGGACTTCGGTGACAGGCAGCCTCTACAGGGTCATTTCCTGCTATAGCAGAAGAGGCCAAAATAGGAGGGTACACGTCCCTGGTTGCTGGGAAATTGCTCTAGCTCTGATCAGTCAGGGAACTGTCTTGAAGCCCCTGACATTTATCAAACCTCATTCACCCTCATCTGTCACTGTGCGGTAGGGCTGCCTACCCAGACACACTCTAATCAAGTCAGCGTGCCGGGAGGGTCCCCAGAGACAGAGAGCTACGGGATGCAGAGGGAGTGTGCAGAGGAGACAAAGCCATGGGAAGGGGTCCTGGGGGAGGAGGAATGAAGAGCACAGGCTCTGAGGGCATCTCTTTGTTTTGATATCACAGCAATTAATGCCGGGAAGTGACATTTTAAGGGGCGCTGGAGATAGTTTTGGTGACATTCCTATTTGTGATTCTGTGACAAATCTCTGACTATATCTTATTTTAGCGAGCATGGAGACAGCTGAAGCCAGCTTCCTGGAAGACTAAACTCCTCTCTGTTAGAGACTCTGCTTCCCTGCTTCAGCCCAGACTAACCGTTTGCACACTGGGGCCAAGAACCTAAGGAGCATGAGATCATAAAGCTGCTATCCAGGGTTTGCTCTTAGGTGAGCAATTTAAGCAATCCATTCCTTGTAAGGATTGACTGAAGGGAAAATAGTCTGCTGTCATTCCCCACCTGTCATCTGCTCTGCCTACCAACTAAGGAGCAATGACTCGGGGTACAAAACAACATTGTGAATACTTTCTGGCCTGGTTAGGTATAAAGAATGTATTTTGAAATAAGGTCTTTCCCATTATTTCCTAAGCAGCTCTACATAGGAAATAGAATGACAACAGATTAAGATACAATTTTTCAGGCTCTGATTAGAAAAGATTAATTAAATTATGTCTAATCCCCACACCCATTTTGCCATCCTTGATCAATGGCCAAAACTTTTGTTTGAATGCATCCATAAATGAGATCATAATAAGTAAGACTCAAGGGGGTAATGTAGATATGGAAAGCATTTTGCCAGATGTTACTCAGGTTACTTCAGGGACAAGCACAGTGTGACAGTATAGAGTGCAGTAAACATGAACTCTAGTGATGTCGCCACAAAGAAATCATCATCAAAATCCTATGTCACAGGTGAGTGACTGACTTTCTCTGAGCGGGAGTAAAGCCGTGTCTCAAAAATGTCAGTAACAGTTTATCAAGCCATTTCAATTTATGAAGCTATTCTGTAAGATGTGAAAGTGCTCAGGCCAAGACCTCTAATTGAACTCAGTGGGTCACACATACAAAGAAGGTATAGAAGCGGGAGGGGAAATTGTGGGAAAGATGGGTTTTGGAGGGAGTTAGAGGGGGATGAGACAGTAGTGGGGTCAAAGTGATGAGGATCCATTATCAAAAATATGAAATGTCACCAACAGAAGATAGCAGCTCTTTCTGCATTCTGCCTTTCTAAGTGCCTAGGGGAAGGCCATTTTCAATGTTGTTTGCTGCTGTACAGTAACACACAGGTGACCATCAATATAGATTAAGGGTATGCATGACTGTGAATGAATGACTGAGGGAGGAGGGAGAAATGTGCTCAAAGAGAAGATGCAGGCGTTATCAGCCCATCTTCCTCTCTGACTAGCTATTCCTGTGAAGATGGCTCATGCAGGAGTCAGGGTGATGTGGGGTGCATCTTAAGTGCAAGGGGCGCTTTACAATGCTAAATTGGAAAAGTACTTTAAAAGACCGGACAGGATGTCAGTTGAATGTAGTGGAGTCAGGATAGTTTGGTGTCAAGAAAATTCTTTTTCTTCCTGCATCCAAAGAGGTCCCCCTTCTGTTTTCATGGCATACATGTTCCATTACACTCTTTTGTTTTCTTTCTAGCAAGAAGGAAAAAGGGGGAATATGGGAAGAGAATGGAGGAAGGAAAGAGTAAAACATGATGATATAAATGTATGAAAATGTCACAAGACTCATTTCTCTGTATGCTAACTCAAAATATTTTAAATTTTTCATTCAAAACTTTTCTTCTTTTGCTGGAGAATCTTTCTGAAATAGCTTACTGATAATCTATAACATATTTATAACATTATATATAACATATATATAACATATATCCCTGCAATAAGTAATGCACCTCTGCATACTCTACCCTCTAAGTTACACCAAGACAGTCTTGACAGGTCCTTTTATACGTCGTCTAGATGGACATCCGATAGGAATAGAGTTCCCTAGGCTTTCTGTTACTTTCAATGGAAGTTAGTAAGATGGATATGGTTTCAGTCGGGTGGTGTTTGTCATGAAGGGGGGAAGGGATAATGGAGTTTGGGAGGTTGAAGATAGAGTATCCTAGAATAATATGATAAAGTTTGTGCAAAGGGTTCCTTAGGTGGACAGGTTGGTCAATTTCAAGATAATAAGATTTATGATTGAGTGAAAGGCACAGCAAGCTGACCACATAGAATAATAATAATAATAATAATGATGATGATGATGATGATGATGATGATGATATAAAGCCCTGTAGTCTACAGTTAGGGAAGACTAGCATGTTTAAAGAGCTGAGAAAATGTTATTTTGGTCAGAGTGTAGAGAATGACAGTCAGGTGAGATCTCAGGACTGATTTGATAGTGCGCAAAATTAACCACCACAGAGTGGTTCCTGAGTGAGGAATGGACAAGAAGAGAGGCCACAGAAGCAGAAGAGCCAAAAGGGGGGGCACCAGCCAGAGAAGTGTGGCCTGGAGAGGGATGGGTGGGCTTAAGTTTGGAGATCTGGAAATGCTGGCTACAGAATCTGGGGAAGATGCAAAAATGAAAGAAATGGCATTGGGACAGGGGAGCTTTAGCTATGAAAGACCTATGAGAGCACATAAAAGCCACCCAAAGATGGTGTTTACCTGACATTCACTGAGGGATGTCTCGAGAGGCATGTCATTACTGTGATGGAAGAGTTCTACTGACATCAGACATGAGTTTGGTGTAGACTGGGTACCATTCAAAGCAATGAAATTCTGTGCTGTAATCCAGTTCTGCCAGCTTAGAAGTTCGGAATTGCTATGCAGCTGCTTCCTGTCTCAGAGATTACATTATGACCACCAAGATTATTAATGTCCATACTGGTCAGTGATTCAAACTTTGTGTATTCTGGGAATCCCTAAAATTGAGAAATCAGTGGCTCCCCTAGCTCTGGGTAGAGTGTTACATTTAGTCACTGCCCTGTGGGTACCGGAGAAGCTCCCATGCTCAAGTTGGAACCACTTTAAAGCTGTGTGACCTTGAAAACAATATTTTATCTCATTTTTATTAAGAATTTTTATTTTAGCCATTCTGACAGGTGTAAGATGGTATCTTAAAGTTGTCTTGATTTGCATTTCCCTGATCGCTAAGGAAGTTGAGCATGACCTTAAATGTCTTTTGGCCATTTGAACTTCTTCTGTTGAGAATTCTCTGTTCAGCGCAGTGCCCCATTTTTTAATTGGGTTGATTAGCCCTTTACGGTCTACTTTCTTGAGTTCTCTATATATTTTGGAGATCAGACCTTTGTCTGTTGCGGGGTTGGTGAAGATCTTCTCCCAGTCAGTGGGTTACCTTTTTGTCTTAGTGACAGTGTCCTTTGCTTTACAGAAACTTCTCAGTCTCAGGAGGTCCCATTTATTCAATGATGCCCTTAATGTCTGTGCTGCTGGGGTTGTACGTAGGAAGTGTTCTCCTGTGCCCATGTGTTGTAGAGTACTTCCCACTTTCTCTTCTATCAGGTTCAGTGTGTTTGGACTGATATTGAGGTCTCTTGGGAATATACCCAAGAAATGCCCTATCATACAACAAAAGTATATGCTCAACTATGTTCATAGCAGCATTTTTTGTAATAGCCAGAACCTGGAAACAACCTAGATGCCCTTCAATGGAAGAATGGATGAAGAAAGTATGGAATATATACATATTAGAGTATTACCCAGCAGTAAAAAACAATGACTTCCTGAATTTTGCAGGCAAATGGACGGAAATAGAAAACACTATCCTGAGTGAGGTGAGCCAGACCCAAAAAGAGGAACATGGGATCTACTCACTCATATTTAGTTTCTAGCCATGAATAGGGGACGTTGAGCCTATTATGCGTGATCCTAGAGAAGCTAATTAAGAAGGTGAACCCAAAGAAAAACATTTAGGCGATGAAAGGAGACAGAGACAAAGACCCACATTGGAGCACCGGACTGAAATCTCAAGGTCCAAATCAAGAGCAGGAGACAGAGCACGAGCAAGGAACTCAGGACCGCGAGGGGTGCACCCACACACTGAGACAATGGAGATGTTCTATCAGGAACTCACGAAGGCCAGCTGGCCTGGGTCTGAAAAAGCATGGGATAAAACCGGACTTGATGAACATAATGGACAATGAGGACTACTGAGAACTCAAGAACAATGGCAATGGGTTTTTGATCCTACAGCACGTACTGGCTTTGTGGGAGCCTAGGCAGTTTGGATGCTCACCTTACTAGACCTGGATGGAGGTGGGTGGTCCTTGGACTTCCCACAGGGCAGGGAACCTGGATTACTCTTAGGGATGATGAGGGAGGGGGACTTGATGGGGGAAGGGGAGGAAAATGGGAGTTGGTGGCGGGGAGAAGGCAGAAATCTTTAATAAATAAATAAATAAATAAAAATTAAAAAAAATAAAAAAGAAAAAAAAGAATTTTTAATGTAATCCTTTCTTATCTGCATAGCTATCCCCATTCCTGTTTCCCTCCTCTGGCTTCCTCCAACTTTCCCCTACCGCACTTCTCTATACACTTCTCAGAAAGGGTAATACTTCCCAGAGGAAGTCAACAAAGTCTGACACATCACTTTGAGCCATGACCAATGCCCTACTACTATATCTAGGCAGAACAAGATATACCTCCAAAAAGAATATGCTCTTAGATGTCAGATAAAGAACTAGGGATTGAGGGAGCCATTAAAGGGTTATTGAGAAACACAGCACTAGGAAAATTATCAGGAACCCACAAGGATGATCCCAGATAAGACTAAGCAACAAGGAAGAGGATGCCTAACTAGCCTTCCCCGTAATCAGATTGATGACTACCTTAACTGTCATCATAGTACTTTCAACCAGCCATTGAAAGAAGCAAATACAGAGATCTATGGTGAAGTGCTTGGTGGAGCTACCAGAGACCAGCCCAACATGTGAGGAGCAATAATATGAGCAAAGGGGTCAAGACCATGATGGTGAAACCCATAGAAACAGCTGAACTGAGCAAGTGAGAGACATTGGACTGATATCAGGGTAACTTGCATAGGACCAAATTAGGCCCAATGAATGTGGGGGTAAGTTGTGAGGCTTTGGCAGTCTGTGGGGCCACTGGCAGTGGAACACATTACTTAATCTCACTTTCTTTGAGAGATGTGAGATGTGGGGACATCCTGTGAGATGTGGGGACAATGTTAATACATCCCCCCCCCATATGGTTGTCATGAAATTCAAATGGTAAACTCTATTGAAAATTCCCAAAGAGTAGTCAGCTAGTGATAGCTAATAACAGCAGCAGCAGCAGCAGCAATAATTCTCTACCCAACAGTTCCATACATCTCCCATTCAGGGTAATGACAGGGGCTTCATGAGGGAATGCACAGGGAAATAACAGGAGCCTTACAGGTACTCAATAAAAGTCTAATATTCCCCACCCTCCTAGCTTGTGTCCTACAGACACAGAAAATTACTAGACTATCATCCTGAGCCACAACCAAGTTCAAACTGCTGGACCTGTGTCTCATAGACTGTGTGACAACTTTGCACCCATCCCTGTGGGGCCCACTACTTATATCTAATGCTGTTACTAATGTATTTATTTTAATAATGCTATTAATGTATTTAATTTCTCTACCTTTGGCCACAGGATAATGTGGATGAGCAGAGGAAAGCTTTTCTTAAGTATCTCTTCATTCAGGGAATTATTACAATGGGGAAGTAAGTGGACCAATCATTGACAACAGAAGAAATTAGTACCAATGTTAATGAGGGGCAAAATATACTGAGAGAAAAGTTCACTTATAAAATGAAGGCAGCCATATGAATAAAGGTATGATACTACAAGAATAATAAATGGAATGGGGTAGGAAATGCCTTGGTAGAGAATATTCCATACAATCCCCTGGGAATACAAAATACATTGTGAAAATGAGTAACCGGGCAGTGGTGGTGCACGCCTTTAATCCCAGCACTCGGGAAGCAGAGGCAGGCGGATCTCTGTGAGTTCGAGGCCAGCCTGGTCTAGAAGAGCTAGTTCCAGGACAGGAACCAAAAGCTATAGAGAAACCCTGTCTCGAAAAAAAAAAAAAAATGAGTACACATGCTTGGTCTAATATGATCAAAATGGATTTTCTTGCACGCAGCAATCTTAGGAATATGTCTGCCTTACAGAAATTGTCTGACAGGATGCAGGAATATCTGCCTAGATCACAACGTAAGTAATGATACATACTGTGATGTCTGTAATCTCCCTTTTACTGCAAAAATTTAAAATAATGGCCAACACAGGAAATAATAAAGTGAGTTTCAGTATACTAATGCAAACTTGTGCAACCACTTTGGAAATCAGTGTGGCAGTTTCTCAGAAAATTGGGAGTCAACTTACCTCAGGATCCAGCAATACCACTCTTGGGAATATACCCAAGAGATGCCCAATCATACTACAGGAGCATTTGTTCAGCTATGTTCATAGGAGCACTATATGTAATAGCCAGAACCTGGAAACAACCTAGATGCCCCTCAATGGAAGAATGAATAAAGAAAGTGTGGCACATTTACACATTAGAGTACTACTCAGCAGTAAAAAACAATGACATCTTGAATTTTGCATGCAAATGGATAGAAATAGAAAACACTATCCAAAGTGAGATAATCCAGACCCCAAAATACAAATATGGGATATACTCACTCATTAGTAGATTCTAGCCATAAACAAAAAACACTGAGCCTATAGTTCACGATCCTAGAAAAGCTAAGTCATAAGATGAACCAAAAGAAAAACATTTATAGATACATAGATACTCCTTCAAATTGTAAGCAGACAAGCAGGCAAAAGTTGGAAGCATGGGAGTGAGATTGAGGTTGGGGGAAGGGGAGAGATAGAGAGAGAAGGGAGAAGGAGAGGGTTGGGGAGAGCTTGTGGGAGTGGGATGGTTGAGATGGAGGAAGGATGGATATGGGAACATGGAAGAAGCTATCCTAATTTAGGAAGCCATTTGGGGTTTGGCAAGAGGCTTGACTCTAAAGGAGTTCCCAGGTGTCCACAGGGATGTCCCCAGCTAGGACCTTGGGCAGTGGAGGAGAGGGTGCCTAAACTGGCCTTGTCCCATAGTCAGACTGATGAATATCTTGAATATCACCATAGAACCTTTGTCCGGTGACAGATGGAGATAGAGACAGAGACCTACATCAGAGCACTGGAATGAGCTCCGAAGGTCTAATTGAAGAGCAGAAGGAGGGAGAATGTGAGCAAGAAAGTCAGAACCACAAGAGATTGGTCCACCCACTGAGACAGTGTGCCTGATCTAATGGGAGCTCACCACGCCAACTGGACTGGGACTGAATGAGCATGGGATGAAACTGGACCTCTGAATGTGGCTGACAATTGGGGCAAGCTGAGAAGCCAATGATAATGGCACTGGGATTTGTCTCTACTGCATGTACTGGCTTTTGGGATCCTAGTCTATTTCGATGCACACTTTCCTAAGCCTGGATGGAGGGAGAAGGGCCTTGGACTTCCCACAGGGCAGGGAACCCTGCCCTCTCTTAAGACTGAAGGGGGAGGGAGGGAGGGTGAGTGGAAGAGCAGAAGGGAAATGGGAGGAGGGGGGAAGTGGGAATTTTGAATGGTATTATTTATAAAGCAATTAAAATGAATAATAAAAATAAGAAAAAAATAACCAAAGCATCACAGAACGTTCACCTCACAAACTCTCACCAGCCAGCAAACTTCCGATCAGTGTATCAAACACAAAGCCATTACTGGAAAGGAGGAAGATTTGGAGAGTACCATGTGCTGGCTGGATACACAGCTCAGGGACACACTAGCATTTACAAGCATCAGAAAAACATTTCCATTTCTAACAGTGGATACAGTATATCAGTGCATCCCATTTGAGCATCAGCCCTTCTCAATATCCTTGAGCCATGAAACTATAGAAGCTATCACTTTAAAAGTGTCTCCCTTCAGTTTCAATACTGCTTCTTGCAAACCTGCATATTTGAGCTCAAAAGGAGGTTGGTACAACTCAGTTGGACTGAGACAATATAATGCCCAAGGCAAGTTCCAAGAATAAAATGTGCATATAGAATTACCTCTGGCAATATAATTTCAAAAGACTGTAGGGTCACTTTTTGCATCCCTAATTTTTTTTACAATTATACATACTTATGGAAGATAGTATGGTGATTCCACAAAGGTATACAGTGTACAATGATAAAACAGAATAATTTATATTTCTTTTTCCTTGATGATTTATCTTTTGAGTTTGGAACCTTGAAACAATTCTCTGCTAGGTTTTCATAAATTCTTGTAACTTATAATTAACTCATGTTACTTAAAACACTGGAGCCTATTCCTATTCCTTAACTTCATTATGATACTCAGTGCCCACGGATTGCCCCTCTCTGCATGTTGTTCATACTTTGTACCTTCTAAAGAACAGACTTTCATGGTTCTCTCTGTAGATCACCAGAGGCAACAGAGTGCAGACTTGATCTGCACTGAGGTGGCTAGATCTCTGTGGAATTGTCCATCTCTGGCACGTGAAGGAAAGATTGTGAACTCAGAACCATACTGCTGAGGAACAGCTTCTGGCATTTGCCTTCTCAAGGACAAATGGAATTCTTTGTGATGTTGAGACAAATAATATCTAACAAGATTTTTGTCTGTCTCATTTTTAAGACATTTGGCTAGTAAACTGAGGAGGGAAAGTAGGGGTCCCTCTGCCTCCTGTACTCTACTGCACGGCCTAATTTTCAGGAATCATGGATTCATTTTCTTTAGACTTTTGACTGGTGTTTTCAACACTGATGTTTAAATCTCAGAGACTCTGAGAATAGTTTTTTGTCTAAAAGAGTTCTGTTTGAAAAACAAACAAATACAAACAACAAAGGAAGAGTGACCTCTAAGCTGTTAAGAGGTGGGAGATCTCAAAGACACAGGTACTAAGACATCTCAGTAACCAAGTTCACTGGAACCCTCCCGTGACTTCTCAGCAGTCAGTCCAGTCCAGGCAGTAACCAAGAGCACTGGACCCCTCCCGTGACTTCTCAGCAGTCAGTCCAGTATAACACTATTCTGTCTTTTGCTGTCACAGTCCTAAAAGTCAGACTATCCTTTCCTTTTCCAGGAGCTAAATTGTGTGGAACCTGGAATGAACAGATTATCCATTTTAAAGAAGCACAAAGCTTGGGAAAAACCAGTACCACAGAGAAATGGACAGCCAGTTGGATGTCCTATGATCCACCCTGTTCATGCATGGTTGACAAGAACATTATACAGTAAAAGATGCTTTAATTCCTAAAGGACTGGGGGCCTGGATCTCTGCTCTCAGCCCTGCCACATCCTGGCTGTGTGGCATGGAGAGATTTGGGGCTCTGTTCAAGCTTTGGATTTTGTTTCTTAACCATTCTCCCTGTGACTTGGATCCAGGAAGAATCCTACCATGCTATCTGAGGACAGGATAGAGGTCTGTCTTCTACATTTCTGTCCTAGGTCTCATACAGTATCTGTCCCATTGGAACCAATTTAAAGAGAGATGAAGTGAGTAACGTCAATATCAAGCAGGTAGCAGGGGGGCATTGACTGCAAATCTAAAGCCTCCCAGTCCCACTTCAAAGCAGAACACTTGCAGCCATACCATCTGGTGGGAGAGGAATATGTAACTTGCCTAGGTTCACAGAAGTGGCAATACTGCAATGCAATAACAACTCTGTTTCTACTGTGGTACCTACTGCTAACAAATGCCATGCTTTAAGTGCAGACTCCATTACAATGTACTATCTCCATTCTAGGGAGAGCAGAAGAGGGGGAGGGAGAGGGCAAGGAAGGACATCGTGAGAAGAAGAAAGTAAACAAGACTATTAGTGGTGAACTCTTTTTTTCCCTCTTAAAGATGCTTTCTGTTTTCCATCTGAAGTTTGCTGGAGAGTGTGTTGGGGTGTGGGATATGTCATTAAGCCAGAGGAAAGTGAAAATTCTATTTTCCTCACACTGGAGCATTCACAGCTGGACAAAAAAAAAAGGGTGTTAGCTTAGGTGTCACACTCTAAGATGTGAAAAATGATAATCTCCATCCGGAAGACAGCTCCCGGATGGTGAAAGGTCTGACGTGGGTTTCACTGGGAAAGGCTAAAGAGGCTGATTTACAGAGGCAATGGGCACTTTCTATTTTTCTTTTGTCAGAATTCCCAATATGTTTCTTGGAGACGGAAGATCAACCTCGCTTTCTTTATAGACAAGAGGGACAAAAACAGTTTTCAAGCTCCACAGAAGAAAAAACAAAACCTTCTAAGAAGAATGTGCAGAAATGGGACATAGTTTCAGCAGTGAGAAGACTGTCAAGGCAGGTAGTTAAGAAAAACTCAGTGGTATTGGACAGTGAACTCTGATGTCCTCAAAAGTCCAGTTACTGACTCTTTAGTTCTGTCACTGAAGAAGAACAAAAAGAGATGGAGTATGATAACAGAGCAGAGAGATAAGTCTAAGATTCGCAGTGTTTGATTTGAAAAGACCCTGCTTATGCCCCCAAGTCCTACACCTCTCTCCATGCCCCAGTCTTCCCCAGGAAAGACAGAATGCTAAAGGGGCTCACCTTTCTTCTCAAAGTCCACTTTCTCTTCTCCTGCCTGGCCCAAGCTGTCCAGGGCATGGGTCATCTGGCTGCCGAATTCATCCTCACGTGAGACATGGTTGGTCCGCCTGGGTGGGTCCTCCTCCTCTTCATAGTCGTAGTCATCCAGGATGGGGGTCTCCCGGATGGGTACACCAATGACTGAGTTGTGTGCCTGAAGCCTGGACGAGCGGAAGCTCTCCCTGGCCTGAGGGCCCAGCAGCACTGATGGAATATAGTGAATCTCATGAGTGGCTTCGGTGCTTGCGCTCTTCTGGGGGATGCGCCGGCGCTTCTGCCAGCGCCGCTGGGCATATAGTGCCACTGTGAACACCAGCAACAGGAGCAGCAGTGCAATGAGTCCACCCTGGAGTAGGAAGAAAGAAGAGCACAGGTATGGGCCATTGGTTTGTTGTTTGTAGGGCAGAAAGCTTTCCTGTCTCACTTTGCCTGGAGTCTACAGATTCCAAAAATTGTGGTTTTATAGCTAGAGAGACACTACTGCCCAGACCAACATTTTTATTTTTGTCAACAAACCATGAGGCTTTGAGGAAACAGTCTGACTTCTCTGTTTTCATTCCTCAGTCATCAAGAATGAGTAAGAGTTTTACTCATCCTTCTTTATAAGTTTGATATGAAGAGAAAGGACATTGCTAATAGCCATGTTAGAACCATCTTGCTTGTTAAGTGCAGGTGGCTGCCTTCCTCTTCTTTTTACCAGCTAATCAGCCCCAGGACAATCCATCAAACTCTCTCAGCCTTATTTTATTATCTACAAAATGAGTTCCCCAAAGGCTTAAGCAGTAGTAACATTCCGTACACCCTATTACAACCTTAAGACAGTATTAGATTGCATTATCAAATCCAAACATTTCTACAGTTTATATTGTGTTCACTTTTCAGTCCTTTAGTCTTTGATTTTCAAGAAGGGGCCTGGGACAAAGTCAGTGCTTAAAAATGTAGTAGAACGAATGAATAAACAGGGGAAGGAAAGCAAAGCTTTGTAAGGCTCCTTTACTCAGAAACTTAAGGAAAACTGACGTTAATTTACCTTTAACCTCCCACCTCTGCAGATGATACATTACTGAGAAATATGGCGCCATGTCTACAAGTGTAACTAAACTGATTTGTAAAATTCATGAAATGATCTGGTCTACAAGTTCCTCTTCCCCAAATGTGCATTTATCTCCCTGGTCCTGGCCAACGGTGGACAGTAGACGTCTTAGAGTCTCCCCTAGACTCCACAATGCCAGAAAAACCTGCACTGGAGTTGTTGCTCTTTCCTCCCTTTGTATCATGTTCCATGCTTTGGAGACGAGGTGCCACTCTGTTCAGTTCTGCTGGTGTGATACCACACTGAGAGAGGGGCACCCTGCTTATATGTGAAGTGGTCATAGTGTGGAAATGGGATTGGAATATTATGCTTACTAATTCATTTTGTGTGTTTTTGTTTCTTAATTCTAAAGATTATATTCTGTCCATTTCATTCAAGCAGTTAGACCATAATCTTACTGCAGGCACAACCAAGTCCTGGTCACTATAGCTTGTCCCCAAGGAATCAGAAATTAACCTTGAACACAGCATCTTGAGAGAGGGTGACTGCAGGGGATACTATTAAGACATATTACTGTCTTTCCACTAACGTGGTCCTGACATCCTGCTGACTACACACACAATTAAACTATAATTTTCTTTTATAAAAGACCCAAAAACATACTATAGTGAAAGATGCATCATCTCCCAAAAAGGGTGAGGCTCAAAAGTAGCTAGGTATAAGTTTGAGATGGGAGCATTGGAAGAAAACTGACATCGTGCCTTGACATTGGCAGTGATCTACATTAAGATCCCAAGGAATATTTCCCTAGATATCAGAACTTAGCAACCAGTAAGACAAATTAAACATATCTCCATTACATATGTTTATGTAGATATGCATATGTATAATTTTTCAAGTATATGTGAAATGTGTGAGTCAAAACCTTCTTTGAAAGGAGATGAGTTGAGAGCTGACGGGTGTGGAGAACTCACCAGAAACTGGCAGATGGTAAGCAGGAGTCATGGCAACTAAAGAGTTGGTGGTCAAAATCTAAAATGTGGGAAAATGCTCACTACCTACTGGAGGACTGTACATTAGCATAGGAATCGTGAGAGACCACTGCTATACCATTGTCTCATTTGGACAATCTACATATGAAAGGAAGATGAGTGACGCAGCAGGGAGAAATAGTGTGTTGAGCCACCAGCAATGGCTAAGGATGCTATACACACACCAAGGGAGCCACATTCCTACTCCACCTTCTTTCACCAGGGACAAGTAGAGAAAAAGGAAGAGCAACTGATGTATCAGCAGAGCTCGGCCATCCAGGTCCTGAGCACACAGCAGGAGCAAACCCAGACCCTGATGACTGGAAAACCCTTCAGAGTAAAGCAGAAGCCATGGAGAGAGGGAGAGATGAGGTGCCGAGGACTGTGGATTTTCATAAAGCAGGTCAAGAAGACGCCAAGGCTCAGGGCTGGTACAGTGAGCCCATTTGGTCTCAGGGACAACCAGATCCAAAATCTACTTTGAGAGGGGGAACATCTTGGGTCTTTTTTAAGATAAATAAGGATGGATGAAGGCTGAAAGTCCCAGGAAAATCCCAGCAGTCTGTTAGTTAGCAGAGGCTTTGCGTGAGTCTGAAAGTGCACAAGTGAGGACAAAGGTACTTGATTTACTTCTTTATGGATCTGGGAACTTCACTGTGCTCTGAGGGTGAGAGGGGGGAAGAGATAAAAGAGAAAAAGTGGATCCCCAGACCCCATCTCTTCTGGACCTTCCTTAGATATCTTTCTGCAGGATCATACTACTTTCTCTATTTAGTTTCTGAGAAGGGGCCACAGATTCCCCAGCAGAGGCAAGCGAGGATGAGGGCATAGAGGGGTGCAATGTGAAAATGCTGTGTCCTGGACTTGTGATGCTCTGATTTCCGGCTTGCTGATGGCTGTGACAAGTCTGTTTACTTCCTTGGCCTCCAATAGGCTCTTTTGCAAATGATTATTCCCACTGTAAAGAATTGTGCTAAAAATTAAAAAACACAAGACACGATGTGAGTAAAAGGTCTGCACCACAGAAAGAAGCCTCCTTCATTTAGTTTCTCAATTCCTCCACTCTAGCCAGTGACAGGATAACATCCAGCCTGGCACTCGGTAACCTTCATGACTGGACTCCTGCTTCCTTCACACGCTTCCATTCTCGGCAAGACTCACCTGTCCTGCCTGGAATCACTCACCCTAGAGCAAACTGGCTGGTTAGCCTGTCCCCATAATATGATGATCCCTTATGCCAACTCACTGACCCTCCACCTAAAGTGTAGTGAATAAGGTACCCCGAGGAACATGCCCTCACGGAATCTTAAGAGGTGACTTCATTTGATAATTGGAACTTTGTAGATGTGATCCGTTAAGATGAGAACATATGAGATTAGAAAGGACCCTAAACAAAATGGCTTCCGTCTTTTTAAGAGGAGAGACTATAGAGGCATGAACCCATAGAAAGAAGGTAAGGTGAACACAGAGCCAGAGATTAGAGTGACCTAGTTACAGGCAAAGAATACTACCGGTCCATGGGCCTTCCTTCACAATCTGGAGCAACCTCTCCAACAGAGCTTCCAGAATCAGTGACCCTGTTGGCATTTGCTTGAACTATGAGAGAGTGGCTTTATTTGGTTTTAAGCCACCTAGCTTATGATGGTTGATTGTAGGAGCAGCAGGAAGATGATGTGCTCATATGAGCCCCCAGCTTTTCAGTTTAGAGATTATTTCTTCTGAGGACATATATCACCATGAATAAACACTTGATAAAACAAGGAAGGAAAGACGAAATATTTATTTTGCTGATAGTTTCAGTCCATTATATATTGTGGCATTGGAGAAGAGACAGAGAGAATGCAGAATTTCTTGTTTGCCCCCTCTTTTATTCTATCTAACCATGGGATAGTGCTATAACATTTCAGATGAGTCTTTTACCACTGCATTAAACCTCTTCAGGAACACACTCACAAATCCATATAGAGATGTGTTATATACACACATTCTCAGGCTCATCAATCTGTGTTTCACATGAACCATCACAGGATCTTTGCCTCTTCCTTCCTCTCAGTCTTTTAGGGCTACCATTTATCTGACTACACTGCTACTGGCGGATCATCTGCCTGGCCAGCTTTCCAGTCTGGGTTCTGAACTGCTGTTTTCTAGTATTTGGTGAATTGCTGGTACAGAAATTGCAAGAAACACACAGGTGCCTAAAACCCTCACTGACACATCAGAAAAATGCAAAATACAAGGCCCTGCCATTAGCTCCAACCATAGCAGGCATGGAACTCCTGGTGATAATCTGTACGACCCCTTAGCAGCTTTGCTTTTTCTCTGAGCACCTTCACCAAGTTTGCTTACACAAACAATATTAACACTCATTAATTGCTGAGTCTAAAAACTGGCACTCCCAACACCCTACCAACAGAGCCCTCAGAGAAGGCAGAGTTAGTATGCTTTCAGCCTGGCTTCGTTTTCATCTACTTTCCATGTTAAAATATCCAGGCATGGCAGAAGAAGCAAGAGAAAGGAAAGACGAGGATAATGTGGAAAACGCTTTATTTGACAATGTGTCATTCGGAAACTGATTATTTCTGTCTCCAGCCTTTTTAATATTCCCTCACAATGGCCAAGCCGCCAGGGGATTTTGTATTCTAAGACTGGATTTATAATACTCTGTTCAGCAGTGATAAGAGCACGGGCCTTTAATCCTCAGGGCTGTGAACATGCATATTCTCCCAAGTAATGTCCTTCCCTTCTTGCTGCTTGTTTCTGGTCCCTGGCAGCCAGTCCTGTTATAGCTTTGGGCAGGTGACCCATAGGATGTTCTTTTTGGCCAGATGCCTAGTGACAAATTTAGTTTGGTAGCATGGCACAGGCCTCCAGGTTGTCTGAGAAGTCCCACTGGGGCTTCAGTCCATGCATAAGCTGTGAGGACTGTAAGAAAGTAATCTGATCCCTTTGTGGTGCAGATAAAAAACGTGTTTCTATCACTGGAAAAAAAAAATGAGAGTGATTTGGCCAAGATCACAACATGTCCACAAAGGTTTCAAAGGCAGAGTTTATAGTCAGTGTCCACCAAAGCTACTAATAAGCTTGTCAATCAGGAAAATTTGCTTAATGAAAATGATCCTGTGACCTTCCATTTTCCTCCAGTTTGTGTTATATTTCATCGTGATCCTTTTAATGAATGCCAAGTGATCTTGACTTTATCTCCCTTTTTCTGTAACTCTCAAACCATTTTCCTACCACAATGAATGCTGAGCTAAACAGAGATCGAGTTCATCCCTCATTGACTCAATTGGGAGTCTGGTGGTATGGAGTTCAAGTGCCTGTCACACAGGTCTCCATCTTTGTGAGTAACCTAGTCTCCAATGTACACTTTCGAGATACTCATGAGGACTCCATAGATTTTAATTTTGATGTAGTCTGGTAAAAAGATGCTGTGACCTGCAGAATGATCACATTGGGTGTAGCAGGGAGACAGAAATCGAGGCCACCAAGGTTTCTGATGGCATGTTTAAACAGTAGTTTTTATATGGGACAAATTTGTGTCCCTGGAGTTATTTGGAAATGGGATAACTGTGATTTTCGCAGCTGGGGTAGGTATAGGGTTGCTGTTACCATCTAGTGAGGAGTGAGCAGAGGTGAGAAAAATGAACTAAATGTACAGGAAAGTCATGTAAAAAAATCAACTGGTTCAAGGAACATGGGTCACTGATACCAGCAACTGAGAGCCCCAGGTCTAAGAGCGATTATGAAAACTGAAACTAAGTCAGTGGATGTGGGCAGTCGACTACTTAACAACTGTGGTTGATATAAGACGTATATAACAGAATTGAAAGATTGATTGACAGGACGGGGGAAGAAGAAAGTACCAATGATGACAATGAAGTCTGGATTCTGTCATTGGGCCAGAGAACGACCTAAGTATTAAAGACTTCCTGAATAATATACCCTTGGTTATGCAAGATCTTAGCCCAAAATGGAATAAAAGATGTGTTTATGCATAAACAATCAATTAGCTAAAAGAAGATAAATGCACATTAAAAGATAAGGTGTTGCATAAAAATACTTAATACAAATTCACATCTGTAACTACATACTCACACCCCTCTGCATGTATATAATTAGTTACATTTATCTACATTTATTTCTTTGCCTCTAGGGATATAATGGTTGACCTGTTTAAGAAGGCCTCATTAAAGAAAATAAAAAGTATTTTCTTTTAAACAAGTCACCGATTTATCATGTATGTCTTAGACGCATATTTTATTTCCCAAGACAACGCCAAAGGCAGAAACACTGTGGTTCTTTTGAATGTATTCCTTTTCCACCTACTGCCTTCCAGTTTAAATATCGGAAAAGGAGCTAAATATTCACACACCTGAATCCTGTAGCAATGTGTCCGAAGGAGAGCCAATGAACACTCAGGCCTGAAGTCCTGACCAGGAGCCAGTCAGGCTTAGCTGGGACCATGGCTCTACTGTGATTAATTCACTTACTTTCCTCCTTTCTCATCTGCAAGCAGGGTTACTAACATGTAACTGAGGAGACATGTGGAGAACTCAATGAGATCATGTTATACACCACCACATTAAACACACTGAGCTGCATTTAGCAGAGCTAAGGAGATGTAACATTCCTATTGTTGAGGACAAACCTTATTTCCCTTAAAAACACGAGGCATTATGAGGTCACTTTTTTGCCACACCCAGTGATATGAGATAGTCTTGATAGTGTAGCTGCATGCAATACTGCCTCCAGGCTGTGCGGCATGCCTATGTCCCCTCTTTGGAGTGAGAAGGTAAAACTGTGTGCTTTTAAAAATATTCTCGCTACCTCTGTATTAATTGGTGTATTTTCAGATAGAACCACACAGGCTGGTCTGCAACTTGCTTCTTAGTCCAAGTAGGCTTTGAATGTGAGATCTTCCTGCTTCTGCCTGTCCAAAGTTGGGATTATAGGTATATACCAACAACACTAGCCCAAATGACCGAGAGCAGTCATCGTTGCTAGATGATATTCTAGAAGATTAGAAAGCCAAAATTGGTCTTGGAGACCTTGGGACAGATGGAAAATCTCTAAGCTTTTCTTTTGCCTCTTGGCCTGGCACCACAAATCTGGTAAAGGCACTGCAGCAGTTATGCAACTCGCTTCTGCATTCTTGATCACACTGATCCTCTGACTAAACTGCCCCCACCTGATTGTATTATTTAGTCCTTTAAGCCTTAACTCCAGAGTCACAGGTTCTCTAAAATGTACTTTCCCTGGCTGGGTCAAGTGCCCACTTGCTCTCCCCACTGACTCATGCCTATCTATAATAGAGCATGGGAAATTGTAATGCAACTTGCATACAGCTTGCTCCCTTAAACAGACCCTTAATCAGCTGTATATTTCTCAGGATGTGTTCCAGGGTCTGACAGTGAGTAGGTGTCATTATGCACCTACTTTATGTCTATTCTGAGAATCAATGAATGGAAGGGCCAGGTTTTATTTTATTTTATTTTTTTCAGAATGAGTGTGAATGGTTCATGGCACCTAGTAGATCGTTGAAAGAAAGAATGAATGAGTTCATTATGAATGCCTCTATGAGGCTCGATGACTGAAGTACACCTACAGCTGTCTGGCAACTCTCCATCTGTAAGTAACAGAGAGCAGAGGATAATTCACACAGGCCATTTAACATAAATCAGTACCCCACTCCATATCCTTAGGTGGCCCCTCAAGCTCTGCGTCAGATCCCACTTGCAAGGATGAATAATGGAGAGGGTAGGAGACTGAGTAGGATTCATTCTCTTCCCATTCTCTTAGTCACTGAGATAAACAGATGGACACTGGGGTCAGGGAGGGGCTCTGCCCAAATTCCTAGATCTGGTCATTCTCTGAACTGCTAAAGCACATCTGGAAACAGATAGAGTCAAGTTTACTTTGTCTCGAACTTGTTTGTCACCTTTCCAGTGTGTGACCTTAGGAAAGTCTATCATTTTTCCCAGCTCTAACTTGGGAATAGTAACACTCACCCAAATGAGTTGTTGGAGAGATTAGATAAAATTACACTATGTTTTCCATTTTGAAATAAGATTACACAACATTGTCTAACTCCAATCTGGAACTTACTGTGTGTTACCCATGCTGTCCTCAAGCTCACAATCCTCCTGTTCAAGGTCTTAACTGTAACACCTTGTTGCTATATCCCAACCCTGTGCCAAACTCTTTGCCTGGATTTAGAAATGCATAGGTTTGCCCTTGAGAAAGTTGCAGTTGTTTGGGGGAATAGATATGCAAGAAGATAATTACTACCATATACAGTTGGATAAAATCTATGCCGGGGGAAACAGTGAGGAGCAAAGGGTTTCACACAGCTTCCAGTGCAAATCATAGAGGGAGCAGGAATAAAATACACTTCCCTGGAACTCCAATTAAAGACAAATTAAAAGGGAGGAGAGCTACTCATTCAATCAAGTATATTACTACCCATAGTTGGACTGAATTACTAGAGAGCCCACTGAGCAACACAGTAGGCAACAGTTGTAGTGTCCTCACTGTCATTTACCAATTGGAAAGCCCTAGGTAGTCAATGCATTTTCTGGGGCCTCTGCTCTTTCATTTGAAAGCAAAAGACAATAGTCTCCACTGAATGACAGCATTGTGAAGATTAATTGCACAACTGCACAAAGAGGATCTAACACACCAGTGCTCACAGAATGATGGTGTCATGAGTTCTGGCTTAGGAAAAAATGCACTGAAGAAGGAATCAGAAACCCTAGTCTGTCCCTTGTCCCTTATAAACCAAAGAAGCCAACAAAGAATCCACACCTCATATTCATGATGGTTTAGGAAACATAAACTCGATGGCCGCAGCAGCCAAATAGGTTAGGCATCCTTAACTTCATTTAGCAATTGAGGACACTAAGCCTCCTACAGGGCACCCTGCCCGAGGTTGCAGGGTTGGTTATTGTCAGAGCACACATTTGCTTTTAGAGTCCAAATCCATGTGCTGGTACCATCCTGGAACTGTCACCATCAGAGAGGAGATGCTGAGAAGGGGTGATGAGAATAGCCTTCATCCTTCATTTCATTGCAGGCTCCCAAATCTACAAAGAGATTCCCACCCGTATGCCAACCGTCAGCACTATGCCAACTATAGAGATTCCTGAAGTAGCACTGTAGTCTAAAACTCAAAGTCAAGGCATGTAAAGTAAGTTTTCTATAGGCAAGGTCTTTAAAAATCATAATAAAGAAACGAAGGCTTGGTATGGCCCCAAGGAAGGGGAGGAACCTGCAACTGGGACTTTGTTCACGAGCCTTTTCTTCTCACTGTAGCCCGTTCTAGTAGAGTCCTTGTCTTCAATTAGCTTCCACTATCCCACTATGTTCCCTGCACTCAGTTATATTCCATGCTAATGTGTTCAATGTTTTGTGCCCCAATAGGAATGGAATTTTGATTATTAATAAATGGCAATGATTTATTTTCTTCTTAAGCATGAAGAATAACTCTTAGTACACTGTTGGCTTTTAACAAATAATTGTGGCTATTTATGAAAGATGAATGAATGAATGAATGAATGAATGAATGAATAGGATGGTTTTCTAAGTAGCGTTAGCTCCTTGAGCCCAGGGAAGTTCCTGAACTATTTCAGAATCCTATGCTCAACCAGAGACGAGACATATTTAAAGAATGAAGAAATTAATGTTTTTAATCCCTTATTGATTTTTAGGAAAGGAAAGTACACTATAGGAATTACTAGGAGACAAATATATTTACGTATAGCTAGTCTCTGATGTTTGAGAAAAAGAAACAAAACTTGGTCCAAACTCCAGACTTTACAAACTACTGCAGCTCCTGCATATGTATGGAAATACTGGAGCACTCCATGAAAAAGGCCAGTCAGGATGTAGCTCAAAAGCACTGAATTTGGGTCTAAATCCAAGCTGATAGGCTATAAAGCTCTGGGCCAGTCTCTTTCTTTTAAGTCTTGCTGTTGCCCCTTCTTTTCCTCCCTAGTTGTTGGTATGCATGCAAATTCATATGTGCAGGTAGATGTTAGGGGGTGACACTCAGAATCATCTTATATAATGAGGCAGGGTTACTTGAACACAAAGCACACTAGTTAAGCAAAGAGACACAGCCCCTTGTTCTAAGGATGCCATGTCTCTGACCTCAGGGTGTTGAGGTTCGGTGTGGGCTGCCATGCCCACCTGTCATCTAGGTGAATGATGGGAAACTAAACTCCAGTCCTCATGGGCTCTGCTTGTTGGGCCCTTGCTCCATGCTTGCCACCTTGATTTTCTATGCAAGGAATCCCCTGCCTCTGGTTTTGCTCATAAAATAACTGTATGCTGCAGAACAATTTGTATGCAATGCCAAGTACAGAAACTGTCATGAAAGGAAGAGGACTCTGAACAGCACCACTCACTAACTCTGAGATAACTGCAACTACACAGCAATGCCACATATCCGGAGGACTATGCATCCAGTGCTTCTGTCATCTTCTACCAAGCTTCTTCAAAACCTATTACCAGCCACACAATAGGAGTCTTTACAAAGGTGCACTTTTCCTACCATTTTTTGGCCATTGGTGATGGAACTGTCAATTGTCATAAAGACCTAAGGATCTCCCCCACTGAGACTGACCAGGAAATCCCCAGGACTGTGAGTTATGAGGGGCAGGGAGTCAAGCATGAGATGCCCAGGAATAGTAAAGAATAGGAAGACAACAGACACAATAGGTGGCCAGTGTGTACACTGACAAGAGCATGGGCAAAAGTTGCCCCCATTCCTGATGGGAGGGTGGGGATGCTTCACTCGTTCCTCCCCACCTTCCTGATTTGATCTCCCAACTTAAAGCAAAACAGAACAAACAAAAAACAAACAAAACAGAGCTCACAATATTGAGAAGCTAAAGTTAGCAAAGATAATTGTCTCCCTACCTAATGCTTTACTCTTGTGTGGGTGGTGTATGCGTGCTTATACACACGTGTGTACATGTACATGTGCCTGCATCCACAGAGGTCAGAGGTCAACACCAACTATCTTTATTAATATGCACCTCATCTTTTGAGACAGGTTCTCCAGTTGAATATGCAGTTTAATGATTGGTTAGAAGAGGGTAGCCAGACAGAGCCTCAGGGCTCTCCAGTCTCTGGCCCTCAGCACCATCATGCCCAACTTTGTAATTGAGTTTTGGGGATCTAAATTTAGGTAATGATGCTCCCACAGAAAGTTTATTATACAATGAGTTCGCTCGCCAGGCCTGATTTTACTACTGCTAATAATTTCACACTTCAAGTCACTCTTCCCCTTGACAACAGAAATCAATCCTCAGGGTAAACCAGTGGACCATGCTCTTTCTACTGATTCAGGGGATCTACCAACTGTTATATTGATCAAAATCTAAATCAATGTCCCCTGCATTATGGCAGCGGCATCCAATTTATGTGTCCATCTTCATTTCACTCTTTCCTGTGTCTCTTTGCATTTGTTTTTCTAAAATGATAGTAGTCGTGGATTCAAGTCCCACCTGAAGTCCATGATAACTTCAAGTCAATTTCCTTCACCAATGTCATCTGAAAATGATTGCTTTCAATACTGAGCCTGGATGGATATGAATTCCTGGCAGTTTACTATCCACTTTGTTATGCTGAGGAAAGACTACTGGTTCCATTATTTAAATCCAGCAGCCTCTGAAGAAATACATAATATGAAAACTAAAGAAATTCAACCAGGAAAGAAAATAGCCAAGAGAGATAGAAATAAGGCCTCTTTTTTGTTGTTGTTTTTTTAAATTCCGGGTGTCTGTGCCGAACAGAAGATCAAATGGTACATGCATTGTAGGAAGAGAACATTTGAACTTAGGAGAAGAAATTCCACAGAGAAGGCTTAGGGCTCAAATGAAACAAAATAGGCAAAAATATTTTTTTTAAAGATTTATTTATGTATTCATTCAGTCAGTCAAGTATCCTGCCTGTAGGCCAGAAGAGAGCACCAGATCTCATTATAGATGGCTGTGAGCCACCATGTGGTTGCTGGGAATTGAACTCAGGACCTCTGGAAGAGCAGTCAGTGCTCTTAACCACTGAGTCATCTCTCCAACCCGGCAAAAATATTTTTGTGCAGAAAAATTCACAGTGTGCATACAGTCCCTTCAATTTCCCTGACAGATCTAGACATCCACAAACTGATTTAGTCCTAAGAATTTCCTGTTCTGTTTCTAACCTGCAGAAGTCACACAGGAAACATGGTCACCAGGTGGGTTTGGCATTGGTATCTGAGGCCTGACAAACCATGGCAGATGAGGAGCAGTCAAATTCAAATACCACCCATGACACTTTCTGAGCCAGTGCTCACAGGTAGGTTGATTTCTTCTCTGAATCTCATTCTTCTGCCTGTGAAAGTACATCCAACATTCAATCTGATTTTCCAATTCACCCAGGAAGTTAGGTCAGGTTAATAATTTCCTGCATGAGGTTATCCAGATACAGTGGATGAATATTCATCTGCACTGATTTAAGACACCAAATGGGGTCTTCTGAAATGTTTGCAGGATACGGGAAGGATAAGGTACTCCTTGACAATGGAGATTTGGGGAGACTTCGAAAGGGAAGTGGGTGGAAATATGGGGTGAGCAGAAGGAAAAAGTAGGAAGAGAGGCACCCATCCTTTTGGTCTAGCCCCAATCCTTGGCCACCTACATTTAGGAGAACCCTTTTATTTTAGTCACAAATTCTTCCTTGTTCTCTAGCCATGTCCTGAGGCTTCCCGCTGAGGCCAGGGGCTCAAGGAAACAGAGGAAATGGAATGAGGACTGGGGACTCTCTTTACTTCTTCTTTACTGTAGAAAGGTCTCTGACTAATACTTTGGTTTTAAAGAGAACAATGTCCACATGATAGGGTATCAAACACTTGGTACTTAGGTTGACTAGGGAAGAACCTATCTGACATATTCCTTATTAGAGCTTTTCACATTAGCAAAGATAAAATGTTAATCTCCAACTGTTTCATTCTTTTTCTCAACTTTCAAGCAGTTTTAAGGGAGGAGGATACAGGAATTCTAAAAACCCAATATCTATTAACTGCATCAATAGAATGTTCTCACTAAATTGCTGTTATTATTATTATACTCACACAAAAACCTTCCTAGGAAGGCTTTATTTCCTCCACCCATCTCCCAAAGCATCTACATTGTTTTCCCTTTTTTAATCAATATACTTTTCAAAATTTCACTGCAATGCAAACAGGTGCAGATCCCTCCCAGGTTTTTCTGTGTTTCAATTATTGTGTTTAGAGGTGGGCCCTTTTTTTTTTTTATTGTAGCTTCTTTCCCTAACTCATGGAGGAATCCTATCACTATCCTTCCCACTTCTGTGTCTATGATTGGTTTGAGGAACTGTCCTTCCTCTGTGCAACAGAGCAAGCTGGGAGCCTCGGGAACAGCTGGTAACAGTGAGGAGGGACTGCTTCCAGTTCCTGTGGGACTTTCCATCCTTATTCAGAAGCAAAATGTCATAGAATAATACTGAACCTTGATCTGTGCCAGGCTCAGGGAAGCTAGAACTGGGACCTGAATCCTTTTAATGAGATATTGGGAGAGTGACTCACCCTCTTGTAGCCTACATTCCTCACCAATCAACTAGCAACAATAACTAACCTTACCTGACTCTTAGAGTGAATGGGAGAATTAGATTGGATGAAGCACATACAAATATTGGAAAGTTACCAAGTATTATGTGCAAATGAGTGTGTAGCCAAACACAACTACAACATACTCTCAAAACTATCACTATTTGTACTGGCTGATTTTATGCCAATTTGACACAAGCTAGAGTCATCAGATAGGGAGCATTAACTGAGAAAATGTTTCCAAAAGATCAGACTGTAGACAAGCCTGTAGGGTATTTTCAAAATTAATGATTGATGGGAGAAGTCCTAGGAATCATCGGAAGGGCCACCCCTTGGCTGGTAGTCCTTGGTTCTATAAGAGAGCAAGAGGGCTGAGCAAGTCAAGGGGAGCAAGCTGGAAAGCAGCACTCACTCCTCTGTGGCCTCTGCCTGAGCTCCTGTCACCAGATTCCTGCCCTGCTTGTGTCCCTGTCCTGATTTCTTTGATGATGAACTGTGAAAGCTTAATCCAAATAAACCTTTTCCTTTCCAACTGGCTTTAGTCATGTTATTTCATCACAGCTATAGTAACCCTAAGATATTACATTTCAGAGAAAAATCCAAGCCTGTTATTGCTATCTGGGTAGAAGTGTCACATGTATTGAAGGTTTGGTCCTTAATGCAATGTTCAACTGCGGGATGTTTAGAAAGGGATAGAAGAAGGAGGACTTAGTCCTAATCACTAACACACTAATGGGTCCAGAATCAAATGCGCTCCAGTGTAGCCGTGGAAACAATGGAAGGCGGAGCCTTATTGGAGAATGTGGATTCTGCAGTTTTATCTCTGATGTTCTGTCTCACCACAGAGCTCTCCCTTCTTTCTGCTTTCTAGCTGTCTTGAAGTAAGATTTGCTCTGCTGTCTATGCTTTGCTTCAGTCCAAGAAATAACAACGGGGCCAAGCAATGATGAACTGAAACCTCTGAATCTGTGAATCAAATAGCTGTTTCCTTCCTTTGGTTCTTTCTACCTTTTTGAAGCAACATGAAAGACGATGAATGTACATGGGATAGATATTTCAAGTCAACCTTCATTATCTAGTTGAAATGTTTTATTTTTGCTTACTTATGTAGATGTCTGCATAATTAGCATGATTATTTTGAAAAAAGAAAGGAAATATTCTAAGAGGAAAATGTCACTCAGAGTACAGTGACATCCACTGTGAGCTGTAGACACCGAGAGTGACCAAAGAAAACACTAATTTTGGGTTTTCCACACATTTTTACTCTGTGCTATGGAGGCTCTATATAGGTAACTGTGAGGATTCTGATCTAAAGCCAACTTCTTACATTACTGTTTCTGTATTTCCTGCTACTGATAAAGTATACATTTGCTAATTTGTGCTAATTAAATGCAGGTTTAATAGGCCTTCTCCATTATATATGGTTGTGTTTATCCATCTTATGAAGAGGAGATACCTGGAAGTTCCTATTTGGACCAAGGACTCTGGGCTAAAAATGTTAATGTATCTTATCTCTGTGTAACAGGAGAGTGTCTTTGGAGCGTGGTGCGTGCATGCAAAAGGCTGGGAAGAGGATGGATGAGTTGGCAGAAAGCAAAAGGCTTATGCCAATCCCTCTGTTTCACAGACCAAAGAAGGCCATAGAGGTACTCAGCTGCCTGCCACCGGTCTGAGGAGGGAGCCTGAGGCAGGCACAGATTGTGTTTGGTTTGGAGGGAACAACTAATAACTCAGAAGAGACAGCACAGATGTGTTCGGGATTCAGACCTCCTCACCCGGTCACAGGATTCCTCCTCCTCTATGCCCCTCTCAATGCCAGTGAATCCCTCCTGCACAGGCCATGTGCCCCACACCACGCTGAACAGATGTTTAACAGTGGCTGGAGGGAAAGTCAGCAGAGCCAGACACAGGCTAGTCTTTCCCAGCTCAAATCCTACTTTCCAAATGTCACAATACATGGGATCCGAGAGACCATAAGGTTAGAGAACATGGTAGGGAATATTACAGCTTCTGTACACTTGCCTTTGAAAAATGTTTTATTGTTTGAAAAACCAAAAAAAAAAAAGAAAGAAAAAGAAAAATGTTTTATTGTGAACCTATTTCTGAATAAAATCGTACCAAATGGGTTGCTCAAATTTACGTAGATGTTGGGGTTCTGAAATTACAGAGCTCTGTGGAGCGAAATAGAAGAAAAGCTTTTTCTCTTCTTTCAAGGCTGAGTGAGGAGAAGGGCATTAAAACATTTCCTAGGTCAACTGTGGCCTGTGATAGAGGCAGGATTCAAACCTGGCTGCTTGGTGGTCAATTCGAAGCTTGTTTCAGTGAGAGAAGAAGCATAAAATTAAAAATGATCACAAGGATTTGGTGTTAACTATTGGCTCTCACTGCTTTACAGGGTATCATGAGGAAAAAAATGCTCGGTCCCATTTCCTAAGCCCCTGTTCCATGACAATCACTGGTAATCACAAATTAAGTACCCTCAGTGACTAAAGCAGTCCTCTCCGAAAATCGGTCAGGTTGATTCTAGCTCATCCATTCTGCAAATAAAATTCAGGTTAAGCAATCAGCTCCAGGTAAAACATTAATGTGTAACTGAGTCAATGCTAGAACACAGACCTCTTAAACAGTGGGGAAAAATAGGAGAGAATTTCTGTTGGCCTCCAGAGGAATCTCCAACTGATCTGCAAGTGTATTCCTATTATCTAGAGGCTCAGAAATCTTCCAAACAAAGCCATTATCACAACACAGCAGTGTCATCTGTACAGCATGGCTGAGGATTTCCCTCTTTAGCACCGTGTCTGGGATGAAGGGGTGAGGAGCAGTTATTTTTTTTGTATGCAGCATTTCAGGGTACTCTAATGAATTCATCAATCAAGAAAGAAAAATTGTTAGTATAAAGATTTTAAAATCCAAAATACATATATCCCTGAATTTCATTGCAACCTATAAATTCTGTGTCCAAAGTGACTGTGGTATTTAGCATCATACCCTAGCCCTTTCCCTCAGTTCACAAGGAGAAATGAATGTTTGTGACAGCTTTGCAGACTGAATCTTAGAGGCATTAGGTTACATAGTCAGGAAACTAGAGTCTAGGCTTTGAGACCTAACCCCAGAGGGGTTCAGAATGTTCCCTTTTTTCCTTTCTTTTTATTGATTTTTATTGAACTCTATATTTTTTTCTCTGCTTCCCTCCCTGCACTTCCCTTCCCCTTCAATTCTTTCTCAAGGTCCCCATACTCCCAATTTACTCAGGAGATCTTGTCTTTTTCTACTTTCAATGTAGATTAGATCTATGTCAGTCTCTCTTAGGGGACTCACTATTATCTAGGTTCTCTGGGATTGTGATTTGTGGGCTGGTTTTCTTTGCTTTATGTTTAAAAACCACTTATGAGTGAGTACATGTGATAATTGTCTTTCTGGATCTGGGTTACTTCACTCAAAACAATGTTTTCTAGCTCCATCCATTTGCCTGAAAATTTCAAGATGTCGTTATTTTTTCCTGCTGTGTAGTATTCCATTGTGTAAAGAACCACATTTTCTTTATCCATTCTTCAGTTGAGGGGCATTTAGGTTGTTTCCTGGTTCTGGTTATAACAAACAATGCTGCTCTGAACATAGTTGAGCACATATCCTCATGGCAAGATTGAGAATCCTTTGGATATGTACCCAAAAGTGGTATTACTATGTCTTACGGAAGGTTGTTTCCTAATTTTCTGAGAAATTGCCAAGCAAAGGACATGATCAACAAGACAAAATGAAAGACTACAAAATGGGAAGAGATCTTCACTAACCCCACATTCGACAGATGTCTTATCTCCAAAATATACAAAGAACTCAAGAAATTGGTCATCAAAAGAAAAAATAATCCTATTAAAAAAAAATAGTACAGACCTAAGCAGAGAACTCTCAACAGAGGAATCTAAAATAGCTGAAAGACACTTAAGTAAACGTTCAACATCCTTAGCTATCAGAACGTCCTAACCCAGCGGTAGGTGATGGCGGGATGACAGCACTGAAATAAACTACATCCCATCACAATCTAGAAACCACAGAGCCACCAAAAGAGAAGCCATGCAAAGCTGTAGACCAACCCCAATGCTTAGGGGACCCACATTCCACACTGTCTTCTATCATCATCCTAATTCAAGCATATTCTTTTGCTTAAATTCAGGGTCTGCAGAAGGCCATGGACAGCCCTCTTGCAACAGTTGAGACGTTGTGATTATTGCTGCCAAGCCCAAAGCCTTCAGTCCTGAGAAAGAAATGAAGAGAAGCTGGCAGTTGATGGGAAACCACATTGTTGGCTAGAAACTTATCCAAAATCTGTCATAAAAAGGAGAGTTGAGCATCCAAACTGCCTAGGCTCCCACAAAGCCAGTACGTGCAGTTTGTGGGAGCCTAGGCAGTTTGGATGCTCACCTTACTAGACCTGGAAGGAGGTGGGAGATCCTTGGACTTCCCACAGGGCAGGGAACCCTGACTGCTCTTCGGGCTGATGAGGGAGGGGGACTTGATTTGGGGGAGGGGGAGGGAAATGGGAGGTGGTGGCGGGGAGGAGTCAGAAATCTTTAATAATTAATTAATTAATTAATTAAAAAAGAGTGGAGGGCAGCTTTTATTATTCTGGGCATGGCCCTCACAGTGACTCTCATTCTTCACTGTATTTTACTCCCCTTAAGGACAGAAGCAACATCTACTCCAGTCACTGTATCTTATCTTTGACATCTGTTTCGTAGAAAGATAGACTTCAAAATTCAACAGGATATGGTAGGACCCAGTTATTAAATCACAATCCTGCCTCTATTCCTGATACTATATAAACGACTCTCTGTTTTCTTAGTTTCCTCACTTCTGAAATGAATACAGTGGTACTATATGTCTTATAGCAATGCTGTGTGGTTATGATCAGTTAAAACATGTTGTCTGGTTAGAGTGTCTGGCATACAGCAAGTGCTACATAAATGCAATCTGTTTTTAAAGCAGCAACACAGGTTTTCTAGAAATGCAAACAAAATAGGTTTTGTGTATCTGACAGTCAACACCTAATTTTTGGACTTAGATTATAAAACAAAGAACAATATTGGAAACATGGAAGGCTGTATTGAAGCAACTTGCATGCATCATTTTCATTAATTCTCTTTTCGTTTTGTTTCTTTGAGAAAATGTCTCAATATTTGGAACCCTAGCTACTTGTGAACTGGAAATACAAATGATGGTTCCCAGGGTGATAGAATTGCAGGCATGAAGCACAATGTCCCTCCATATGTTACTTAATTCTTTAACCACATTTCATAAGGTAGGTTCTAGTATCTGTGTTCACTTATTGTTGTTTACAGGTAAAGACATTGGGTCTCAGATATTGATTTTCTCAAGGGAAAAAGAGGGGACTAAGTCTAATTACTAGCAGCTGTGGACATTGACCTCCATCCAGGTGTTCTGCTGTGCGGCAATGTGCTGTAATGTACTGTATTGTGCTATGTTGTGACCTGCTTCAACATAATTTTACGTGAGTTCTTACACCATCTGCAACTGAAAAGTCACCAAACATTAATTGCTTCAGGCATCTCTTTCCAGAGCCCCTACAGTAACTATTCATCTTAGGCTAGCCCAGCTCCCTCCCACAAGACTCACAGTTTTCTTTTCCCAAAATCCTGGATCAGAGGCTGTGATATAAAATATGGTAGAACTGCCACCACATGCTAAACTTTCCACTGCTTCTTACAACGCTAGTATAGCGGGAAGAGAATATTAGGATAATGATACCCTATGGCTGCTCCAGTCGAAGAAAGAGAAGGAAGTACATCCGTGGAGACTCCGCCTCCCCCAGGCTCCTCCCAGTGGTTTCCCAGACACCCAGTTCTCCTCTCAGAATCTCAGATGTGCATGGATGAGCTGAGGGAAAGACTACAAGAAACGTTGCATTTCCTCTAAAAGCCATCGCAGAGGGACAGTGTGATACCATAGATGTAAAACACAGAATTCAATCTCCAAGTGAGTTTCATGCAGGCAGTTGATAAACTGCATTAGTCAAGTCTTTATTATTTTTATTTTTTGTCTCAAATCCTACATTTTCCCATCCATAAAGAATGCAGTTATAATAGAATATCTCCAAGGGTCCTTCTAGTGCCGAACATCTTATGAAAGTATTATGACCTGATAAATTCTAAGTCAGTATCACAGGTATCATGCATGTCTCACTTGGCCCTGTTGACTTTTACTGACCATGTTCAGGAATACATGAGATTCTCACTGCCTTTTCTTGGTAAAAAAAAAAAAAAACTCAAGGAGAGCTGTGGGCAGCTCTTCCACTGATTTTCACTTATTTTTTTTTGTTTGTTTTTTTTTGTTTTTTGGGGTTTTTTTTTTTTGTTTTTTTTTTTGTTTTGTTTTTCGAGACAGAGTTTCTCTGTGGTTTTGGAGCCTGTCCTGGAACTAGCTCTTGTAGACCAGGCTGGTCTCGAACTCACAGAGATCCGCCTGCTTCTGTTTTTTTTTTATTTTTATTTTTTATTTTTTTTTTGATTTTCACTTAAGAGTCGTCTGACTATTAACTTAGAACATAGCAGGACAGAAATAAACTTTCAGGACTGTTAGGTTTATTGACTACACTTTCCCCTAACAACACTAGCAAAATTAATTTCTGAGAACCAATGCCTTTATAAAACAAATGAAGAAGCAGCAAAATACTACATACAATATAAGTATAAGACAGTACTTAGAGCTGGAGAAAGTGACCTCTCTTTGGTTCTCAGTTCACAGGAACAGGAATATTGGTGCCCAGATGAGGAGGACTGTTAGAATGTTAAGATGGGCTAACCAATGCATGTGTGGATTTCCTGGTACAAAATAGAATTTCAAAAACACTTTTAAATCTTCTCCATGATGATACATCTCAAGTAGAAATAACAAAAAATGGAAATAAATGATGCCCAATTTACACACAAATTTTAAGCTTTTGTCGGTCCTTCCCAGTTGTAAGATAAATGATATAAGGATAAAACCAGCAAAGAATTCTTTGTAAGACTTAGATCAGTCACTTTGTTGAGGTGAAAACAGACACAGAGGGTTAATTGGTCTTGTTCTAAATCTATCAGCAAAAGAGTCATAGTCTCAGATTCCAAAACCCCGAATTACTCTTATATCCACTTGTGTAATTAGAATCTGCCCCACTTGACTAACAGCCCCACTCCCTGAACAATACCCCATGAATCTTTGATCCTAATATATTCAATGTTTCCTAAGCATCTTCAAAATTCAAGCATTGAACACAGCACCCTAAGCATAAAGATGAATGGGAATGATTCCTCCCATGAGGGGGTGTCTGTGGGGAATGGATAGGAAAAGGAGGTGGTAAAATCGTTCTCATGTTTCTGTAATAAGATATTTCTTCCCTCCTTTAGTCACCAGCACTCTGTGAAAGGCCCAGAGAAACAGACAGATGTTGACAGCATCTGGGCCACTGTTATCAGGGCAGCAAGTGGCTCTGGGCTGTCAATGGAGAAAAGAAGCTGTTGGTGTTAGGAAGAATAATGAAGAGCTAACATTTGCATAGTGCTTTCTGCTGTTTCCAGAAACATCTCCATTCTATCCCACCCCCATTTATTAGCCAAAGCAAAACAGACATATGCTCCCTGAAAGCCAAGTAGAACCATTTTCATTTCTCACAGAAGTGACAGTTCCAACTTTAAAACATGGCACTCATAGGATGCCAAAGGCCAGGCATAAAAGCACACGACCCCTGGACTGATGATCCTTGCATGTGCAAGGCTTAGACATCAACAGCAAGCATAAAAATGAATGTAGCCCCATCTTCAGCTTGGAAGAAAGTACTCATTGTACGCATATTGGCTTCTGGGCATAGAACCACAGTATGCTTGGGATAAGCTGAATGCAGTTTGTAACATTCTGAGATAAACATTCTTTTCATCTTTGTGTGGACTCAGAAGTCAAGGGATCTGCCAATGCTCACACCTGGGAAGAAATAAGATTCTGGACATGTAGGTGGTTTACTAACTTAGGAAGAACTGAAAAACCACAACTCTTATGCTATTTTTCTTCTTGAAGACTGTGTGACTCTCAGTATGTGACAGAGCCAGGACATCAATCCCAAAATCAGTCAACTCCATATGCAGTGGAGTATGAGGATATATGGGACAGCCTCAGGCAGAGCCTTGCATAAGATCCTTCCAGAAAAAAAAAAAAAGTCATTACAGGGTGAAGCAATGTCCTCAGTGAAATTTGTTTGGCAAATTCCCAGGACATAGCTGGAGCTAAGTAGGACAAGGAGGAAAGAGTCAATTGATCAGAACATATCACAACCATACTGGAGAAGACAAGTGCAGTTGCTATAGATCTGAACCAGACACTGTGGCTACCCTTAAGCATGGGTTTAGGACCTGCCGTTCAGGAAATACCTGTCTTCAGCTAGCCTCTGCTTTGATGAGGATCTGCCAGGGGGTTTCCAGAGATTATCAAGGTCTAGTCTCTACTTTCTTCTTAAAATATGCTTCTTAATTCTTTGAAAGCTTTATACAGTGTATTTTGATTGTATCCCGGCCCCCATTTCTCCTACTGTCTTTCAGATCCTTCCTTCTGACTCCTCATTCCTCCCAACTTCATGTCTTCTTTTTATCTCTGTTTTTAAATATTTACTTTTTTACTTATTTAGGTGTATTGTGTTTTGTCTGAATGTGCGTATGTACACTGTCGGCATGATTCACCCCCATGGAGGACAGAAGAGGGCATTGTATCCTTGAGACCTGGAGTTTGCATGGTTGTAAGCCCTTATGCAGGTACTGGGAACTGAACTTATGTCCTCTATAAGAGCAACAAGTGCTCTGAAGCATTGGGCCATCTCTATGGTCTTATTATTATTCTTTTATTTAATATCCTAGCCAGTCCAATTTGTGCTGCCATACTGATGAGTATAGGGCCCTCTACTGGACTGTGGTGGACATGCCAGGACTACATGTCTAAAGCAAACTAATTCTCCCTGCCCTAGAAGACATCAGCTGTCCATAGCTCTTCAGTTAGAGGTGGGAACTTCTACTGGACTATAGAGGAATGTCTCACCCCTCCATGTTAGAATTGTGAATGAGACTGATCTTGTGTAAGTCTTACACAGACAGCCACAACTGCTTTGAGTAAAGGAATGAAGTAGCCCTGTGATATACAGAAGATATTGCTTTAGTTCAGTCCTACCTGACTTCTGTCTCTTATCATCTTTCTATTCCCTTCATCTATGGTCCCTAAGCCTTGAATGTGAATATGGCATAATGGGGATTATGTAAATATCCTGTTTACGGCTGAGCACTTCATTAACCTAGTCTACATTTTCAAAGGTGGGTCTGAAGCCCAACTAAAAAGGAATCTATCAGAACTCAAGCAGCACTTGATACTGGACCCAAACTAGGACAGCTTTTGCCTCCAAACGTATGACCTCTCTTTGCCTCTCAGACATTTTCTGTATGTCATGGGGCTTTAGCATAAGGGTCTGACTCTCTCACTGACTTATTGAGTTCTGGCTGCAATTCTTTCTACCTGAGTATTTTCTGGGAATCCTTTTTGTTTCCCCTTAAAAAGCCACTCAAGATGAGAGGGATAAAAGGTCAATTCTGTCTGTGCCATCTGCTCTTTTTAAGCCCAAGGCACTCAAAGCAGACCACCATCTCTGACAAGTACTGAGATAGATAAACAAAACTTCACGGAGGTGGATATGTCCTTTTGAAGCTTCTCAGAACTGACCCAGTGCTTCTCAATCCGCAGCATTCATGAGCTTCTTCTAATGGCTGAGTACGTTTTTCAGTGGGAAGAAACACTGACAACAGCACTCCTAGGATCCAGGAGTACCTTCTAAAGGATCCATCTGGTTTCATTCAAGCAAGAGGTTATTTTGACATGTGTATCACTATAAGCAATGAGAATTCTATGAAGCGGGAGAACCAAGTACAAATACACAGAGCATTAAATGGGGACATGATCAAGTTATAATAAAAGACACAAAAGGTTTGTGGAGATGAAGGCAAACCATAGAACATATGATATTCCTAAAGGATTATCTGCTACTGAAACTTAGACAGCTTTCACCACCAGTAGTCTTGAAAATTATGGACTGACTATAGACAGAGCATGCAAATTTCATACAGGTTCAATGTTGTGTGTGTGTGTGTGTGTGTGAGAGAGAGAGAGAGAGAGAGAGAGAGAGAGAGAGAGAGAGAAAGAGAGAGAGAGTATCTTATACATTCATATGAAATTGACTTTTAAGTTTTCAAGTTTTGAGCTATTAATTTTTCCTTAGAATTGGGTGGCCCAATTACGGTCAGAATGAGACTCATCTGTGGCCTAGATATGGTATTGAGATCCCAGTTTACAACCTCTGTTCTACAGGGTCCAATTAGTTTCATTTAACTTGGAGCTAACTTTGACATTCACATCACTATAAATCCACTTAAAGCGTGCTTCCTATGTGGAATGGCTCCCCTGGACTTCGCCGACATCCTGCTAAGCATTCCTATAGATTGCTGGGCTGAAAATTGGCAAGCTTCCACCTAAAGGCTGTAACCTATAAATATATCTCAAGCTTCCATTCCTTTTACACTCTACTGGTGGATATAATTGACTTTCTGAATGCGCCAAATGAGCTCCAAGTCTTTAGTACTTGATATACTTAATGGAGCAAAGTTGGGAGGACGCTGGAAAACCAAGAATAACATGGGAATGGAACAAGAACATGCCGACTGGAAATATGATGAAAGTTTTACTGTTTCCTGTTATAAGAGAAAGTCTAAGTAATGTTATTATCTTACACTCTGAGAAATAAATGTTTTGTGGTACCCTGCCCAGTATCTTATGCTTAGGCAGAATTGGAAACCTGGTTGAGAAGGCAGCAAGCTTATATATGTTTGTTTGGAAAAGTTGTTCTTTCAGGAACATGATCAGAAAACTTCGAGACAGAAGTTCCTTAATTAATAGCTTGTGGTTTTCGTTGGTGTGTAGAAGCAATAGTGCCATCTGAGCTTTATTTAGATTATAAATAGTCCAAAGTCACTTTTGGCATGCCAAAGGAAACTTAGCTCTGTGTGTACCCTATGTGACACCTGAAGACAATAATCACAGGCTTCTAGTTTGTTGTTGTTTCAAACTCTTCAGTGAATTCATTGTCTATAAATTTTGAGTGATTATGATCACCACCACTGCCGCCACCACACCACTACCATGTTTCTAGAGCCTTCCAGTTTTCCAGTTGCCTTCCACTTATACAGATATGTCCTCATAATTCCCACAGGAAATTTTCAAGAAAACTATTACTGGCTCATTTTCCTACTCATGAAATTGAGGCTCAACAAAGTGATAATGCACTATAGCCAAATGTGCTTTTGCTTATGGAAGAGGGAGCAGAGCTGGGGTGTAAAGCCAGGTTCTCTGACTCCTTGGCTCCCAGATTTCTCTTTATATGTAATGGCCTAATGATTGTGTATAACTTTGTTATGCATCAGGAAGTTATTCGTGGATTCTAATAACCAAGAGTAGATCAAATGCTCCTATTTTACATAAGAAAAACTGAGGCTCAGCCAGGCAAATCAACATGCCAGGGGCCAGACAACAATTAAGCATATCTCAAACAAGGATTTTTTTTCACTTCAAGGCCAGAATTACTTAAAGTAGTTTATTATCCATGTCAATGACTTCTTCAGTGATCATGACAGCCATTAATAATCTTGAATGTTATCAATTATTGATGTCTCACTCTGTGCCAGAAGTCTTGCTAAAAAGATCATTAGAATTCACTCATTTCATTTCCACTGCCATTCTACAAAGTCAGTGTGACTATTACCATAACCAAGAAACAGGACTCAAAAAATTAAACAGAGCTTGCCCAAGGCACAGACTGTAAAAAGCAGAGCATAATTCTCTATGTCTCTATCTATATCTGTACATACACAGATAGATATCAGAACTTAACTCACCCATATTCTTTTCTCAAATTTGTAATTCTCCTTCTGGTATGCAGAGAATGCATGAGAGATGGTGACAAGTCTCAGACCTGTTGTCAAGTACTTCCAGGTGGTTCCCAATGTGTGTGCTTTTCTTTTTTTTCAGATTCGTATACTGCATCCAACAAACACAATCTTAGTTATCTAACTGCATTCTAACCATATATCCATATATCCATATGTCTTTAGAAGGGAATTTAGGAAATTCCTTCTGAGTCAATTCCTCTGAATCATGTGATTGGTTTTCACTTTGTCCATTTTTCTTCTCTGATCCTTCCCACTTCTGGGACTCATATGTGATCACTGAGTCCCTGCTGACCATTATGGAGTCGAGGATTCAGACTTGGCTCTCAGTGTAAGAAAGCTGTTTTTAATCAATGTGTAAATGCATGTGGATGTGTTTGTGTGATTGTGTGTTATGTGTATGGATACCTGTGGACTCCAGAAGGGGGTGTTAGCTTTCATGAAGTTGGACATCTAGGTTATTTTGAGTCAACATGGGTGTAAGAACCAAATTCAAGTGCATTCTTTTTTTTTTTTTCAAAATATATTTTCTGTGTATGGGTTTTTGTCCTGCATGTATGTCTTTGCACCATATGCAGTCACTGTCCACAAAGGTCCAAAGTAGACATCCAATGTCCTGGGACTAGGACTCAGAGGAATTGCAGTTACAAGAGATGCCATGTGGGTTCTAGGAATTGTACCTCAGTTTTCTGAAAGAGTAGCCCAAGGCTGTTAACCTCTGAGCCATCTCTGTGGGTGAAAGAAACATGCTTATCTATTGTGTCATCTCCTTAGCCCTCCTCCCTTTAAAGAAGTTTTAGTTTTTAAGTAAATACCTTTATTTGGCTGGTTGTTGTGTGTGAAACAAGTTTTCACTGTGTAGCCTGGCAGGTCTTAGCTTACTATGTAGACCAGGTTGGCTTTGAATTCACAGAGATCCACCTGCCAATGTCTCCCAAATCCTGGGATTAAAAGGTGTGCAGCACTATGCCTGCTGAATTCGATCTTTTTAAAAAGTCATTAGTACTTTTGCATGACCGAGTGTGTGTATGTGTGTTTGAGTGTGTAAGGGTACACATGTGTTTAGGGATGGAACATGTATGAGGTACATATGCACAAGTATGGGACCATGTGGAGGCCAGAGGAAACTCCAGGGTATGGTCCTCAGACCTATCTACCTTAATTTTTGAGACAGAGTCCCTCACTAGGTCTTAGGTCTCACCAGCTCCTGGGATGTGCCTGCTCACACCGCCCCATCACAACTGAGGTTACAGACCGAGGATCTCACATTCACCACTTCATGTGAGTGTTGGAAATGAACTCAGGTCCTCAAGCCTGCATGGCCAGCACCCTACTGACTGACCACTTCCAGTTCCTCCTTTGGTGTTTCAAACACACAGCCAGACAAAATACTAAAGAATACAGACTCACATTCAAACAACTCACAGTCCTTTTAGGAAGACAGATATGTGACATACATAATCACGGTACAAGTAGAAGGTGGTTATCCTCCTGAACAAAAGTGAGAAAAGAGCCCCATTCATCCTTCTGCAGCCTCCACTGTAATGGCCCTGACAGCAAAATCCACGGGCTGGGGCGTGCTCCCTGTGTAATGGCAATGGATAAGCTGTCCATTATGAAAGGCAAATACATCCATTTCAATTAGATGTGCCCAGTGCTAGGATTGTAACCAATTAATCCTGCCCATCTGAAGGCTGATTAGCCGGAATATTTGGGTGAATGGATAATAACAGGCTAATAAGCCTGCTATCAGAATGCTGCCACACGTCTTTTTTGACACAATATTGCAGATGCATTTACAGCATCTGTGACTAATCTTCCGGTGGCGGGAGGCCCAGTTTTCACAGTGGCAAAGGGACAAGGTTCAGGGGCTCCAGGGGCTCAGCAGATGGGAGCCTGGTTCCTCCAGTCCCTGGCCTTTGTGTTTGGACCTAAGCACCCAAAATCCTTTCTCTAAAGTGCCTGTCTGCTTCCAGAGAGGCAGAGACAAACACTGCAAGCAAGAACACAGGGTGCAGAGCTGGGAGGGGAGAGGTCTCCATTATGGTTTTTAGTTCTAACCTGAACACAGTGGGTGATTCAACTCACCCCTTCCCCTCCATGACATTCAGTTCCCTCCTTTGTACAGTAACCTTGAAGCAGACTTTCTTTTGTCTCTGTGTGTTTGCATATATCCTGCCCACTGCTCTCCTGTTTCCTCCCATAATCCTTTGCCCACTGAGCTTCTTCCATTCTTTAGTTCTCTGCTGCCTTCTAGATAACATTGGCTCACCCATTGCTTAAGACTCAAGTGTACACAGAATGTTTGCTTTCTTTATGCTGACCAATAGTACAGAATTATTACAGCCCACCCTCCCACCCTAAGACCCATGTTAACAAGGACCATGTCAAATTTCTCACCACTATATCCTTGATGCCAAGCTTAATTCACAGTACAGAAAAAAAAAATAGAAATGCTTGTTACAACCTTATTCTGCCCATTCCCCTGAACTAAGAGGCAAATGGAAACTGGGGTTTTAAATAAATCTTAAACCTTGAAATTGACACATGAATGTGAAGAATTACAAGTAATTGGAAAGTCCTTGAAGGTACAGGAAACAAGTGTCTCTATTTTTTCAGGAGATTCACAGTTGTTCAGTGTGTCACCAATAATTTCCGTGACTTTTCCTTTCCCCATCTGATGTAATTAAGACGCAGTGTTTTTGCTACAGGAGAAACCTCAGCCAAGGGCGGAAGAAACCATCCAGGGTGCCAATCCTAGCACTAGACACACTAGTTGTGTGACCAAACACCAGCGCACAGTTCCTTGGAGCTTTGCTGACTTCTTCGGGGCACCAGAATGATCTGCCAGGACCTACAGGTTGCTGTGAGGATCAAACAGAGATAATGTCTGTAAAATGATTTGTAATCTGTAAAAAGCTATGGAAGTGTCAGTTCAATAGCTTCCTGCTGAAACAGTTTCTCAACAGATAGTCACATTGAAACCTTACTTTCAGAGTCCTCAATTCGAGAGAAGACAAGGGTAGAGGGAGTGTGGAGAATCTACCCACAGCATCAATTCGCCTACTTCACTAAGTAATTACTGACCAGCTAATGTTTGCAGAAATGAATGAGAGTGCAATTGCTTGGTTAGAAAAGTGAGCAGAGGAGGCAGATGGATGGCTTCTTACCAGAAGCAGGGTCCTCCAGACCTGTGAGGGGCTACAATGACTGAATGGATAATGAGTACTGGCTACAGAGTAATCATTCCAACAGAATCCTAAAGAAACTTCAGAAATGGGTGATGGGATGCAGATGCTTTCTATCTTTTATTCCGTCTGGATGTATGAGTACAGTTATGTGGTCCCCATGCATCTCAGCAGGTGCTCTAGCATTTTTGTAGCCACAGATTTTTTTTTGTATTCTTTTTCTTTGGAGACATAGTCTTGATAAGTTATCCAAACGATCTTGAATTCACTCTATCCCAGGCAAGATTTGAACTCATAATTTTGCTGCTTCAATTTCCAGAAGAACTGGGGTTACAAGTTTTCATCACCAGGTCTGGGTATGGATTCTGGTTTGTACACAATTTTATAAGAAAATATAAGACCAGATCTACTGGTTAAAAGAACACTTTGGAAAGAAGCAACAAAACAAAGGAATTTTAAGTGATATAATGCCCAGAAGTTACCGCTGTCTACTGAGCATTTTGAAGAAAAGTTTAGAAAATAAAAAAAAAGAAGGAATCAGACAGGCGTGTTCACTCAAAATGTGGAGAGGGTGTCTCATTTGAAGCTTGTAAAGATAACGACAGGAAAAGTCAAGCTAGATGACCTACCTCCTTATCTTGAAACCTCTAAGTCCTTTCTGCTTTGTGCATCACTGAGGCTGCCCTCCTGGATCCAGGAGAGGAGTCTGCCCACCAGTGACTGTTTGTCACGGATAAAGCCCAGGAGGCAGAAAGAATAGTCCTCTAAAAAAATGAGATTATTTATTTTAAAAACTAGGAATGCAAATTGCATATCACCATGGGGTGCCTGGTGATGATCCCTCACATGAACGATCCATGCATGCAATGTTATACTAGACTAGATATATCTGTCTCCTCAGTGGAGCAAGAATAGTCACTCTTCTTTTCTGTAGAAGTTTTGAACTATTCTCTGTGTTATTGTTATCTTTAGTCATCCTACTGTATAATTGCATACCAGAACTGAATTTTTTCTTAAATTATAACTTAGCGCCCATTGATCAATCTTTCTGCATTTCTCCTCCCCGGATATGGAATCTGGTTCACACATTCTCGTACCCTCACAGAAACTGTGATTAGCTATCCTTTTCCTAGTAATAAGGGCTCAGTAATTATTGTCATGGAGGTTTCGATGAGGGCTAATTAGTGCTAGGCAGACCTCACGTGATCCAGTATAGTGATGCACTTAGAAAAAGAGCTGGAGAGATGGCTCAGTGGTTAAGAGCACTGTCTGCTCTTCCAGAGGTCCTGAGTTCGATTCCCAGCAACCACATGGTGGCTTACAACCACCGGTAATAAGATCTGGTGCCAACTTCTGTCTGCAGGTACACATGCAGGCAGACCATTGTATACATAATAAATAAATCTTTTAAAAAAAAAAGAAAGAAAAAGAGGACAAAAGTTAGGGTATCATCGAGAGCTCAGCAGAGATCTCCTCAAACCCGAGGCTGCAGTGCTGTGCAGAATATTTTTATTCAAATGGAGCATGGCTTCATATATTGTTTTACTGCATGTCCCATTTGTACTACTCACAGATCCCTGCCCCATGGCCTTATAAATCTCTGTACCCAACAGACACCTACCAACAGCATCTAGTTAATGCTTATTTCCTGCCGCTGTTACATGTTAGGTAGAGCATCCAGTTCTGGCAGAAAAGTAAGACGCAGTCTAGTCCCCAAATGACCCCTGTCTACAGGAGTCACACTTAGGAAAACCATGACACTCATACATGGAGGACAGAGTTCATGACACAATGATGGAGAAACTGGCATTTGAACTGAAGCTTCAAACAGTTAGTTGTAGATATCTGGGTTTAGGAAGAAGCAGCATAAAGAGAGGCCAACTCTGTAAGTAGAGACGAGTCTGAGATCATGGGTCAGTGAAGTCAATGTATCAGAACCATCCTGAGGGAGCACCTGAGAAGACAGTAGCCGGCAGGGAACAGGACAGCTCCATGCCACAGCCTAGAGAAGCCAGAGGACTTCTTTTTGGTGGGCCTCACTGTGGAAATCTGGGTTTCCCAAACGCAGAAAGGAATTTCAGATTCCACCAGTATTGCACAAAGCTTAAACTTACTAAGAAAAAGTTTTAGTGTGGATTTAAGCAAAGGTACTATGGAAAAGAGAAAAAAATGGCATCTAAGAAAGGGACCAAGTACCTTGCAGCACTGCAGACATGGGGGCAAGTTTCTCAAGAGACAGTTGGCCAATCCTTGATAAACACTATGGAGCACTGTACATACTACAAGAATGATAGTATCTATTTTACCCTTATACTGAGAAGGTAGGGTGGCAAGAAACAGTAAAGCTGCCTGGTTCTGAAGTTCATGGAGAGCTTCAGAAGTGATGGCACAGAGCAAGGTTAGCACAGAAAGATGAGGGAGCCGGAGGACCATTCAAAGCAAGGGTGTTCCGTGGAGACTGGCTTTCTAGCCTTGCCTGATACTATTGGGCACTCACAAGAAGAGATGCAGTGAGAGGGTGCCTTTCTGAAGACTAAGTAGCAGAGTCTGGAGTTTCTGCAGCTTTATGATTTTATCCCTCGCACCGCAAAGCACAAAGATAGAAATGCCAGCCTTAGAAACTTGAATGCGGAGAAGATAAGGGACAAGAAAGAGTGTAAGATTTGCATTAGGTGCCAAGGTCAGTGGTTCCGGTGTTCTGTTTGGAACACTACAGAATTCACCTGAGTCAAATGCACTGCTCAGTCCACTGTTGATGGCCTCAGTTTTCCTGCCTGTGCAATGCCACACTCGAGTCAGGATCTCTTTTATGTTGCACTTATTCTGGAGTATTAAGGATACTGCTCAGTGATTATTTAGAATATCTGTTCTCGTGTTGACTGTTAACAGAAGGGCTGCACACAGAATTGCTGTGATAGTACAGAGATGCTCAAATCCTAACAGGCTCCTCATGAGCTGCTGGGAGAAGAGGAAAAGACGAAACACACCAACAAATCAGAATGTCAAAGAGAGAGAGAAAAACCATCCTTGGGAGTCTGTTCTTCTCAGATTTCAATGCCAAAGTGCCAGGGAAGGTTGGCAGCTTCTTTCTGTGCTTCCTATTGGTCTCGCCTCTGCCACCTGCACCCTGTTCTCCATTCCCTGTAAAGAGTGTCTAAAATCCAAGGCTTTATTTTCACTCTGCTTGTTCTTTCACAAGCTGGAAGGCCTTAAGATAATTCTGCCACGAAGTGATCAAACTTTATAGAAAAACTTTGTCTAAATGCAATTGTACACACAAGCCGCCCCCGCAAAACATGTAAGGGAGTAGTTTTCTTAAAATTGAGGGCAAGGCAGCAGGCCTTTCATTTCTCTCCTCTCCGCCATTCCCACCCTTGGCCTCAAAGCACAGCTGCAGAGTCCTAGGGTCCCAAGGATCATGACTTACAAACTGGAGAGCTTCCGCTTCCTCCCCCACCCCATTTCTTCATTTCATTTGAAAGGCCAGGGAGTGACACCCAGAGGGTGGTAGTGCAGAAAACCAACAGGGCTAATGCTGGAGCCAGGGCCCTGTGCCCTTTCCTGTTTTGGCCCAGTCTGTTAAGACCTCAGCTTCAAGGGCCCTCAAGGTGATATTTTCCCCAGTGAGCATCACCTCCTCCTCACTGCTCGCTCCCTTTCTTTAGAAAGCAGCTAACCAGCCACCCACACTGACTTCCAGCCCTGCTCTTTGGAAGCGGATGTACGAGTTATATCACACACTGCCCCCACAGGGGCATTTGAATCCAAGTGGCAACAGAAGATTTTCTGGGAACTTCTTGCCTAATTCAGCACATGTACATGCATACATACGCACAGAAGTACATGCACACACACGCAAACACACACACACATACACACACACACATGTATGCCTAACTTTTAGTTATACAGGCACTCAGACAGGCAGAACCAGCAATGGGTTAGGAGGTTTGAGTGTTGATCCTATGCTTTTCAGACAAGCTGATGTTCTTTGACACGTTTTTCTTTGCTTTTTGATGTCTCTCAACTGGTAAAGATCAAATGAACAAAGAGAGGCAGATTGGCTATTAAGTACTTCACATGAGTAAGGGGTGATTTTTATTTGGTAAATGTTTCATCATTTCCCCACAGACAGGACATTTTCATTGATTAATGCTTAACAGATATTTCCATTGTTCCATTAACTTATTAATGGTTTTTGAAAAGATACCTTAATCATTATTCAATCCCACTGTCAAGTCAAATCAGTCATTTATAAATGTATTCATTCCACAAATACAGAGTATGGTCATGTGTCAAACATTGGCTCAAATGGCTTCCCAATCTCATAGCCTCATGAGTGGCACAGATACGATGACACCCATGAACAGCAGATAAAACTGAGGGAAGTAGAGGCTGGGTGTGCATCAGGGCACATAGCACAGCACTGCAGCAGGAGGGGCACCAGAGGCTTCGTGGATGACAGACTTCTCCCTATGTGTAGATACGATTGGGAAAAAAGAAAAGAAAAACAGAAAAAATAAACAGTGATTCATATAGATGGAGAGAGGAGTAAGTGGGAAGAGGCTATAAAGTGGCTCTGTGTCCCTGGGGATGGAGCAACGGGGTGGCTGGAGCTGAAGCTGAGTCAAGATTAATCAAGTGGGTGGAAACATGAATGCTTCTGGAAGTGAAGCTCAGAAGCCAAAGCTATCTCAGCATCTTCAGTTAAAAGAAGAGAAACTGAGGATCACAAAGTTCAATATGAAGACAGTGAATGTTAGAAATCAACCTAGACTTCTGTTCTCTGCTAAAACTCTACTTCTCAAAATACTTTATTGGCTTCCTAAATCCCGTGCTTCATTAGTGAATCCAAACAAGTTCTGCTTTCTCTGAGAAATGCGCTGCACTCATTTCTTAAAACATTCAGTCTTACCTAACCATTCTATATCCATGAGTCTACTCATGACAGCTGCTATAAATGTGGCAGTAACATCATCATCCCTGTGATAAAAATATTAGCCAGACAGGATAATATTTGGTTGATTCATGCTGTACACATGAAAATTATTACAGCACTTGGCAAATGGACAACATTCAGTAAAGGCTGAATACATACATGAGAAAATGAGTCAATTCATCTAAGCACTTGCTTTGATGATGCCACATTATCTACATGATGGGTAACCCCTGGCCCCTGAGTTCCATTAGAAAGAGATCACCATGGTATGGCTGAGATTTGGGAACTCTATACTTGGAGTATGAGGTCTGAATCACAAAGAGATATATTTTGAAGTGACAAAAATAATGTCAAAGTATCAGTGCTAATTTTGCAAGATGATGTTCTAGACCAGGCAGTAGTAAGATTGGTAATCAGAGAAGTACTCCAAAGGATATAATGCCCCAGGAGACTATCATTCCAAGCGCTGGTTGATCACTGATAGAAAATATCATCTGTAGAAAAGCAGAACTTGTGTCATTTCTGAATATTATATACAGAAATGCCTTGAATAGTCTCTCATATTAAATTTTCTCTTAACAGCCTCTGATAAAACTACATTCTCTTGATGTAAGAGGAGAAGTATCTCTGAAAAAAGATAATAAAGATTTTAGAATTGTTTACTGCTAATGGGGTTGAATATAACCAAATAATATGAAAGTCAAAGCCAGGCTTAACTTGATTGATATTTAGATCCACATATTTCTCATAGGGGTTGAGCTTGGGACCAAAGAGGCAGGAGGTTGCTTCCTGCACCCTGATTTCAGCCAGGTTCATCTGTGGCCAGAACACATAAGATAGAACTGAAGATGATGATATTCATTGCAACAAAGCTGAGACAGAAACAAATTAAGAAGATGTAGAAAATACAAACTTAATCGCATTCATCCACTTACTCGCTCATTTGTTTATTCAATCAACCTACTAGAAAAGAATTGGACTGCTATTTCTGGGTATCTTCAAAGTACCAGACACAGCATTCCTAACAAGGACAGAACAAAGAACAGGACAAATAGAGTCTAGGTGCACGTGGTAAGAATGGCCCAGCGCTTCCCAACTCTGTTTTTTTGCACAAGACCATCACAAAATGAGCCATCATTATGTTGTTAGAGAATTTTATATTTGCCAGATACAAGACATGTCTTGTGTCATTTAATCATCAACTCCATGTGGTTGTTATCATTAGGTTCATCCATCAAATAAGGAAACTGAATCTCAGCAAGGTTTAGGAATTTGTAGATCTGTTGCTGCCTGGATTATGAAGCATGAGTTAATGTGTTGGGATTTTTGCAGAATTTCTATGGGAATTACAAAGATGGTATCCAGATTGCTGCCTAGTCCCTTGAACAGTCACTGGCATCAGCATTGGAGATCCTACTCGGCCATCCTACAGTTGGAGGGTGAGCCTGGCCCTGTTTTTTTGTTTTTTTTTTTTTTTCATCAGAAGGTCTTGGCAATCTCCCAGGGCTCTTCTGCCATGGCTCGTTTTCTACAGCAAGAAGAGAGGGAAAGAATGAACAAAGTGCTGGGTCAGCAGACCAGGAACAGCAATGCCCTAAGGATACCTTATGGCAAACAGAACTTCAGGTGAGGGACCCTTCCCAGAAACCATGATTGCCTTCAAAGCTGTCTACTTTCTGCTGAAAGGCTCTCTGGGGCTAGAGGGGGAACTGGCAGAGCAGAAATCTAGCAAATCTAGTAGAGCTTCACAATAAGAGAACAGATTACGTCTTATTATACTAGGCTCCTCCCCTCAATGCTCTCCATTCTTATTCTCATCCTCTCTCTACAAGAGACAGTGACTACTGTTCCATTTAAGAGCAAGGACGTGGAGACAAGAGAAATCTAACTACAGTCTGACTGTCTCTGTCCCTCTGATTAGGTAACTTCTGGATATCGTTGTACTATCAAGTTTGAAAGTCACCACAGCCATGAAAGAGGAGGCAAGGCATAATAGAATATGTAAGGTCTCAATACACCCAGCCCAGAATGAAGTTAAGATCAATTAAGTACAACTGGTCTGACAAGTACCTCAACCTCCTGTCCTTTACCTCCCCATCGAGAATTCTGCTTTGCCAGTGGAGAGTATACAGAGCCTTTCTGAGTCTAAGTATGGCCAGGTTACCCTAGCAGCCCGAATAAGTGAATCTCAATAGAAGAAGCACTAGCATTAAAACTTATTTGTCCCTGGATAACCTAACTGTTCTGCCTCTCTAAGTTTGGCAGGAGGCGTCAAATGCTCTCATTTGTGAAAAGAGTAACACTAATAGTAACCTTAGAAGTATGGTACAGGTCATACATGGGAGGATGCATTAAATCATATCATAAGTATTTAGTAAGAAGTAGCAATTGAGAAAGAGGGCAAGAATAATGAATGTGTCCATAGAATTTGATTTGACTAACATCTGGAGAATCCAGAAATAATGGATCCAAGTCAAGAGGATGATCCATATTCCAGGAAGCCAGCTCAGGTTCCTCAATTGGGGATTATAGTATCAACATAAACAATAGAACAAAGGCACTGTTGTTGCCGTCCCATTACCATAGGCTAACAAATAAAAAGATCAGTGCCAAGAATGATTTATTTCTTTCGAAATTGTTGACCACTGAGGTTCCCATGCTCTTTGTTGCCCTCAAGAATTGACAATGAGGTTTATTGCTGAAGACACCATATACTCCAGTCTTAGAGCATGAGGAAATCAAGCTGGTATTGACCTGCAAGTATTTCCTTAGTAGCTAGCTTTCATTGTGCTGGTAGGTGCTATGTATTCTAGCAGAGTAGAAAATTATACATCAATATTTCCCAGTTGTGAATTTGTAAGCTAAAATAATGACTGGCCTGGCAGGGTGTATACATACATTACAGGAGTAACCAGCCACTTTCTGATTAGATTTTATTCCCACTCTTCAAGATGAAACCCATACCTGGCATCATTATGTGGCCAAGAATCTGAGGCTAGACAGATCATAATTTCTAGGGGAGAACTTACTACTATTATTATGCTAAATAGAGAAAGCATTAAGGCAACTGCTAATGACTTGTCTTTATACCCCTAAATTAATAGATCTATCAACCCTAGTCAAAGAACCTTCTATTTGCCGTAGATAGTAATAACACAGAGAACTAATACTGGTCAAAGTGCAGAGAATATAAAAACTGAAGTATGTTCAACTTTAAATGGAATACTTTCATACACACACACACACACATGTCACATCTCCTCAACCCAAGGTTCTGGGAGAACAGGTGGAACCAGTGTAAGAGCTAGAGGCAATATATGGCTACAAAAAAAAATTGAAAGAAAAAGGGCGAAGGAAAGAAAACAACAATGAAAACAACCAACCAAACAACAATGACAGCAACAACAACAACAACAATAAAACAATCAACCAAACAACAATAGCAGCATCAGCAACAAAACAACCAGCCAAACATCAATAACAACAACAAAAACAACCACCAAACATCAATAACAGCAATAACAACAACAAAAGAACCAAACCTCAGATCAGTTGCACATTTAAACTCAGTGGTTGTGACAACATGGAGAAGCCCCAAGAAGATAAAGCCAGACAAAATGTGCAACTGCAAAGAGTGCAGAGGGGAGTTGGGGCACAAAGTCTCACCACTGACTGAAGAATGAGTAGCAATTGTTAGCTGCTAGAAGAAGGATATAGTAAGTTTCATTTAGGAGAGCTGCCCCTTACAAGTTGAGAGTGCTCTCCTGGAAAGCCACACAATCAAGAAGATTTTGGCAATACAAATGTCTTGAAGAGTTAAAAAGAAAAAGAACAGAAACCTAGGTGGGCATGGAAGGAAGACTTAGGAGAGGAGTGAATATGGTCAATACAAGTTGTACAAAATTTTTAAATAACTAATAATAATATAATAATAGTAATAATGAAAAAGAAAAAAAATAATAGTAATAATGTTGAGCAATATTTTATCAGGTCCATTAAAGCCACAATAATAACTGCATAGAGTTGCACACACACACACATACACACACACACTTGCTACCTAAAGATTTTCCATAGACACACAGAAATGATCTGTGAATAATTCAATGAATATACGTTAGACTGTTCTGCTCTGGCGGATAGCATTCTCTTTGGATTATACTGAGGTTCAGGCCCACCCTTTCCTACTGCATATTACTTTCTATTCCATCGTATTTCACTCTCCTTTGGTCTACTCTGTCCTCTTCTCATCCTGTTTAGTTTATATTCCAATACACATCACTCTTTATGTACTTTTCTATTTCTCTTAAAATATTTGCTGTGAGCTACTACATATTTCATGGCCAATTAAACAGTTTGGATGCATCTCAAATTCCTGATAAAAAAGAAGCTTTTGTGTGTTATTTACAGCTCAAGACTTCTGGCATCTTAAACGCAAATAATAGAAGTTACAGGCAGGTGAGGTGGCTCAGTAAGGAAAGCCTGATGGATGGGGTTCAATTCCTGGGGCCTACAGTGTGGAAGCAAAGAACTGATTTCTGCAAACTCCCTCTGACCTTCACGCAGAAGCCATGGCATGTGCCTCCTCCCCAGTAAATACATAAATGTAACATGCAATGGAGGTTACTGTGGCTGAGGGTACAGTCTGCATTGTTCACCTTCTAGAAAATGTAAGGACACTTTGGGGCTGACATTATTATAAAGCTAGGTTTCCAGGGAGAGCACGGTTCACAGAAACGATGGACAGTTATTTAAATTTTTAGCATATTTAGTCTACTTATATATAAATCTCAGATACCAACTGTGTGTCATACCAGGTATAAAGTTAGCATGGAATAAGAAGTAAGGAACCTTCCCCTCTCTGAGGTTGCACTGATCATCCACAAGGTTCTAAAGTTGGTCTCTTCCTGACCCCTTGAGACACATGATCTATCTATTTCCCAGAAAAAAGAGGCTCAGAAGTAGGCTAATGTCAAATGTTGATAAATGTTAGAGGTAGGATTAAACTAGAGTTGTGTAAGCCCTGGATATTATGGGTATATTATAGGTAGAATAATGGGATAATTGTACACAGAGGAAGTTTCTCCTGATGAACATAACGGTAGGGCTATTGCAAGGTCTTCTTCCTCCTGCTAGACGAGGCCCAGTGGTGAAGAAAATTCAGAGGGAAGGCTGAGTCCCAGGGCATGTTGGAGGAACATGAGGAGCTGTGATCCTGATGAAACAGAATATGGGAGTGAAGGATTTGCTAGGGTCCTAGGAACAACGCAGTCCATAGAAAAGACTAGAGAAAGGTGACTCAGTTCTCCCTGGAGCAGCAGGGCACATTTTCCTCTGAAAGATTGTTCAGGCAGGCCTCGGGCAAAAATGAAGCTTAAGTGTCAGTTTGAAAAGGGCAAAAATCATGGCAAGAAAACATTGCTGTGCTTGGAAATACATCCCTCGATATAGACGTCTATCCACGGAAAAACATGCTTTGCCTGAATAACGATGGTTTCCTGGAAAATAAAACCATTCCATTTGGATCGTTAATAAAATGCTACCTCATTTTCAATTTCATTCTGTGCTCACACCAGACCCCAGGGTTAGGCATGGCAGATGTGAACACCATCTCTGTTACTAATGAGGCAGTGGGTCCAGGAAGTGTCAGGAAGCAAGAGGACCAAGGCCTGATGTACGACTGTCAGTTCTCGTATTGCAGCTTTGACTTCCAGCTCTCCACGCCTGTGCAGAGTGTAGGGAAGCTGAAGCAGAACTGCACAGTGTGTCCAGGAATCGTCGGACATCTCTAGTAGGAACAGTGCTTCAGGAATACGACAGCAAGCGCCGAGGGAGATAAAGGGGCCTGGTACCCATGGGCTGCGTGTGTTCAGTAACTCAAGTACAAAAATCATTGTTGGTTGAATAAGATTCCTTTAAGATAACACAAGTGAGACTTAATAGGGTTAAAATGTTTGTCATTATTAATTAGTGAAGGTAGTTGCGATGACACACGCTGGTAAGATCAGTATATAAGACACAGACAAGAAGGGTTTTGAATTGTAGAGAAAGATACCAGAATTCACATCTCAGGACAAAATGAAAAGAAAAAGATAGAAGAAAATCAACGAGTAAAAGACATTAGGCACGAGCTTAGTGCTGCCTGTTGGCAGTGCCCATGGCATTAATAGGATAGCATAGGAGATGACCTTTCGCTTAAGGACTAATAGTAAAAAACAGGACTGTACTAAAAACGCTTGAAAATGCAGGGGCAGCATAGAAGCCAGGGAAGAAGAAAGAAAAGGACAAAGGAAAACAATTGCTGCTCTTTTTCTCATGACGACGATAGCTCCACTACCAGGATGTAGTGCAGTAGCCCAATGCTCTCACTTGGTGAGTTTGCCATTTAGCAACAGGTTTGAGCCTCACAGGAAGGCTGTGAAGGACAGAAGACACATGACCTTCTACGCCTTTACAAGAGAGGAAACAGACCTTCAGAGAAGGGAAGTTACTGTTGAAGACACATGTGTATCACCAAACTGAAATGGAACAATCTGTAAAGATGCTTAGGTGAAAGACAGAAGACCTTCCCCAGTCTTTGTTGGGATGCTTACATCGTACCCCTTCCATCAACAGACCCAGAACTGCTTTGTTATTCTTCTCTATAACCTCCTCCTGTCTTACTCCATTCCATTTCATTGCAGAAACGCTGCTGCTGATTTATGAAATGGATTTAATAGCTTGCTAATGGGGCAAAGACAGGACTGTTTAGGGAGAGTATTACTGTCTTCAGAGCAGCATGAAAGTTAGTCTAAAGGCTCCAGAGGACTCAGCGTGCGGAGACGGCAGGACTGCAGCCAAACAATGGAAACCGTGAACACCAATTTCAGGTCAACGTGAAGAGGTTTTTCTCAGTATGCAAAAGTGGTGCCGGAATAGGAAGACTGCCTAAGGAAGGAGCAAGGTCACTAGCACTGAAGCCATGTAAACAGAAGCCCGGGAAGCCTCTGTCAGGGATGCAGCAGTAGAACTGAAGGTGACCTTGAAGTTCTATGTAGGCCAGAAATACAATTTAATGTTTTTTTTTTTTTCTTATTTTCCTATGACAGCAGCCACCACATAAAATTCTGTTTTTGGTGTTAGAATCAGGACACAGAAGGTACAGGAGAAAAATAGAGATGTTGCATCCTGGTTACATGGTAAACCAGGGAAATACTTGCATCTCTCCAATCCCAGAATGCAGGAGAGGGAAGAAGAACAGTAGGAGAACCGGGGTCTGGAAGATGGCTACGTCAGAAAAAAATGCTTGCTGAGTAAAAATGAAGACCCAATCCCAATCCTCAGCAACATACACAAAAAACAAAGCGGACAGTAATGGGGAAGGATACCGAATGTTGACTTCTCATCTTAAAACTCCAGCATATATATGTGCATTATTCTTCCTTGATACACACATGGATACACAGACGAGTGTGCACACATGCACACACACACAGAGCAGCAGCAGCGTCAAGGCATAAATGATATATCATAGAACAGGAGAGATTTGTTTTATCTTCTACACAGCTGATGCATTGTGGGACATCCATAGAGCCAGCCATTTTTCCCCAGCCACAGAAGAATTCAGGTGACAGTGTTTCCAAGAACTATGTCAGTTCTCAAGCCCTAGATGTAACTTGGTGCCTAACTCCTAAGTCTTCTTGTCAGAAGCCAAGCAGCTGGAGCAGGTAAAAGGAAGAATGAGGAATAGCTTACTCTCTTTCGCAGAGAAGGAAGGAACAGAGTGAGGCTGGCCCATCCCCATGGTCGTGTGCTGACTTAGGGAGCCTTATCCCATCAAACACATGGGTCAGGAAGTTCAATTCATTAATTTCGGTGGAGGAGGGAGGCTGGCAGGCCTGACGCTGACATGAATAATGATGGATCACCAGGAGAGGGCCTGGCAAAATCTGCAGCTTAATCAGACCCAGAGTGTCTCTGCAGGCATTAATGTAGGCCAAGTGCTTTGCAGCCAATCAGAGCCCATTTCAATTTAATGTTGCAAATTGCCTTCACGCTGCTCAGCCTCTCCACGCACAACTCAACTTCTAGTCCCTTTTCCTGCTCATTTGGAAGCACCCGCCTGGTCATTGTCAGTGTTAACAGTCGCAGGCAAGAAAAGAGGCCAGAGCAGTGGTAAGAAGTGGGTCTCCCACTTTCGGTTTAATTCCACATTCATCCATTATTTCGTTCATCTGTATGTTGAGGTGGGTGGGGGTTTGGTGCAAGTCTGTACCTGTATGCCATAGCACGCCTGCTAGGTGAGAGGACAAGCGGAAACGACCCACTCACTTCTCCCACCACACCAGTCTCGGGGATTGAACTCACACAGTCCAGTCTGTCAAATTGCACCTGTGCCCACTGAGCCTTCTTGGCAAACCATGTTCTACCGCTCTCTGTTCAAGTTGCTGAAGTGCAGGTGTCGTTCGCACATCAAGGCAGGCTGCAATCCACATGGCTGCAAACTACGATTCCAGCCATTAGCACCAAGCGTCTTTCATCCACTGCCCACTATGCCTTGCCAATGAATCCTGGCCTGATCCTCAATAAATCCCTTCCACTCTCACAGACATGCTGCCCCTGGCATCTTGACATTTCTCTGTGTGCATGGGTTGTATCCCCGCTGGGAACATCTGCCCATCTATCCATTTCACACATATCTCTCATCCCTTGAGGCAGAGGCCAATGCCATTCTAGAAGAAAACACACAGCAAATTGTACAACAAAGAGGCACCGGGGTTGCCTGTTTCAATCCTTGCCCAGAGTGAATATAAAAGTAAGACAAATGGACAAGACATTTCAAGTTCCTAACCCTCTGTCTTCTTCAGCATAAAATGAGAAAAGTGAGCGTGGCGAAAAAAACTAGCTCTTTCACAGATCCCATTGTTGCTACTCAGGAAGGATGATCCCCTTGTTGCTACTCAGGAAGGATGATTTTCTCTAGTTTTAAATGTCCCTTGTCAGTCATTACCTTCTTTGGTAAAGTAATCAGTTTATGACCATGCCCTTTTAAGCCCTCCTGGCCTTTCCTCCCTGAAGGTCAGTTTCTCATGTAAACAGGATGATGCATTTTGAATCACAGAGGACTGTGAAGAATAAAGGATGTGTTTGCTCATGTCTGCTTTCAGTGTGTGTGTTAGATACAAATTATCGAAATGACAAATTCAAAGATGGCTTTCCTTGAATGAGGGAGAGTACCTACTCAACAGGAGTTTTCCTTGTTATCTCATACACCATTCTACAATTTGTTCTTCCTTTCCTCCTCTTTCCTCTTTCTTTCCTTGTTTTCTTCTTATCACCCCTTTCCTCCTTCCCTTACTGCTCTGTCTATCTTCCTTTTCCCAAACAGTTCAGTTCTGGTTTCCCCGTGGGTCCTTGGGAAGGAGACCAGGCAGATTCCTGCCATGACCTTGAGGACTCCGCCTCAGCTTTAAAACCCACCATTAGAACTGAGAGCTGATGAGATTTAACACTCGCCAACTGTTGTATGCCCTGAGCATTGAGTTCCTTTGAGCAGTCTACACGTGAGAAGAAGGTGAGGGGTCATCGTTAATTAAGGCAGTGGGGAATCATGGTTACTCTCCTGAATAACCATCATTTGTCTCCATGTCTCAGTAAATAAATGCTAAGGGAAGTCAGCAATGTGGTTTCCACTCCACCACACCGTCTTAGAAATATAACCTTTAGCACCAGTATCAGTATCTCATTCCAAACATGTCATCAACCGTATATAATAAGAATCCACAACCTACCACATGCCCGGGAAAGAGTGCCGTCATCAAGAAGGGTCAGCAATGGTGATTTCTTCAGGGATCTTGGAATTGAGTCAGCAAGAAAGGAATTTGAAAGGTCCTAATATGATCATTAGCTGACAATTCTGACTATACTTTGTTTAGGTTGAGACACTGAATTCTCTGGAATATTTGCTGTTCCTTTATGAGAAGTTATCTGAGTTTAGTTCAAACAAACAAGCAAAAGAAATAAAAAAAAAAATAAACCAACAACTGGGAGCCTGACATATCCTTTGCAGGGATGGAACTAAGTATAGATAAAGAGACAAAGAATATATAGTTTGAATTAACAGGAAATTCTGAATTTGACAGCAAGCACTTTATTGGCACTCATATACTGCAGGAGTTGCTATAGCAATTTTCTGTAGATCTCTTTGCATGTACATGTGCATGTGTACACATAAACCTTTAAGTATTATTCCAGTAAGCGAGAAAATGAATACAATGTCATTAATAAATCCGTATGACACAAATATATCGATAGTCTAATACATAAAGAATGTTATTTTTGATACTACAGATAAAGGAATGAATATAACCACAACCTGCTGTCATTAAACTTGTGCTATACTGTTAATAAAGTCATATGAGGGAGACAAAAAGGAATGCATACTTCTCCTAGTTTGGGAGCATAAACAGATGCATGCTTTTGCTCACAGAGACCAAAGCAAGCTGAGATTGTTCTTTGATGGAAAACAGGTCAAGTAATGGTGTGGCCTTATACCCATTTGGACCACATGCTGCCTTTCTTGTGGGTATTGCTTAGGCAGTTTTTTTGAACTTGGCCTAACCTTAATCAGCATCATATACCCATAGTGTTCTCAATGCTGGTGTGCAGTCTGCTCCTGCTGTCACGCCTATGCCTGTCATTCTGGAGTTGCATTTTGTCACCCAACAGTCTCCCCCAGCTTCCTAGCCAAGCTTCCTGCTTGAATCCTTGGGAATCCAAGTCAAAAAGATTAACACCATATCCCCTTTTAGAAGGAGTCTACAAAACCCCCTCCTTGTTCTCACCTCTGCTTTCCATCTCTTCTACCATCTGTAGCCCTAAACTGTGCATTTGACTGGAAATGCATCACTCAAGGCACCTGTGGCGGGATGAAATTGGTTAGGATTTCATGGTCCCATTCAATTCCAGCAAGCAGCAGGCAGGAAGGGCAAAGTGCTCTGTTATGGAAAACCCTATGTTTTTTGTTGTCCTAGAATAAACAATTTTTGGTAAAGAGAATATTCATTGTTTTCATTCCCCTATGTAACTTTGGCTTTATGTTTATTTTACCATGATTGTCCTTAAATGTATTCTTCTCAGGTAAAAATGTAGCCTTTATTTTGAAAGTTATTATAATAATCTTTATTTACTTTCTTTTTTAGAGCGTAAGAACACTATTCAAGCTGACTCAGGCATTTAGGAATGAGGAAACCACATAAACAAGAGAGTAAATTTGAACATAGGAATTCTCAGGGACTCACCCAGGAAGAGAATAGAATTCATACCACAAATTCATATCAGCAATTTGTTTTCCCTGTGGATAGGCAAAACTACAGAACATGGTATTCAAATATAAGACATTGAGAAAACCTTCAGTTGCTAATTTATTTCTTACCTAATAATGAACATCCCTACCGTATACTAATTGGTGTTCCCTTTTTAAGGATCTTTTTTCTCTTCTCCTACAATAAGGACTTGATTGCATTTGATAACAAGGTAGTATCTCCTCCAGCATTCTTATTTTATCTAGTTTAGGTCTGACCATCCAGAGGCTAAGTCCAAGAATAGTCACTAGAACCTGGTTTTACCTATGAAAATACAGCAACAATGTGTTTAAGCTTTGGGGCAGACTGAATAAGCACTCCCAAAGAAGTCTATTACTGTATTACAAGAACATATAAATATGTTAAGTTATATGACAAAGAACAGCCAAGGTTGTAGATAAATTTAAAGTCACTAACCGTCTGACATCATCATGAGAAATTGTCCTGCACTATCTGGATGGTTCCCTTAGAAATCCTAGGGTCTCCATTCGAAAGTGGGAGGCAGGAAAGGAAGTGGGAGGAGAGGAAGGTGGAAAACTGTGGTCGGTATGTAAAATAAAAGAAAAAAACATTATTAAAAAGCACAAGGTCCTTAAAAAATGGAAGAGATTGGCAAAGATGAAAGACAGTAATACATGGAGAGTTTTCAGCTTACTCCTGTTAGCTCTGTGGGTGGAGGACAAGCCACAACCGAAGAATGCCAGTGGCCTTGAGGTGACAACAGAAAAGGTAATGGATTATCTCTTAAAGCCCCGGAAAGAACAGTCTTGCCCACACATTCATTTAACACAATGGGACACATTTTCTTTTAATTTTTCAATTACAACTGTTAGGTACTAAATGTGTGTTGTTTCAAGCTACTGAGTTGGTAGCAATTTATTAAAGCAACAAAAATAAAGTAAAATAAAATAAATAATGAACGCATGAACAAATGACAGTCTATCAAATTGCTTTATATAAAAACCAGGAATATTTTCCACCCCATTCCACAGACGCTAAAACAAGAAGTAAAATTATCACCAGGCAAGTGTGTGCCCAAGAAGGAAATCCACACAAAATAAAGCAGGAAAGAAGAAAATTAGAAATTTTTATCTCTCCATTCCTAAGGATTCTTCTCTGAAGAAGTCTTGGTCCTTAGTTCTTTAAAGGATTTAATTAGTTGTTTATCCTTTGGTCTGTTAGATTTATATAGCTTACAAAAAAAAAATTCCTGACAAATAAAGGCATGCTGTAGTAAGCAATATCTTTGAAGCATGCTCTTGAAATTCTGGTTACTTACTATTCTTCCTTTAGAAAATAGAGCTAGACCCAGATGCCAGGTGGCTTCTACCCCTTTATCCCTGTGTCCCACGGCCATTCCAGTCAGGTGTGACTCCTGCTTCTCTCCACAGAGTCTCTGGTTCTGAAGTAATAATCCTCCACACAACATCTCCAAGTTTTCTCTTCTCCAGGCTAAATCCTCCAGGTTATTGTCTGAATCCTGGTAATAAGCTTTTGAACCTTTTCACTACTCAGTGGCTAATCTCTGGACATGGTTGATTCTCATAATGTTTTCATAAAGATAATGCCACAACTGAACCGAGTATTCCAAGAAATGACTAACCAGATCAAAATACCCCTGTTCTCAATGGGGGATCTATTGATGGAATCTAAATTGAAAAAAAAAAATAAAAAGGCTTAGTGTATCCAGATAAAGTGTTCCTTCTCTCAGCTCGCTCACTGTCCTGTGATCCTGGGTTTGCTGACGTGTACGTGGTGTTGTTTCTTAGGCCCTTTCTCTATCCTTACCCAGAGCTTAGCAATTACATTTTGAAATGCATTCGCATCTCTTGCCCTCTACTTTCTCCATATGACCATGCAGAAAAGCATTCAGATTGTAATGCAAATAAGTCTGGATTCAAATCTTGGCTTAGTCCTTCATGGTTGTGTGGTTTTAGGCAACAACATTATCTCCCCAAATCTCAGTTTCCTTGTGATCACATAATAATGGAAACATTTTTATTCTACCATTGTATAAATATATAGGGTTATGTATATAGCAAGTTCTGAAAATATTGTTCCTAATATTCTATTCAGTAATGTTTAAAGGGGGCAGAAGGCTCGAAGCTTTCCATGTCAAGGTCATGCAGCTTGCTTCTACATGTTCAAGAAGAAAAGTCAGTGCACAGAGATAGATAACAAAAAAAAAAAAAGAGGAAGAAGATTAAAACATGACCAGCCTTCTTTATAGTCTCCATTCATATCCTCTTAGAAAACAGAACACACAGACTTTCTTAATCCTAGGGATGTATGGAGGTTAATAAACAGGGAAAGTAGGTAGGAAGCACTGAAAGAAAAATGCCCTAAGACAAACTCTGGGCATGACGGTCAATGTCTACAACCCAGCACTCAGGAGCCTGAGACAGGAAGGTTGCATTTAGTTAGAAACTATCCCGAGCTAAATTAGACCCTGTTTCAAATGGGGAGGAAAGAAACTTAAGACAAGTTAGATAAGTTTCTGAATATTATATTTTTTTATTTTTATTTTTTTTTTTATTTTTCGAGACAGGGTTTCTCTGTGGTTTTGGAGCCTGTCCTGGAACTAGCTCTTGTAGACCAGGCTGGTCTCGAACTCACAGAGATCCGCCTGCCTCTGCCTCCCAAGTGCTGGGATTAAAGGCGTGCGCCACCACCGCCCGGCCTGAATATTATAAACATAAACGAGCAGGTGCTTACACATTGGTATCTCAGAAACATACGTTCAATAAGGGATTTAGCAGCATCTCAATTTATAAATAGGCATAGGCTCACAGAGTCAAAGTTAACTCTTAGTATGTGTATTGAACCATCAAGTCTGTTTAGAAGCACCCTGAGAACCAAGGTGCTTTAGTCCATTTTACCATTTTCTAAGATAATATGTCTGGTAGAAACCATCTGTGAAAAAATATTTGATTTGTTAATGACTGCAGAGGTCTCGGTCCCTTGTGGGCGGGCAAAGGAAGTGGGCAGCATGACAGGGTAGTTCACAGTGTGGTAGGAAAGAAACTGAAGAAAGCGCCAGCAGGAGGAGGCCAGGACAAGGTATACCCATAGTCACAGTCTCAGTCTACAATGGCCTATGTCCTCCAATTGACCCCCTTGAAGAGTTAGTTCTGCCATCTCCACTCCCAGATATTGCATGCCAGCTACGTAGAATGCTTTCAGTCAAACTCAGTCTTCAGAGACTATTTCAAAGGCTACCTCTGACGTGTGATCTGCTCCAATGACTGAAAGAACTGATATGATCTGCTTAAATCCCAGTAACCCTCCCTGGCTACTCCCAGATTGCACAACAGTTGCTGATAGCTGATACACATGCCTGCTCATCTCCCACTTTGCGTTTAGCAGTCAGCTGTGTTGCATCATCATTATCTTACAGAAATTCATTGGGAATTCATGGATGGAAACTATTCCAAATGACTACTCAAAGATAAGGGCATATCCAAAAGGAAGATATATGATCCATTTCCTTCCCGAAAGCTATGAGGCCAACTATGAATATTCCATCAAGGTAAAAGAAAAATGTCACACAAGCACAAGCCTACATATTGTCACAGAAAGATACATGCACATCATATACGTATATAATATTATATATAATATTTGAATACACATTACATATTATATGCAATGTATTATACACAAAACACACGCGCACGCGCACACACACACATATACCATTATACTTAGTTTGTGATGAAAACTGGAACAAACTGGCAAGTGAATTATTACTATATTATTTTACACCGACTTTATCTTATAAGTTAAAGGACCACCTGGTTGCATGAGAATGGGATAGATACAATGTCATATTGGTGAGGTCAGGGCATCCCTTCTCTCCTGAACATTTATCCTGATTGCAGGAGACAAACTCGTTTTCTAGTAAGCGTGCATTGTCTTCTTTTCTGTTTTTGTTTTCCACTAACAATGCCTTTTCTTTACTCATGTGATAAATGGCTAGAGCGAAGGTCAATTCATGGAGGTTATTGGAGAAAAGTTTATGGAATAATAGATTTTTTTTAGAATCTCAGTGTATATCACCCAAGTATTTTTTAAACAATTGTAGTGACTTTAAAAAAAGAATGCCCTCCAATAAGTAGACTTTATTTTCCTTCTCTTTGAATGCACATTCACTTAGAAACATGATTCTAAAGAATAAAGAATAAAATCAGTGATGAGGGAGGGGAACTTGATGGGGGGGGGAGGGAAATGGGAGGTGGTGGCAGGGAGAAGGCAGAAATCTTAAATAAATAAATAAATAAATAAATAAATAAATAAATGCATAAAAATCAGTAACCTGGGGGTCCAAACACCTAGAATATATCACCTCAAACAAAGCTGACCATATTTAACATCCTCAAGTCATGGTGACACTGCCTATTCCCAGATAAGATATAATAATAAAGACCCTTTACTTTGTGGTATTTCTCTTCCAAATGCACAGTCCCAGTCCTATTATGAGAAAACATTCAGTGAAAATCAAACTAAAGAGTTGACTATTATCTGTGTAGTACTGCTGGAAGGTACCAAAGTGATAACCAATGGAAGACCAAGAAGGAGATGTGAGTGATCAAGGCATCAAGGTGTCCTGGATCAGCACTGGGTGTGTAAGAGGGTCTCAGAATACAAACACTGAAAATAAAGGCTGCAGAGATGGATCAGTGGTTAATAACACGACTCTGGCAGAGGACCCAAGCTCAGTTCTCAGCTCAAATGGGAGCTCACAATGTTGTTTAACTTCAGTTCCTGGGGATCCAAGACTTTATGCTCGTCTGTGGGTACTGCACACAGGTAGTGCACTTATATGCATGCCGGCAAAAGATACACACATAAATTAAATTAAAGAAAGAAAATAAACCTTAGAAATTTGAAGAAATCTTAGTTAACAGGTATTTGCAGGTGTTAGTTTTCTTAGTGTTCACCAGCATGCCAAGATATGAATGATGTTAGTATCATGAGAAGATGGACTAGGGATACATGGGAATTTTCTGTATTCTCTTTAAAAACCATTTCATAATAGGAAGTAAAGGACATAGTAAACATGAACACAAATTTCTCCCAAGAAGATGTTGTCAGCCCTGAGATAAGACAGCAGAGTTGACTGCTGCATTCAATGCTACTGGAGGTGCCATTGCCTTTCAGCTCATAGTTCTCCCTCAGTTTCATAATGCAGGGCGTGGTTTTATATTTTCTAGTCATGTTCTCTAGAATAAGTCTTAATGATATGCAAGGAGAAGTAAGAGGAACCCAGACCTCATTTCCCCAGCTTTTCCAAACGTCTATGGAGGGGCAGCAAAGATCTTCTTTGACCTCTAAAAATTTTAAGCCCACAAAACATTTTATTTGATGTAAAGTTTCTGCTGTACAATGCTGGGAAACGCTGTGCCCAATTATTTGTAGGGACACTTAATAAATTTAGTTTCAGCATCACTCCCTCACAAAATGTCTCTGATTTATCTAAGTGTAACAAATATTTATTTTCTCCTCCTCTAGTCTTAGAGATTTCACAAGCAGGAGATGTGTATTGAATCAATCTTCAGTCTGCATGGTGTAACCAAGTGGTCAATATCATATGGAGATTAGGACATGGCTCAGTCAGTAAACTACTAGCTACTTCAGCATCAGGGCTGGAATTGAGTTGAGAAAGGCTATGTATATTGGTATATACCTATTACCAAGCACTGGGGATGAAGAAAAGAGAGAGATCCTCTGGGCTTGCTAACAAGCCAGTATAGATGAATCATTCAGTGAGAGATCCTGCCTCAACAGTAACGTGAAAAATGGGTGAAGAAGACAACCATTGGCCTCTGGTCTCCATAGACATGTAAACACATAAGCACATGCACACACACTCACATAATCATTTACTAATCATGTAAATCAGTGTTGTTTAGTATGCTGGGAGTTGGTGGGAGATAAGTCTCTGGCTACAGGATCTTGTCAATGTTATTTATTATAAAAATCATCATGACGGAGAGGAACAGGTTGCAAATTATCTAATGATGTTCCAAACCTAATGCTATACTGAAAGCAATAATCAATGACTCCCCTCCTCCAGAGAGCTTTCTTTGATCTCAGAAGCAGGAAGATACTCCCTTTTTGCTGTGATCTCACTGGCCAGTACCTCTACCATGTCTTTTCTGAATTCATGTCAGTGCCCTAGATAAAGACATGAAAACCTCTATAGTTCATGAAGATTAAGTGTTTAACAGAGTCTTTTGTACAAATGAGATGGCCTATGAAAGCTAAGGAAGAGAAAGAGCAAGCTCCTGGTATTCTTGTTTCAAGAGTCAAACCAACACTAGATCATATAATTACCCAGAATCTTGCTCTGCCACTGCTTATAGTATAATCTTAAAGGAGATAATGTCTCTAGGATCTCAATCTCAGGTTGGCCACTATAGTTAATATTACTGTTAAGCCTTCTAGGTCAGATAATATAGGTTGCTGAGGTGGGGATTGTATAAGAAATGTTAGCTGAAAAATTTAGTAAATGGCATCCTCTCTGAATTTGGGGTTTATCTTGTAAATACAAATACCAATATCTAGCTTGCATGATGGCTGTGAATTTAATAGTAGAACAGAGACAAGCATGCAGTAGGATGCCTGGTCCTTGGCAGTGGCTCAATAAATGTTTTTTTTTTCTCTCTTCTAATCTTTTCCCATTAGATATTCTCTCCAGTGAGGTCTCCAACTTAAGCACTTCTCCCAACCATGTGCTTCATTAAGGAGGCCAAATTAAGAATCCAAGGTGCTTACATTTGAGAAAAAGCAAAAAGATGCTAGACTAGAAAGTACAGCATGGGGTTTAATGTATTCACAGTAGCTGTGCTAAGAAAACATCCAGGCCCCCAGTGGAGACACTGAAGCAGCCCATTAGCATAACAGGTGTCTTTGCTACAAGAAGGACAAATTTAAAGACAAATTCCCCCTTCAATGCCCTCCCCAACTTCAGGAGTGTGTATTTAACTATACTTCCTGCTGTAATTACCTCTAGTTCTGTGTTTGGGGGTGGGGGCATCTCACCAAACAATTTCAGGAAAGTTGTAATAGAAATGGCTGAAATCCACAACCACTTTTCAGCACTAGGGTGCAGGGATAAAATATCAATAATGTTGCCTTAGGAAAAGAACTGTGGGCTTAATTAATTTGCTTAAATAGAATCCATCTTAGAAAGAAAATGAAGAAATTGGAAGCATAGAACAAAATATACCCCACTAGAGGTGAAATTAGCTGTACTGTACTCATCTTGTCGTAGACTATTTTTTAAGGCAAACAGGAACAGCATGGACTAAGTGCTTTTGTGATCCTGGCCATATTGACCGTCTCTCAACTTCCTATTGTCTTCTATAAAACAATACCAATACTAATAGTAAAAATGAACATGTCTTTTCCAAAATAGGCAAAAATTATTATTAGCTACTTTTTGATGCTTTGATGAAATATCTGAGAGGAACAATTTAAGAGATGAAAGATTTATTTGAGCTCAGAGTTTCAAAGGGTTCAATCCATCCTGACAGGGAAAAACATACAGAACATAGGACTTCGTATATTGATGGGCCAAGAAGTGGAGAGTTGGTTTTCTATTTTTCCATCTTTTGTTTCTTCTGTCTACCCAGCCCATGGAATGATACTGCTCCCATTCAGAATGGATCTTCTGTACTCAGTTAATTCTTTTTGGACACACCCTCATGCCATAGCCACAGGCATGCCTCACCAATCTCCCATAAGTTCTAAATTTAATGAAGATGACAAAGGAAAATAATCATCATCAAAACAATATCATTTTGAAATAATAAGAAAATAATAACATTGTACCTATAATTCCCCAAATGCTTGTGTCTATCATGTCATATAAAACATTATATATGACTTCAAGAATCCTGAGTGTTTATAGATCCAATGCTACTTAAAACTGTATGTTTAAAATCTCCTTAGAGACTTAAGAGAAACACATGTGAACCCCTTTAAGAATAAAACAAACAACTGCTTATGTATGTCAATGCCAAATGACGTGGAGTAAATATTTCTATTTTACAAAGGCGGAACAAGGACAGAGACAGAGCTGGGATAAAAGCAAGACTAAAATCTACCAGGGCAGACATGAAATCCTCTCGCCCATGTCTAGTATCTAGAACACATGGTGTCCTGATGTGAGTTCCATCAGGCTCTGGCTGCTCCGGTCCTCTGTCTGTGACATTTGTAGACCACATAGCCTCTCTCGGGCTGGTTCCACTTGCTGTCTGCGGTTTTCCCCCACAGACATAATCAACATCCCGGTTGTTCTTCACTGTAGGTTTTAGTGTTCCCAAGTTCTTTTCAAGCCTCAATTTTGCAGTATCTCCTTGCAGGAAATATTTTCCTGCTACATGCCACCTGGCCTCCCAACCCTTTATTCAAAGTCTGGAGAGAATCCCCATCACCACAAAACCCTTGCATTCTTGCCAAGCCAGCACCACATGGATAATTCCAAGGTCTGCTACCAGCACAAACAGCATCCGAGCTGCTTTAGACCATTGTTTAACAACCTCTTCATGCCCTGGATTCTACCAAAGAAAGCACCCCTCACTACTAAGGAAAAAGTCTATCAAATGAATTTAGAATTTTATACCATGGAGCCTATGATGGACAGAGTCTGTTTGATTTCTGACTGCACAATACTTTACTTAAAGTAACTAATCCTTTTTAACACCATACCTTCCTTGCTCACAACTTCAACTGTATCGTTTTCTGGTCATACTGCAAGTTTTTCAAATAATTCTGTTCTCATTTTCCCTTCTGATTCTCAATAACTACTTTCTAAAAACAACTAGCAAACCCGAATAGCCCAATATTTATACTTTGCATTTCCTTCAGCACTATGATCTTTTGAACTCCTACCAGAACTGTTTCTTAATCTGTGCTCACAGTATTCTAAGACCTCAACATCTTACATTTAAAAAACATTTCCATTTTCCTCCAGCAAACAGTTCTTTATGTATAAAGAGGACTCATTCGAATGGGTTTCTCAATACTTACAGTGGCCAGGTAATCTGGCAAGAGCCATTTGTATGCTGGAAAGGCAGAGAACCTAGTGGTTGCCTAATCCAGGACACTCAGGATTCCAGGATGAAAGTCTAGAAACTCCTAGAGAGTCATGGATATTAAGTTCACACTGAAAGGCCGAAGAGGCAAAGTGTGATGCTAATAGGAGATCATTACAGCAGTGCGATGCACACCCGCTCAGCAAGTGCAGGCTCGCTGCATTACCTTAAGGTTTTTGCTGATCTGGAGCACCCACTAGAAGGTAAGTGATATTAATGTTGAGAGCAGGCCTTTCTCTCCCAGCCACTGTCTTATAAATACCAATCCGATCTGGATATCCAGCCCCCTCACACAGACGTGCTTTACCAGTGGTAGGTATTTCCTAACCCAGTAAATCTGACTTCCAAATCCAGCTATCACAGATGTGTGAGAATTGTACTGAAACCACAAAAGCACACTGAAGATATGTTACTTTTATTATTATAGTATCATTATTAACAACAAACAAGTTAAGTATTTGAGAGTGATTAAGTTCTGCCTACATAGGGTATATTAATTACTGCTCTTGTTCTTCATTGGCTTATGCATGAAATCCCCTGTTGTACAGGAATCTATGTCCATGTTCCTCACTCAGCCTCCTAGAGACATTTTCCACTGGACCAGCAAAGACATTTTACAATGAACGTGCAGCTAAAGGCATGGACCTAAGGGTTCCGCACCCTGGGTTCAAATCTGAGATGTATTACTTCTGGCAGAATAATTTTTCCCTCTCATGTGCAATAGGCAGTTGGAAATAGCCTCCGCCCTAGGCAGTTGCAGCAGTTAGATGAGGTAAATGTGCACTACACAGAAGAACCTCCATACTATGCTATTAACACCAGTATTCTACTGGGGCACAAACAGCAGTAACCAAAAGATGGAGCCACGCATGTGAGCATTAAGAAGTGAAACGAGGAGAGGGCTCGGGTGCCCCTTATCCAGTGCTTGTCCTACCTATGCTTACTGCTCTAATGTGTCCTTTTCATAGAGTATTAAAGGGGAAAATGCATTTGCGTAAAATCCATCTGCTTTTTATAACTTCCCGAGACCCAAATATGCTCAGGCAGCAGTTCTGTGCCACTCCTAATTAATTCCTAAACAAAGACCGCTCTGGCAGAAGCACGGTTTACGAATCCGGTTGACCTCCTGGTGCAGAAACGATGACACAGATGCTGCTGTTGCCTCACAGCCTCATTTTTCACTTTGCATCACTTGGGAAGGCCCAACATATTTCCACCTTCCCCAGAGCAGATGGTCCCTCGGGTGCTTCTGAGACTCCCAAATGTCACTGCCCATGGCTGCAGACCTTCTTGAAGTCAGGAGACTAATGACAGCAGCTGGGGTAGAGGCTTCATCTTTCATTGATATGAGAGAGTCCCTGATTTCAGAATTTCCGATCAATAGAGGGCTCTGGTGGCTGAGAGTAATAATAATCACAACTACAGCAAACCAAGTGCCTACCAAGAGCCAGGCAGCAAGATGGACATTACACATGGGGGAGTCCCTTTTATCCCAAGTCATCTTTTAAGAGTTGAGGTACCATCCTAATGTAAATTCTAATAAGCAGGATATTATGAACTCATGGCTATCTGTGTAAGATTTCTACATAATCAAGCCAGTGAAGAATCCATCATTAGGCTCCATCCCTAGCTGAGGAGCTGCAGGAAGCAGCAGGGAGGGGCATCACTTTTTAGGGTGTGGCTACAATTAGGTTGCCTGTGCTCTGGAGGATGGCTGACACCCATGTGTATGCAGCTTTACAAACTGGTCTCAGTATGTCATTTTAAAAAAGGCATGAAGGTGGGAAGAAGACGAATTTTAGGGAGGCATCAGAGGGAGGGGCAGCGGGAAATAGATATCATCAAGGTACATTGAATGCATACATTAAAGTTTATAATGAAATATTATTTAAAAGAAAAAAATAGAAATAGGAATTTACAACTTAGATTCACAACATTCCAGCTACCATTGTGCAACAAATCCTAAAGTTGAGGTACCAATCACTTCACTCAAGTGGCCTCTTGGAGTTTGGGACCCGTCATAAGACTCTAGCAGGTTAGATGTCTCCTGCCATGCTTGGGCTGTATCATTTTATTCAACATCATCTTTTAGGGGATAACAAAAACAGCAGGCAAAGAACCAGACTGAAGAACATCTGGCCCTTTCACTGAGTCAGTACACTAGCATTCTCACTGATATCAGTCAATATACTACTGGAAAAACAGGCTCAAGATCTAGAAGCCAGCTAGGAGTGGAGCAGACAGGCCCTTAATCCCAGTGATCAGGGTTGTAGTTGGGGTGGGGCAAAGCAGAAAGATCTCTGTGGTTCAACACCAATCTGGTCTACATAAGGAGTTTCAGGTCATTTCACCGTAAAACCTTGTTTTAAGGGGGGAAAGAGAAAGAAGAAAGAGAGGGAGAGAGGGAGAGAGGGGGAGGAGGGTGAAAGGGAGGGAAGGAAGGAGGGAGGAAGGGAGGTAGGGAGGGAAGGAGGGAGGGAAGGAGATTAACACTGGATGTTAATCTCAGGGAGGGGGCTATAAGTAGCCTGGGAATTCCTCACTTTGTTATTCATAAAATAGGCATAATCTTTCATATCTCCTCTCTTAATCATCACTAACAGGAAGTCTTATAAAACTAATGGAAGTAGCTATGATACAACAAAGAATGTGCTGTCATATACTAAATGTTCTAAAAACTGCTGTAGTGACTAACGGAGAAGTATCATCTGCTCTGCACTTGCATCCTCTGAATGCAGTGATATAAACCAAGAAAAGGTCACAATGTGGTGTATGACAGGACCAGTCAGCCATCTACCTTCCAATCTATTCTCTTCAGTTATATACCAGGCGCCTACCTATTCAGACTAGACTTTGTTCCTTCTCTCTTTTTTTTTCTTCCAACTCTCAAGGTCACTGATGTAGATAGAGGAACATGACCCTCATTCCGTGCTGTTAGCCAGATATTTCCACAAAAATAATAGTGAAGGCGATGGCTTAGATAATATGAATTGATTTCTTTATGACCCTTTGGGTTTCTAGGGTAGTGAATTTCTACTTCTTGAGTATTCAGATAACTGCTTCTCTGTATGCATTCATTGGGGCAGTCTCCTCTTATAATGACATCATAAGACCCTGTGGTGGTTTGAAAGAAAATGTCCCCCAAAGGGAGTGGTACTATTAGGAGGTGTGGCCTTATTGGAATAGGTGTGGTCTTGTTAGAGGAAGTATGCCACTGTGGAGGTGGGCCTTGAGATCTCATATGTGATCAAGTCATGCCCAGTGAGACAGGCTGTTTCCTGCTGCCTACAACTCAAGATGAAGGACACTTGACTATTTCTTCAACACCATGTCTGCCTGCATGCTAGCATGTTGTTCCATGGACTAATAATGAACTAAACTCTAAATATGTAAGCCACCCTAATTAAATGTTTTTCCTTTATGTCCATTGTGTGGTCATGGTGTTTCTTTGCAGCCATAGAAACCCCAACAAAGACGGATGCCATGGTTATGACTTCCCCTAACACAAAAGACTTCCTTAAGGGCTCTGTCTTCAAATGTAGTCATGCTGAGGCTAAAGGTGTCAGTCTTTGAGTCTTTACAATCCAGTCTATACCACGTGCTATTCAAAGCCTCAAAAAAAAAAAAAAAAAAAAGATACGATCACGCTGCACATGAACCTTGCATTGCCTATTGCAATGTTTTGAAAGAAAATGGCTCCCCAAAGGGAGCGACACTATTAAGAGTGGCTTTGTTGGGTAGGTGTAGCCTTGTTGGAAGAAGTGTGTCACTGGGGGGCTTTAAGGTGTCCTTTGTTAGAACCTTGCTCAGTGTGATTCTCAATCTATCCTGTTGCCTGCATATGAACATGTAACCGATCTATCTCCAGCATCATGTCTGCATGCACTCCGCCATGCTCCCCACCGTGGTGACAATGGACTAAACCTATAAAGGTATATGCTACCACCTCAATTAAATGTGTTCCTTTGTAAAACTGTCTGTAGTCATGGTGTCTCTTCACAGCAATAGAAACCCTAACTAAGACACTCATCTACAGAATTTTGCTAATTTACTCATCAGGTCTGAGAATGCCTTGAACTCAGGCACGTCTTACAGCAAGCTTTCAAGTGGCAGTGGTTACAGGCATATGCTACCAAGCTTGGGTGGGTCATTTTGTTTCTGAGACAAAATGTTCTCTATTTGTAGTTCAAGTGCATATTCTTTGATAGACTCCTGTAGTAGCTGCAGCTTGTTTGTTCCTGGCTGCCGACTCATTTCTAATAGCTTTCAGAAAGAACTTAAATACCTCCAGGAGTGTCAAAACTACAGGTGCAAATGCTGAACCCAAAAATTTTCTCTGCCACAACTCCAACCTTACATTTGTTCAATCATGCAATTTACAGGAGGCAAAATAATTAGTGGCTTTAAGTGTTTTTGATTCAACTAGACACTGCAATCAGGATAAATCATCTCTGACATATGCCCAGATCCTTCAAGTGACAGATGACAAACAAAGCAGGGCAAGGTCCTTCCTCACAGGCAGAATCATTGAGTTAATGGAAGAATTATTGCCTCAGCAATCCACTCCAGTCCTATTGAAAGGAACGGTCCAATTTATCAAAGCCAAATGAACATTAATTGCAGCAGTCTGGTAAGTTTTCCAGCCTCTATGACCTTCATTGAATTTTAATCCAAAACAGATAAGATTTTCTTCCACACAAGAGGAAACAACACAATTAGCTCAAAATGACAGTGAGAATATGAAGCAGAATCACACACACACACACAGAGAGAGAGAGAGAGAGAGAGAGAGAGAGAGAGAGAGAGAATGAGAATGACTCAAAATTCAGCACCAAGGAGGCAGGCAGAGAAAAGGTAAACACAACTCCACATCTGCTGTGGATCATCCCACTCCTTCATTCAGGAGGGAAACTGGGGAGGCGGAAGGCAAGATGAAGAAGATGGCGAGAAATAATAGAGACAGAATTCCAGTTAACTGCTGTAATTAATGTTATGTCTCATTGGGGAGAGATTAGGAAGAAACAGAGAGGGAAAGAAGAAAAACAGGTATTATTTTGCTATTAAAGACGCCCTTGAGCTGGGGAACATTAGCAGAAGAAGTTTGAATTGGGTTATTGTTTGACTGTATCACTGGATCTGCAGACAGGATGATTGCCCCAGTGAAGTGAAATACAGTTGTGCCAGGTAAGGTTCCCTCGATACACAGTGTAGATCTTCTGACGAAATAGTTTACAGCACAGCAGGGCAAAGACTGAGCAATAGTTGGATGTACACACACATGCACACACTGCCAGCCAACCCAGTTGGAAACCCAAGTGCCACCAACTTGTCACTTAATATTGTATCCATTCCTGGAAACCTAGAAGCATTGCTTTTTGTGTGTGTGTGTGTGTGTGTGTGTGTGTGTGTGATAGTGTATGTGCATGTGATTGTAGCATGCAAACATGTAATAGTATGTGTGTATAGGTCAGAGGACAACCTCGGCTGTCACCTCGTCCACTTTCTTGTTCTCAGCAGCATATGTGTGTCTAGATGGCCTGGCAGTGTCTCTATCACTGCAGTTCTCCCATTTCTACCTCTTATGTCACAGGAGGAGTGCTGAGATTACAGATGTGCATATTCCATGTGCTGTTTTTACATGGGTTCTAGGCATTAGGGCTCAGGTCCTCACACTTACACAGTAAGTGCTTTGTCCATTGGGCCATCTCTCCAGCCCTAGAAGCATTGTTTTTGTGTTCACATTCACTCCGAAGTGCAAAGCATAATCTAGGTGACTTCAAAAAGTATCATGGTGAAGAGAGATAATCCATATATAGTATACATCAAGCTTCTGCAGGATAAAAAAAAATTCTCACAGAATAAAGTAATCTAGGAAATCAGGAATGGTACAGTATTACTACACAAAACACAAGGATTAATCAAATTTCCAGCCGATACTCTGGGTGTGGGATATAATTTGGGACTCTATGCAGCATTTAACAATCCTGGTTCCTTTGGCAGTTTTAATCTGTGATGATGCTCAGTCTTTCCAATCTTTTGTGCTGTGGACACATTGGAATGGTACTAGTTACTGATTTGGAGACTATCCCTCACAGGCCTTGTCTGACGTTGTCTTTAGAGTAGTTCAGGTTCAGGATAGGATGCCCTATGATTTATGGCGGAGGGTGTACATTACTGGCATGTTTTGTTACTGATTAGGATAAACTTGGCTGCTTGAATAAGGTAATGTGGTGCGATGAATAGAGGAGCCCAGGATGATACTGTCTACATTCTCATCCCTGGAAACAACAGCTGCTATTTTATTTGAAAAAAAAAAAGAAAAACAAGCAAGCAAATAAACAAGCAAACAAAATACAATGGAGATTTAGTTAAGGACTTTGCAAGGAGGAGACCCTTAAGGAATGCCCTCACCCCAGTGGCATGTATGCTCATGAGAGGCACAGAAATGAGAAGATCCAGAGGGGACAAGAAAATGAAGATAAAGGGAGACATTCAATTTAAGTAGCTCCAAGCCTGGGAACACCAGCAGCCATGGTAAGCTTGAAGCAAGGACAAAGTCCCCTGCAAATCCCTGCAAGAAGCAATGTCCTGATCACCACATCATTTCAGATTCCTGGTACTTAAAGCAGTTTAGAACACACTTACATTGTTTTAGCTCTCAGTTTGTGACAATTTGTTATGGCAGCGTCAAGAAACAAATAGAATTGGTATCAGTCACATCTGACCATAGAAAAGTCACTACTTTCTTTTAATAATTGATAAATATCCAGGGCAATGGTACTTTGAGACTGTAAATATCCTGCTTTCAAAGTTTCTCCATTTATTTTAGTGCACATGGTGGATCTTGTCAGTAGTAATTATTACAGTGGCAACTGCTAATGGTGGGTTTCTGTTTCCCTATTTCCTTCTGCATTTATTAATTGGAAGTTCTACTGTAAAGAAGAACTGTCCCATCTGCCCCATTTGTTTTGCTAGCTGATTACTTCTAGCGGCATTTCCGAGTCAATATTCTTAATAACTCCAGCCCAACTTAATTCAGAAGATATTTAAAGAATAGAAAATTTAAAGGCTAAAGGAAAAGGATTCACTGAGCTCCATGCTGAGATGCTTTAAGAGCATTTTATTAACTTATTCTGCCATCAGCCCAAGAAAGAATTTGTTCTCCTTGGTCTCATTTACAAGAGAGGCAAGAGTGAGCATTAGAGAGATTTAGAACCACACCTAATGACAAACAGCAATAAGAAAAGGCAGGAACTGAAGACACAGCTGTCTGTCTCCAAGGTCACACTACTGCCCATTAAGCTGCCTTTGGGGCACAGGAAAGAAGGGAGAAAGGGGTGATAGAAACTGTAAAGGTACCATGAAACTGAGCTCAGCAACCATGTTTAATGCAGACTAGCTCAAATCATATGGGTAAAAGAATAAATAGTGTGTATAAATAAACATTTGTACACACCCAGAGAAGAAGTAGGGGGCTACATATGGTATTATAGGAAGACTGCACAATAATAGCCCTGGGGTCTTAAAGGAGAAGAAACATGGGAGAGGTTAGAGCAGAACTGGTATGGAGAGTCACCAAGCATAGAGTCCCCTTGAGCATCCTGACACTCCTCCCCCTCAACTTGACTCATTTGAACAGACGGCCTATTCCCCTCCCTTCCTGCAACTACATTGCCTCCAAACCCCCTTCTCCATTGTTTCTCCTCTCATCTCTGGTCTATAAGAAACAGTCATATACATTCCCCATCTCCCAAAATGCCTCACTGTCTGCCTTTGACATCTGAGCCTCGACTCATCCCATTCCTGTCCTGCACTGTCTTCCCGCCACTACTCTTCCATGCTTCTTGCTCTCTGTGCTTCTCTGTCTTGCTTCTCTGTTCAACCCGTTGTCAAAAGATTTGTCTCTTCCTTTCAGTTCCCCTCATTCTCCTTCATCCTTATCACTGGTCTCTGTTTGGTTCCTCTTTGTCCTGTGCTGTCTCTGGTTGTTTCCCCTCCCCCAGTATAGAACATTTCCTCAATAGGTACCAACAGTTGTCTACTTTCCCTTCTGGATTTTTCTGTCTTTCTTTGCCTCTCTCTCATAGAACTGTTTGCTACCCACATTTTCTTCTCTTCCAAAGGGTTCAGAGAAACCATTTGCAGGTTCCTTTCTCAATCTGACATCTTTGGTCTCCAATGTGCCTTTATTAACTTTTTTCCAAGAAGGCTTCATCTCACTTACTGAACAGGCATAGTAGCCACCTCCTTATTTTCTTTCTTTCCTTCCTTCCTTCCTTCCTTCCTTCCTTCCTTCCTTCCTTCCTTCCTTCCTTCCTTCCTTCCTTCCTTCCTTCATTTCTCCCTGTCCCCTCACTTTCTTTTTTCCTTCCTCTCTGTATTATAAGGATTTATTTTTGTTGTTGCTTAACTATTTTTTTGAGAAATTCATATATAAACACTGCATCTACATCACTTTTGACCAAGCTTCTTCCCCCAGCTCCTCTCATGTACCCTCATAAATTCATGATGTCTTTTTTATTATTACAGACACACACACACACACACACACACACACACACACACTCCTATTGAATCCACTTATATTTGCTGATATGTGAGCGTTTCCCAGACTTGACAGTGGGGACTGACGAACCAATATGTGACCTTGTTTTAGGAGACTGGTATTTCCTCTCTTAGCAGGCACTGAACACCTGCAGATCTTCATATAGAGGGAGGACACACACTTTCTGACCATGGAAATGAGGGTGGCTACATTATGTTGCTGTCTGTCGCTGTTTATGTGCGTACCCATCCCCACAGAGAACTGTTTCCTGTGCCACTGGCTTTGTGCTTGGTCATGTGATGTGTTTTTGGCCACAGAATGTGAAAAAAACCAACATCTGAGCATCAGATACATTTCTGCATTTTCCTAGATTCCCACCAGCTGTCTTGCTGATTTTCCCTGCTATGTAAACCAAATGTCTCTGACTGGGGCTCAGCTTCAGCCAAAGTTCCAGAATGACAGGGCATGTAGAGTTGAGACACAGTCCCCACAGCTACCCACACTTAACACATGTGAGAAATAAAAAGTCCAATTCCTGAGACTGGAGGGAGGGTATGTGTAAAACAAATAACTGAATGATCTAGAAGAGTCAGGCATTGTGAAGCTTAAGGTGCTATCAGCTTCAGTGTTTCACTAGCCCTTAGTGTTCAGTTGCTGGCAGAAAGTCTGAATACTACCAAATCCATTGTCTCCACTAGATACTATGATTATCATTTCATTTCAGTTGTGCAAATGACAAAGTTAGAAGTTCAGAGTGGTGAAATGACTTGTGCATCTCCATATAGCTGGTACTAGCTGAGTCCAAATTTAAAGCCAGACTTCCAGACACAGCGCTCTCTGTGTTGGAGCTCCTGAGGATGAAAATCAAGGTCGCTTTCTGGGCTCCACATCCAGGTGCACTTATGTGCATGTGTATTCGTACGAATTTACGCATCCTCACATGCCTATATGAACACACACATACACACACACAAGGGGGGGGGAGGGCGGAAGGGAAAGAGAAGAGAGAAAGAGAGATTCTTTAAAGCTGCTTTATTAATTTGTCTTTTGTTCCTGACTGGTGAGATTTTTATTGTTGGACTGCATGAATGCACTATTTATCATTGCATGATTATTAACATCAATAACTGAAGGAATTAGTGGTATACTATGAATGAGTGAATGCACTTGTTGGAGCAATGATCTAAAGCCATAATTCACAGAAAGCTTTATTAAGTACTATTCCAATATAACAGAGATTCTTCAAATAAAGCTACTGATTAAGAATGGTAATAACAATTTCTGAGATTTATGAGGCATGTTATAGTCCTCAAGTATTTCTCATATATTATGATATCAGAGAATCATAGATCATCTGAATTTGAAGGAAATGCAATAGTCATTTTATCTATTATTCCTCTCAGAATTCTAATGGTTGGGATTCCAACCTTGGCTTATACATCCATGCAGACTAAGGTTACACTGAACCCTAACTGAGCCATTTACTGCTTGAGAGTTTCAGCACATCGAGAGAAGGTCTGTGCTGCCATGGGTAGGAATTCTGGTCTCTTTTAGGGTTCCCGCATGGGGGTTCAACAGAACATATCTGTAGCATTTCCTGTGGAAAGCTCTTTCTAAGAGAAAAGTGCCTTCAAAGGTCTTTTCTTCTACATCAAACCATATACTTCTTTTCATCATTCTTCTAAAAACATTTGTCACAAAAGAGACCAAAGATATTTTTAAAAGAAAAATCCATGATAAAAGATATTGATCTTAAGCAGTTTCTTTAGTAACTTCTGTAGAAATCTTTAAGACAAGATAGGTCGCATCAAAATGAAATGATACCATTGTTTTAAAGGAGGTATGGAGCAGAGTTATCTGTCCAGCCCTGTAAATGGCAACTGGTAACAATTTTTGCTGTAAGAATCTGATAATTGCAAAGGCAAATATATCCTGAAATGTCAAAATAGTAACAGTAGAATCGGGAAAATATAAAAACAAACAAACAGGCAAGCAACAACTAGATGATTGCAAAGAAACAAGAAGAAATTCTGATCACATCTGTTAGGTGATTTTGCATTTAACTTTAAAGCCAGCTGGAGCAGATGAACTCTTACATTCCAAATAAGAAAACTTCCACAAAGAACTCAAGTCAAGTAAGGAATCCTGAGAACAAGAGAAATAATTCTTGCCCAGGGAAGAGCGCGCCAGTTGGTTATTAGTACCAAATGGCCAATTTTGAAGACATACATGTAAGTAACGTTATACAAATTGAGCAGGTTATATTTAGAAATATATATGTAGATGCAAGTATACATATATATTCATGAAACAAGAATTAATAAAAAGAGGCCATGGATCTGAAAGAGAGTTAGGAGGAGTTTGTGGGAGGGTTGAGAGGGGGTAAAGGGAGGGAGAAATGGTATAACTATATTATAATCTAGAACATAAAGAAATCATTTAAAAACACACCTCTGGTTTTCATTTACATATGCAGATGTTAAAGTGAGTGAACAGAGTGACTGACAGTGAGAGTTGGTGCTGACCAAGAAGGCAAAAGGAACCTGCAGGATTCACGCCAAGACTCTGTACCTGAAGGCAAATTGCTCAGCTTTCCCTGGCTTTCTTTCTCCTATCGATAAACTGTTGGCATGAGCAACACCTCTTTCCCAAATTGACAAGGTTCCAAGTTCTATCAAGTGTTTTGAGCACCCGGAGTGAATACTCCATAAATATCAGGCATGATAGACCATGACTACAGCTAACATTTTAATAACAGCTTTTGCTTTTTGAGCACTTACTGACTGTCAGGCACTACGCCATGGAGAATCGTGCCCAAGAACACAGACTCTCAATTTGGACAGACTGGAATTGGAATCTCAGCTTCAGCATTTATTGGTGATGTACATGAACAGGCTTCAAAAATCTCACAAACTGCCAGGTTCCTCATCTGCACAGAGGGTAAACGACAGAATCTTCTTTTAGAGGTTCTGAGGCAACTAAACAGAAGGCTACAAGTACTGCCTTTGACTGCCTGGTGAGAAAATTCCCCATGCCAGTCATCATTACTGTTTATTGCAAAGGGCAGTTATGAGTGTGACCTCAAATGACACTTAGAAAAAGTCTTAAGAATTTGGGAATATTGTCTCAATTTTAAAATTGAGTGATTTGATCAAAGATATAAAGCTAATGACATAGACAGCATTCAAATTACGAATTGACCCCTAAACCATAAACTCCATTAATCTGCCTAATAATTCCACACGAGAGGGGGTATTTTCTGGAGTGCACTCATGGTGTCAATGAATTTAAGCTAACAACAAAAAGGAGTGACATGGTAGTCTGCTGTGGGAACTCCTTTAGCCAATAGCCTTTAAGATACTGGCACACTCTGGGCATGGTCACATGTACTATATACACAGATGTAGGAATGTGCTGAATTTGGTACCTGTTCCCCACTCATGCAGAGGACAGCTGATCTACCCTGAAATAGAAAAACCTTTATTATACTCCATTTTGAGCTAGTGCGGGATGATTTTATTGTAATCAACAACATGTTGCACCTGCCCACGTGGTTCCAGAGTCCTTGTCTCCTGTGACCAGCCCAAAAGGTCCAGGGCCCAAAAGGTCTCCCACTCCCTTCTGCCTGGCTTGATTTCACCCACTAAACAGTTTTTTGGCAAAACCCCTCCACAATTGAGCTACCTTTTTGGAGCCCCCCCCCAAGTGTCAACCTGGCAATTTTCCACTGGCCCAAGTGCAGCTTGTTCCTGCCTATCGATCTGCTCATGCAGAGGACTGCTGATCTGAGAGTCTACCCCCCCCAAAAAAAACCCTTTATTATACTCCATTTTGAGCTAGTGCGGGACGATTTTATTGTAGTTGTCAACAGTAGTTAATATATTACATAGACAAGAAATAGAAAAGAGACTTTAATAAAGTATTAGTTTTTACTGTTTAACCTTTGCATCCCCAAAGTCTAACAGATAACTATTTTTATTAGCATTTGTGAGGGTTTTTTTTTTTTTGAGATATCACCCACTTTGAGATCTAGCAAGAACTCAGTGTTATGATGCACATATTAAAAGAATTTGCAGAACAGCCCAGCAAATAGTAAACACTCAAAAGAAATGTCAGGTGTTATGACAATTCCCCCTACATCAGACAGCAACAGAGCAGCACAAATGAGACACAAGCAGTGTCTGCACACTCGTTCAACACTCGGTGCTGCAATGATAATATTACAGGCTCTGTCTCTGAGGACTCACTACACATCATGCATACTAATGCTAAGAACTATTTAGATATTCTCCTCACTCTCCGAGGTTGATATGATCAGTATGGTTTTTAGATAAGATAACTAAGTCTGAGCGATGTTCAGGGACTCAGTCAAGGTAAAAGGAAGAGGAAGAGAAGAAGGGCAGAGGAAGGAAATTTAAATTCAGAGCCAGCTCAGCTGAATTCCAAACCTCTGCTTTCTTCTGGGCATTTAGCTTTGTGTATGGCTTAGGCAAACAGCAGCTAAAGCTAGTATAGGAGGATGAGATGACAGTCTTCTCTCTCTCTCTCTCTGGTCTAGCTTTACTGAGAACATATTTATTGGACCATTCTTTGGGATACTGATAATCAGATGGTCAACAATTCAGGGATTAGTGAGCTGTTCAATTCAGGATGTAAGAAGTCCAGGGAGCATTTGGTTCGACCTACATAGCTACGGACTGCAGAAGGTTACAGGTAGAAGGAAGCAATTTTCCTTCATGATGAGGGAAGGAGACACAAATTGCGAAACCCCACCTCCACACATCCTCCTTTGAGAGTTTATTGCATGACATTGATCTTCTTCCAAACCATCTTCGAGTGTTACCAAAGATGGAAACCATGGCTGATGCAGTAGCCATGTGGCAGGAACCAGAAGCTAAGGGAAGCATGGTCACAGAACGGCCTCCTCACCACACAGTCATGAGCAAATCAGTTTGCTGAGTCTCAGATTTATCCTCTTAAAGATGAGAAGACAGATCCCAGTCATCTTGAAATCCATTCTCAGTGGTCACAAAAGGAAAAGCTTCTCTTTGTGTTCTTGCTGAGTTGTGAGTAGCCATGAGAACAAGAATAGAGACCATGGCTTTTAAACCCCTGACTATTTGGGGAATTATAGGCAATGATGAGTCTAATGTGGACTCCATTTTTCCCATTCATATAGTAGGAGAGTATAGTAAATTAGAACAAATCTTACCTTTTCAACTGAACAAAAAGTAACAGTAACAAAAACAAATGCCCTTATATGGCTCAGATGCAAGATTTCCTGACTCAAGAGCTTGGTGTAGTTGGACATATTAGTGCAGCCTCTATTCCATACATGATGAAACAAGGACATATGAATTAAACACTTTGTACAAAAACACCCAGAGAGGATAGTGGGAAAAGCAAACATCATGTCTGGCTCTGGGCCTGGTAATATCACCTTCCAGCAATGGCCACCTTTTGGTCCAATGTCTCTAAGACCTAAGTGGCCCTTGGGGAAAAGAAGGAGACAGGAAATAATCTATTCCTGACATGTGGACCACAAGTTCTAGATGTGTGTTTGGTGCATAGAGTGTGACAGCCTCTCCATTCCCTCCTCTGTCAGGAAATCCTGCAGGAAATTTCAATGAAGTCTGCTGCATGTTGAGTTATTCTTTGAAAACTAAATTTGCTGAGCAAAGAACAAAGGTAAAAGATATGATCTTGGGGAGACTAACTGATTTATTGGAACCAACACCAGGCCTGAAGTCAGAAAAGGTACATTTGGGGCTCATTTATAATTGAGATAATGTGATATAGGTTACTGGGTTATAGGAAAAACATATGTAAGCAAATGTTATGGCACAAGATGGAAAGTACTTAATAAATATTAATCGAAGCTGAGTCTCGTGCCCAAACATTACAGGCAGAAGAACAGTCATTCCCCCCACCCCTCTTAACATCAGATGGTACTTCAAAGCCCATGGGGAACTGAGCAAGCACACGGAAATGGTGTTTACAAATTTGCACCCCAAAATTAGCATGCAGGCACTTACTTGGGTTGGCATGTGGCTGCATCATTTGCTAAATATATATATATTGAAAAAGTCTACCACACACATTCCATGAATAACACAAAGGCCTTGATTTGTTCCTCCACGTGATGAGCACTCGTTAGGTCCAAAATTAACATTGCTTTCTGGCTGGGGTGTGCACATGTTTTTCCAAAAAGAGAAAAATTCCACGATCTCTCAGCCCTAATCAGAAGTCTACTGTAGAATCTCACTAAATAGTGACTCTTGATGGAAGAAAGGACTACCAAAGGAGTACAAAGTGACATTTATTCAGATCACTCATCTTTCTGAGCTCCGCTTTCATCTTTATATACATTTGGGATATCATTTCCTATTTTTGTTTACTGGATCCATTCCAAAGGTTAAGTGGAAAAATAGCTTAAGTCTGGCTTTTAAGAGTGTAATATTGGGGGTAACTGACATTGTGATTAGCAGATGTCACCCCAAGCCCACCAGATGTGGGCCTGGATGTCTGTTGCTGCATTTCTCTGTATGGTACAAAACCACACATCGTACGATGGAGGATAGGATGCAGTGGGTAGAGTGCTTGCTTTACAGGCACAGAAACCTGAGTTTGTACCCAAGATTTCACACGAAAAATCCAGGTCTGGTAACATACACCTGTAGTCCAGCACCAGAAACCAGGGACTGGAGAATTTCAGAGGTTTCTGGTTAGCTAGTCGAGCAAACCAGTGAGCTCCAGACTCAGTGGCTCAGGAAATAACGTGGAGAGAGATAGAGTAGGTGCTAACTTTTGGTACCCACACATACACACAGAAACACACACACACACACATACCTTGAATCCTAACTCTTTAAAGAAACTATTACTAGAAGATTTCTCAGTTGATAGCGGCAGCCTCCTCAGAGGAGACAACAGATTGACACAGTTATGCCACTTGACAGACTGAGAAGATGCCTTTGCCTCTCTGTGCTTTTAATCTCACTTCTAATATGCAGGTGATGTGCTATGCTTTATGCATTTTTGCTTTACTACAATGAGGCAATTTTCACAATTGTGTACAACACAGCACTGGACAAGTGAGAGATACACAAGAAAGTCTCCAATTGAAAGAGAATAGAGCCCACAGGACTCAGAGCTGGTCTTAATACTCGAGAGCTGTGGCATTACATGCAGGTTATGGCAAACTGGGTAAGTTTAAGTTTTTCTTCCCTCTTCCAGAGTACTCAACAACTAGAATGTGAGAGGAATAGAGGCACCATCCTATGTGCTGTACTGGCTACATCTGCTTCATGCCTTAATTCTATCTACCTTGTAATAGGTGTAGCCTTAAAGCTCCAGCCATATCAGGAGACGTTGGTAAGGGCATCCTCCTCTTCCAGTTTTGTTCCAACTTTGTGTGCTTAGTAATTCTTAGACAGACTGATTGCATATAGGAGCACAGGACCCCCAGCCCTCAGCCAGGCAAGACAAGCATGTGACAGATGTTAAACAGCTATTCCCAGACATGTCAGCCAAAAGGCCAGAGGCGGACACCCTTTATTGTCTCCTCTGAAGCACAATTACTTTTTCACAGCTGATGGATGATGGATGTGATTGTGTCAGTCCAAGTGATACCGCAAGAGTCACCTGACACTCTGAGGATCTGCTGTCCTCACTGGCACACTCCTGTTCTTCCATCTGTAGACAATAGCATACTCCTGTCTGTCCCCGCCCTCGTCCCTTGCTCACGTACTCACCATCACGGAAATGTGGAGGATATGCATCTGTTCCTCAACGATCTCTGAGGGCTCCTGGAGTGTGGGAGCTGTGGCCTGGGCCAGCTGCCCCGAACTGCTCATGGAGACATGGAAGTACAGTGTGCCATTCTCCAGCCACTGCTGCCTCCAGTGCACCAGAGAAATGTCCGCTGCTGTGCCAGACATCTCTGCAAGACAAGACCAAAAGCTACGGGTGAGCGACATGCCAGGCTTTTGTGCTTTGGGGGCAAAGCTACTTCACACAGCCATGAACTCAGAAGCCAAATATTATGTCAAGATGTTGTTTCTATATACCACCTAGGATCCAGGAGTCACGACTTCCATTTATAGATGGGAAACTGTGGTCAAGATACTCCTCAAGAAACACAGGACCTAGCCAGGCGGTGGTGGCCCATGCCTTTAATCCCAGCACTTGGGAGGCAGAGGCAGGCGGATCTCTGTGAGTTCAAGACCAGTCTGGTCTACAAGAGCTAGTTCCAGGACAGGCTCCAAAACCACAGAGAAACCCTGTCTCGAAAAACCAAAAAAAAAAAAAAAAAAAAACAGGACCGGAGCTACGACTTGATCTTGGTATGTCTGTCGCACTTTTTCCAAGACCTCATGTATGAAAAAGTAGTTCTTCCCCCAGAGTAGAGTAAAACTAAACGAACAGATAAAAGTGTTGCAGTTTTCTAATGTTGTACAATAGCAGAAAACAGAGGAAGATGCATCTTTAAGTTCACGTATGATTTTCACAGACACTTATGTGGAAGTCCTCAGAGTAGAAACTCAGAGCTGGAAATCCCCAAGAGAGCTTATGATTCAGCTGTGGTAACTAGGGTCAAGCCTGTTCAGGGAAGAGCCAGACAAATGTGCTATTCTAAGCCTTTCTCAAGGGTTGATGAGCACAACTCCATTTTGAGAAATGTATGTTATATGTTCCGAATGAAGAGAACTTTTTCGCAGATGCCTCCACTGCTTAAAAATCATTGAAGAGGATTAGTGGTGGCTCTGTTAGTTAAACTACTCTCATGTAAACATGAGGATCTGACTGTTAATACTCCCGAACCCCTCGTAAATTCTTCAGGTGGAGTAGCATGTTTATGTAACTCCAGAGCTTCAAAGTAGAGGGACTTAGGTCCCTGGAATTCACTACTCAGACAGAAAAGCTATGTCAGTAAGTTCCAGAATCAGAGAGAGTCTCTCTCTAAAAAGAATATAAGTTGAAGATTGATTGAGGACAACACCCAATGTTGGCTTCTGGTGTCAACTTAAATATGCAGATATGTGCATGAACACCCATACACATTCCTAAACAAAGATACATTTTCAACACACACACACACACACACACACACACCAGAACCATTACATAACTCCACTGATGTCATGTAGCTGGAAGAAAATTAATATTTTCTAGTAATTTTAATCCAATATCCTAATTTGAAGACCTGACTCTTTGTGCTTTTATCTGTTTATAAATACTTTTTAAAATATCATAAATATCATGTAAATGGTAATTTTATTAAATATTATATCATCACCATAGTCTCTTATTAGGTAACAAGGGTAGTAGAAGAGCTTTCAAAAATAGTTTTGCTTGGAGATTATAAATTATATCCTTAGTGCCTTCTACTAAAGCAAAGCATCACAGGAAACATCTCAAAAGGACAAAGCTTATCATAAGCATCTATGAATAAAGGAGAAAGGAGATGGGATTCTGGGAGAATAACCAGGTCTGCAGTCAAGTCAGAATTACGTTGGGAGCCAGAGAGCCATAGTAGTGTCCATAGAAAACATTGAGTCTTAGTAGTATCTGAGGCTTAGAAATTTGGTCCACTACAGTCACGGACTGACCCCTACAAAACCCAAAGATCCCATGTGCATTTTACACAGAGAGCAGGACTGGTGAGACAGGTCAAATCCGAGCTCTCTCTTACGCAGTCGTCTCTTCTCGTGGCACAATTGCAGCCCTCTTCTCATCTGGCGGCACTGAAACGTCTCCTTGGCTCAGACAAATCCTAAGGAATTTTCCCATGTACTCCAATCCCAAAAGACTTTATTTTCTTAAGGTAAGCAATCAAAAATCCTTAGGGAGGGATGCCTGGCACTTAGTAAGGGCTATGAAGAAAGTTAGTTATGATTTTTTAAATTAATTATTGATTTATACTTATAATAATTATTAATATGAATAGGATCTAATCCAGTCACTTGTTGTGAAACAAGGCTAGTGATATCCTTGATGGTGTTCTCTTCAGTGCCCCACTCTATTGCAGAATCCTGCAAAATATAGCTGACATGCCAGCTCTCTTAGCCCCTCTATCCACCCACCTAGATTGGGGCATTATCCTCTTATTTCATGGCTTCCTACAAATACTTCCTATCTTGGTTACCTCCACCTCCCCCCTTTCTTTCCTGTTTATTCTCAACCACAAACTACAACACAAGTCATCTCATAGTACTGAACATCCAATTCTAAATCTTTCCAGGGTCTCCTCCCTCATTGCAAAGAAAAGACGAAGTAACCAGAAAATGATGAATTATTATTCCAAGTGCATGGTCTTGGACTGCTTGAAGGATTAGCCAGATATGAAGCAGAGATAGAAGTAATCACAGAAGCTTGTCAGCTCTTGGAGTCATAAACCCCAAAGGGCCCTGAGAGCTATTGTGGTACTTAGAAGATACTCACTGAGTCTTTCTCAGCACTTTCTCTGCTGGAGCTGGGGTGATCTATTCTGCTACTAACCCACGTTTCAATCTCAGGACCAGGGACACTGGCAGTCTTTTCTGGCAGCAGCCAACTGTGCCACAGTAAGATGGAGGCATTATAATAAATGGTCTTGTTTATCAAAGCCCAGAATTAGAAATTCAGGGAACTGAGGCTAACCCAACACTGAAGAGTCTAAATCTATAGAACACCACCAAAGCAGTAGATATGTAGCTGATCCAGTCTGATTTAGACAGGCAGAACAAGCCCAGGGATACTGGTGGGAATCTGAGTACCCGTCTCCTGGAGCTGTAAAATCCCACCATGCATGAGCTCTCCCCGCTCACGTTCCTATTAGGCAACAGAGGCTTACAGATGGTTAGTGACTCATTTAAGGCCACTGGTGAATCTGTTCTCCGCTGGACTCGGTGGATTTCCAGTCAACACAATTTCTACAATGCCAACTGCACTTGCAGCATCTCCGTTTCCTTGACTAAATTAGCCCATGAACAAAACTAGATTGAGCTCTTTGTTTGCTACAGCAATGAGTGCACAGTCAGCAGACAGTAAATGTTAAATGATAATAACAGTGTGTGAAACACAGTAAATATTGAATCACATAAGATAGCTCTGGACTTACACTATTGTTGGGGCAATAGGAGAGGAAGCAGGAAACTGCAAAATGAAAACTACTGTAGTGGAAACAGAAAGCCATGCTATTCATTCATTCACTCACTCATTTATTCATTCAATGTAACTTATCATGATCTGAAACACTTTCAGGCTACTTAGCTGCTCAGAATATGGAGATAAATGAAATGCCTGTAAGGAGCTCAGAATCTGTGAGCAACAAAAGTTCTATGTAGTCTGCTGTCTCCCAACTCCATGCCATGACCTACATACATGAATGTCCTCTGAGATTCTGAATTATCTGACTTATTTCTTCTGTACTGAATCCTGTTCACCATGAGCTATAGCCCGATAGGCCTTAATATATCTGTTAAATGTGTTAGCTGCCTCTTGTATCAGGTAATAAGCATTTTCTGTCCAATCTTCCTGCAACTCTCATCCCAAAGCTGAAAAATTGGTTTCTTCTCAGTATTAATCCCCCAATCCAAATGCCACCAGCTCTGTGAAGCTGGGCCTGAGCACTCAGGCTGAAGGACTCTTCTCTAAGCACATTCAATCTCTTATATGCTTCCTTCACAAAAACTTCTGGTAGCACTTGTGATTATTATAAATTTATCACAGATATTTACTTGAATATGTGCTTATTCTATGGCTCTCCAGGAGAGCAGAGACCTTGTCTGCCTTATGTCCTGTCATTTCTCAAGCACTTTGCAAAGTACTTGGCATATCATAAATAATTACTGCATCTTTAGTGTATAAGTAAATATATATTTACGTATGCATATAGACATAGAGATACTTATGCATATCCATAGGAAGTTGGTAAACTTAGTAAAAATATAATTCAGGATGTTAAGTCTCATCAGAGAATTAAATGAAGAATAAATACCTGTTGGGAACTCAAAGTCAAAAGGGGCCTGCTAAGCTTGGAGACCAAAAACCCTCACGGAGTAGCGTGGGCACAGTTGAAAGCAGACACTGATGTTCTTCCGGGGTGGGAAGATATCAAGAACCAGCTGGGCAACCCAGAAAACAGAGCAAGGTATTCATGCAAGAGTTCAACAAATGCAACTCCCACGGAGGTAGGGATTTCAGTGCATGTGTTAGAGCATCTACTTTATTTGGCAAGCAGTCAGGAATTGGCAGTGCAAGCTTGATCAGAGAGCCAATCCTGTGTCCATTACAAACCAAGTCAAAGAAATTGTAGCATGACCAAAGCCAGCTCTTGAAATTGCCTGCTGATTGATTTTCCAATTGCATTTTCCTTTTTTTCTTCCCCTGGTCCCTCCATATAAACATTTCATTGAAGTCTTCAAGTCATATTACAATCAAACTTAAAGCAAAGGGGGACTAAACACATTTGGTCTGGAACCAAGACGATTCCCATAAAGGCAGATTATGCTGACATGATGAATATAAAATGAAACAGCAGATATTAAAGTGGGAGAATTGGTGCACCATGCCTTCCGGTGGTAGGCTGACTCCAGCGCCTGCCTCTCTCCCACCCTGTGAAGCTTGGTTTTTTATTGGAAGCATAAAAAGATACAGAGATTGCCTTTTCACCTTTGTCAGTCCCCCCCCCCATGGGGTGGAACTTGTGAAATATTCAACAGCCTCAAATCCCCTCCACCATCCCACAAAGAGGATCAGCCTTCATCAGTAATTCTGGGGAGCCTGCTACCATGCCTCAGAGGCTACTGATGCCTTTCAGCCTCCTGAAAAAGAAATAAAAATCCCTAAGGCGTATTATGCTTTTAATTGGCTTGTTCTTCCTAATCTATGGCACTCATTGTATTTTTATTTAATTCCTGAAGGTCATTATGAAAATAAGCGGTGCTTCTGATCTCCAGCCATCCTGGTAACATCTCCCAAGTGGCTAACTAACCAGCCTCCTGCTTCCACAGCACCAGCTGACCCTCCAATCGATTATTTGCAGAAATCCAGGGAGAGCTTCTGATGAGTTTGTAAATGGCTTGACCTCACTGAGGAAGAGGAAGACATTATATACAATTGCCTCTAAGAACTTACAGCCCAGGCAGGAAGAGTTGGGTAAGGCAGTAATGTTAACTCAAGCTACCCTTGTCACCAGCTATTATAGCTTCACACCTGATCATCATGCGCCCTCAGAGTGGGTCTAGAAAGTAATTGCAAAAACACGTCCTCTTCTTAATCTCTGTAATAGTTAATTAATGCAAACCTTTATCATCACTCTCCTGGGCTATTGCAACTGGTTCTGTGCCAATCACAGTCTCATCAGAAAAGAAAAGATACATTCAATAAGGTCATTGAAAATTGTTTCGTAAAAGGGGCCATTTACAGAGGCTTGGGTAGGATTAAAACAGGCCAGTGATAGCGAGCGAAGTACTGCAAAGTTAGCAACAGGAAGGAACTATCACATTGAGGTGAAGAAGGAACTGTTATCCTGAAACTCTGAGTCATGCATCCAAGAGTGCTACAGACAGCATCTGCAACCTTTGCTAGAATGGCCCAGGCACTGGCAATGCATGAGCCAGAGTAGAAGCTGTCAATAAAATAAAGACCCTGCACATATTCTCCTTCCACCCTGCCGGTGTCTCATACATGTCAACCTTAACTGGATACCCAAGGATGCTTTAGGCCAAGCAAATCATATAGTTCAGCCTTCTTGCTTCCCCAGCAGACAAGAAATGGATCTCAAAGGACAAGTGGAGACAACTCACCAGGTCCTTTAACTGGTATTACTACCACCTGCCAATTTCCTTCTTTCCAACTATTCATCAAATTAGGCAAAGGGAAGAAATTTCTAACTAGCGATCTGATCTTCTCATTCTTCTATTCAAAGCTCTTCTGTGATGCTTAATGTTCCTTGTGAATATATTTGAGGAACTTGCCACACGAGTCTGTTCATGAGGCAACTATAACTTCCTCTCTACTCATTTTTTCACTCTTTTTTTTTTTTTTTTTGGTTTTTCGAGACAGGGTTTCTCTGTGGCTTTGGAGCCTGTCCTGGAACTAGCTCTTGTAGACCAGGCTGGTCTCGAACTCACAGAGATTCACCTGCCTCTGCCTCCCAAGTGCTGGGATTAAAGGCGTGCGCCACCACCGCCCAGCTCATTTTTTCACTCTTTCCCTAGTATTTACATGCTAATTCACACTCATGGTATTATAATTATGATATGTACAGGTGCCCCTCAATCTACAATGGGATTGCATAAACTTATGAATATTTTATAAGCTGCAAATAACGTATGTGAGGTTCACTTTACATAATTTACAAACCCAACCTCCCAGATCTTAACATAACACGCCTTAAGCCTCCTCAGAAGATTTCATTAGATTACAGGGGACCAAAATCATCTCACACAATGCCTATTTTGAAATAACATGTTGACTAGCTCTTGTAATTGTTGGTATACATATCCCATTCTCATTGTATGTGATACAGACATATTACATACTGCTCTGAATGTCTTGAAATTATTTGTTTACTCTGCATCCCAGATTGTGGTTGAACACAAATAGGGTTCCAAAAACATTTCACAAGTTGAATTAAGTTACACCTATCTCTGAGGTAAAGGAGAGCAACTCCATTAGTGATGGCTTGAATCCCACAGAGAAACCTCACAGAAAGTTTACCACCATCTTCTTCAAGTGTAAGCTCTATGGAGAATGCAAATTAAGAGGAAAATAATTTAACTTTCGTGTAAGAAATGATGTTTATATGGAAAGCAGGCAATCTTTGGATTTTGTTTGGAGATGAGCCCATGGATGCAGAGCTGGGAAGATACACACTAAAATAGTAATAAGAGTACTCTTCAAATGCTGAGATCAGAGGTGATTTGAATCATGTGCAGATACATTTTTTCTGTACTGACTGTAAATCACCTCGGCAGTAGAAGCAAATGCATGCACATTTATTTTAAAGATTCGTGTAGCGAATCAAACTTTTCTATGATCTGGGCGGGAGATACTCTGTCCTCAGGAGCCCAGTCCAAGGGGCTGAGAACAAAGGCATGCTAGGAATAGTACGAAATCAAAGTGAGAAGGTTAGAAAAGAAGAGATGGCTTCTGCTTGATTTAATGTCCATAGAGGAGTCCAAAGGATAGGCTGGATTTAAGAAAACCACTCAGAAGACAGAAAGTCCTTCAGATGGAGAATAGGTCCAAAATTGATGAGGCAAGAGGGTAGCGATCACATGAAGAGATACAGTGGGAAGAATGCAGAGGAGGCCAAAAAGCATCCTCACTTAAAGGAAGCTCAGAGAGCAAAACATAGAAAGGGGGCAACCCATACCTATGGATGGAGCAGCTCCTTTCAGAATAGTAAATGTATGTCCAGGCTCTTGGTTCAGTCAGAAAAAACCCTGGTTCTGGAGTTTTTGAAGCTCTCCACATAATAATTTTAAAAAGGACAGCCGGGCTGATATCTGAATGCATGTTAGATATATCTCAGTTGCTTTGACCTACTCACACAGCCTGGAATAGTGAAAAGAACACTGAATTTTGGATAAGAAACTTAGATTGGTATGTTCCTGGTATATTAACTGACCAGTGTACATGAGGACAAATCATAGTCAGTATGATTTTTTGTATTTGAAAAATGGGGGTCATTGTCTGCCCTACTTACATCATGACTAATATAGAATAGAGAAAGAATAAGGCCAAACATAGAAACATTTTCACAAATCTGCAGGGTTCTGCTGTTAGTTCCAAAGTACACAGCAACTTTACCCTGGTCCTCCAGTAGTGTGCCTCTCTCAAATCATTAGCTGTTTAAAATGTGTCATGCCCAGAGCTTGGCCCAGAGAATAGACTAAGGGGAGAGATACCTTTGACTGTTACCTTCACAGACTTTCTCATCTTGTCTGGGTTTTCTCCTTCCTCTGTTATTGTTTAAACAAACAAACAAACAAACAAACAACAACAACAAAACAGCAGCAGCAGCAACAGCTGTATTTTCCTTCTCATGCTTCAGTTTGCTTACTTATCTACCCTTTCATTGCTGTTCTCAGCATACAGCAGGTGCAAATATTTGTGAATGAATACATCATTTCTTGTACATTTATTAAACTTCTTCTCAAGAAAGTCATAATCTAGGAGATAAAGAAAAGAAAAAGTGGGCTCCCAATAAATCAGTTCCACTGTCACAGTGGGTGGGTGCATCCCTCGTGGTCCTGATTTTTTGCTCATGTTCTCCCTCCTTCTGCTCCTCATTTGGACCTTAGGAGCTCAGACCGTTGCTCCAAATTGAGCCCACCAAGGCCAGCTGGTCTGGGACTGAGTAAGCATGGGTTGATTCTGGACTCTCTGAGCATGGCGGACAATGAAGGCAGATGAGAAGCCAAGGACAATGGCACTAGGTTTCGATCCTAATACATGAACCGGCTTTGTGGGAGCTTAGCCTGTTTAGACGCTCACCTTCCTGGAAGTAGATAGAAGACCTTCATCTTCCCGCAGGGCAGAGAATTTGGACTGCTCTTCAGTATCGAGAGGGAGGGGGAATGGTGTGGGGGGAGGAGAAGAGGAGTGGGGGGAGGGGGAGGGAAGTGGGGGGAGGGGGCATTATTTGGGAGGAGGGGAGGGAAATGGGAAACAGGGAGCAGGTGGAAATTTTAATTAAAAAAGAATAAAAATAAAAAGAAAAAAAAAGATAAAAAAAAAAAGAAAAGAAAAGAAAAGAAAAAGTAACCAAAGTGGTGATGTTATGGTAGTTGCCGCAGAAATAAAGATGGATAGCATACTACAGGAGTATGTGTGAGGCTAGTCACTGGTCCTTGTGGATTGGGGATTTGGGCAAGGCTTTGCAGAAATTATGATCTGGGTGGTTTATGATTCTAAAAGATCCTGATATCAGGCAGGTTACACGATACCAATGGTATGCTGGTTTGAAAGGCTGCCTGGGGGGACAGAAGGTGAAGAGGTGGTGGGGGTGTGACAGAGCTGAGGCCCTGAAGCAGTAGTCAGAGAGGAGCATCCCAGGAGTCCTCAATCCCCCTCCCACCATCAGCTGTCAGCACTCATCTCTGCCCTGTCTCCAATCTGCCCTTTGCTGCATCCCTTGGGAACTGCATCTTTTATATAAAACTCTTTTCCTAAGCCACTCGGTAGAGATAAATAATACAGTTATGCTTGGTTTTAAAGGGAAAGGGAAGAGAAGAATTAAGAGTTATTGGCAAGGGAGAAAAGCATATCATTTCAGATTAGATTTGAAAATAGATGGAAGGTTGATGGAATTGATTCTCATTACTCTTAGCTATTCTCTCCTGAATCATCTTCCCCTCTCTTTGCTTCATTTTTTTCCAGGGTGTCTCTCCTCGTCATTTAGCTTCACTGTATCTTGTTTCTGCCATGTGTTTGAAGGTTCTCTGTTCTTTTTTAAGTTCACCATAACAGTAGGTTTTACAATTTCCCTTCTCCCAAAAAATGATGCAGAGAAGTAGCGAAATGCACGAGAATAGGAAGAAACATTTGAAATACCTACTGAAGCATCAGGGTGGAGGGTTTTATTCATTGTCCATTTAGTCTGGTCAGAGCCACAGATATGCATGGTAGAAAACGCTATATTCATTTCTCAACTGAGAGCTCCGATGCCTCATGCATCTAATAAGTGGCAGAGGACTCAATCCCTGTTTTCGTGATCCCAAACTGAGTGTTTTCACTGCCCTCCTGCCTGGAATTAGGAAAGGGTTTAAGACACTGAAGTAAAGACACAGAGCATTCAACTCCATTTTCATGATATAAGAAGTACAAGTGCAGGGGCTGGAGAGATGGCTCAGAGGTTAAGAGCATTGGCTGATCTTCCAGAGGTCCTGAGTTCAATTCCCAGCAACCACATGGTGGCTCACAACCATCTGTAATGAGATCTTGTGCCCTCTTCTGGCCTGCAGGCATACAAGGAGGCTGAACACTGTGTACACAATAAATAAATAAATCTTAAAAAAAAAAAAAAGTACAAGTGCAGTCATGCTGCTGGTCTCCCTGATGCTCTAGCTATATGTTTTACCATTCTGAAAGTCACATGTTAGGGTTACACATGCTTCCCTCTGTTTTTAAGATCCAAATATCACCCCCACAAAGAGGTACAGTAATTATCAAGTTATGGAGAGATTTGATGGTCACTCTGGTTCTTTCTATACACTTCACTGCACTGACCTTTAACAGACATACCTCTCTGAACCTTACTTGTATCTGAGAAAAAGGTAAGAATCATAAAAACAATCTCTTATTATTATTGTGAGAATCTGGAGAATGGAATGTGTGAAGGACTTAGCATGTAGCCTGTGGATATTCCCTGTCAGACATCTCTCTTCTTGTCATTCTTTTCCATCTCACCTCTACCAAGGAAGTAAGAGTTAGACTGTTATGAGTGCAATGGGGATTTGTCTGACAGTATCAAAATTAAGAAAGAGGAAGCAGAATAAATATGAAACTGTAGGCTTTGGGGAATACTATGCAAGTGTCTTCTAACTCATCCCAAGTGCTCCACACCCATTCTTTAGCTTTAGAGCAATGATACAGTACAGTGTTATGAAATTACATTAGAGAGTATGAAGGGATGGAGAATTGACCCACACATTTTACTGACCCAGAAAATAAGAATCAGAGATGGGTAGAACTTACTTTAAGTCACACAGTCCTACAATTGAACACTCTTGTCACTGTATATAGATCAAGATTTAGAAAAGAACCAGATCAGAGGATGGAGGTAGCAATCTCCCTGACTTTAGGCAGTAATTTTGTACCTTGGCATCTGAAGTCTGTCCTAAAGATGCTGCACAAGGCTCTTTACTCCCCTGCTCTTCAGACAGACTGATTGATCTCCTGCCCAAGAGGATGAGCATGTGAGTGTCGGTGCATGGATTCTGAGCTGACAGGCAATAAACCGTGATGAGTCAGGGGAGTCCAAAACCACCCAATATATGTGGTGTGGGAGTTCCTTCTGTATATGTGTTGCTTATATTGGTTATAAATAAAGAAGCAGCTTGGGTCTATGACAGGGTAGAAGAAAACAAGGTAGGAATTCCAAGTAGAGATAGAGGAGAAAAGAAGACCGAGTCAGAGACATGCCATGTAGCTGAAGGAGACAGGCTCCCTGGAACCTTGCTGGTAAACCACGAGCCTAGTGGTAATACACAGAATAATAAAAATGGGTTAATTTAAGATGTAAGAGCTAACTATAAATATGCTTAAGCTATTGGCCAAACAGTATTAAAATTAATATAGTTTCCATGTGATTATTTCGTGTCTGGGCAGCTGGGATGGAACAAGCAGTCTCTGAGTGCGTATATGTGAGGATAATGAATGCTGCAGAAGGGAAGTAACCAGAATTGACGAGATGATCATACTGGAAGCCAACACCACCAGTTATTTGCAGAAAGGAAGACTAGGAGGAATACCCTTCTGAGATAAATATACTTTTACATCAGTCCCTGATCAGGACATGTTGCATATTGATGCTACATAACCACACTCAGCCAAATTTCTGGATTCCAATGTTTGTTCATAATTCATCACTTGCCCCATCTCTCTCTGAAATTGAGCTGGCCTTAGCACTCTGGAGAGCCCAACCCTTAAGGTAGTATCCTTCCTCTGAGCTGTCAGGCTTCTAATCTCTATACTGATTCCCTAACCTTGCTCATCCCTAATTCTCATCACTGTTGCTAAGTCATAAGCTTCACCAGGGCCATGAATCACTGTTATCTCCACTGTCTCTCCAGCAGCAGCTTAGTGCTCTGTGCTACAGCCAAAACAAACTGAATACAGGAGTGATGGAGATTAAAATTAAAGCATCAGTGAGGTGGAAAGCATGGGAGACATCTGGTCACAATTTCATATATTGGAAAACTGAGGCCAGGCAGTAAAGGGTGAGTATAGACTAGACACCGAAGGAGAAGGAATCAAAGAGCTCCTTACAGGAACAGGGTCCTTCTGTTTGTCTGCTACATCCTCTTTCCTGAATTTTACAATTCTCCACCTAACCTTGCCTCTGTCCAAACAGCACTAATCTGGATCAAGGCACTTGAGCAAGGTCAAACAAGTGTACTCCTGCACATTTTCTGTACATGTTTCCTCCTTCCCTCCCTCCCTCCCTCCCTCCATTTGTCCTCCCTTCTCCCTGCCCTCTATGTTACCTTGCCTTCATTCTCAGAGCTCTAAGAACTTTGACCATGTTGTTCTCCCTACTAGATTATTCTCATTCTTTCTTTTTCCTGCCTATTTCAATCTTTAGAATTTAACTATTTAAACTGACTATGCAGTCAGCATCTCTCCTGCTTACACAGAAACAAATGTAATATGCAGCCGCAGGCTCTTCTCTCAAAAGGAGATATTCTCTTGCACTGGTCAAAGTTGGCAGCATCTCTCTCTCTCTCTCCCCCTCCCTCCCTCCCTCTTTCCCTCCCCCCTTTCCCCTCTCTCTTTCTCTCTCTTTCCCTCTCTCCCCCCCCTCTCACACACACACACACAAACATACACACACACACACACACACACACTCATACACACACTCCATGGGATAGAGAGAAAGAGAGAGAGGTTTAACAACATGTCTGAAAACTCACCTCTCACTGTTCTTGAGAGACTTTTGAAGCTAAGGCTGATCTGCTCAAGGAGGAGAGTAGCAGAGCCCATTTAACTGGATTTAGCCAGACAAAGCTCACCATTAATCACCAGTTCCATGAGAAAGCCCATCCGGCTGTGCAGTCTGACAAAATTTACAGCTGACTGGAGACTCAGGAGCATGTCTACATAGGTCAACAAGAACCATCAGAAGAACTACCCAACAAGCTTTACTAAATTGCCAGTGCCTATAAATAGAAGCTAGAAACTGCCTCAAGTTTCACACAGCAACAGCTACCTAGAATGATTCAGATATGTACTCTTAGTGAAGCCCTGCTTCCTTCAGGGTTGGATTGGGCATCCCCCATCTTCCTCACACTGCTCTGCTTCTCACACTATGAGATATTCATTGCTTTAGCTATTTCACACCTCGCCTACTTCTGCTCCCTGAGTCTCAGAGCCTCTTCAAACTAAAGGCATCTCTCTTGATGCCTGATACTTCCTCAATGCCCAGCATGGAGCCAGTGTTCCACGGGCATATGTAGCACTAAACAAGCAGAAATTGAAAGTTTTCCCTAAGCAACATTCTACCCTATTTCCTTTGCCCCCCTCCTAATCAAAGTCTCTCTGGCCCTGATTTGAAGGACTGAGTGGGTATTGATTGATTCCAACTAGCACTGCTTGAGTAGCATAATCTACCTCTATATTCCTTAAATAAGTTCCAGGCCTGTTCAGTGTGTGCATGGCAGGCTTGATTGTAATTCAGCCTCTACTCCATTACCCTTATTTATAACATGGTACTGGTGCACAGCCTGGGGCACATGAAATGATTATAGGACCCTTTTGACTTGCAATTCCACACCATTCAGTCCATTTTAGTCATGCCACAGATGGTGCCCAGTGGCAGGGAAGGAACTATTTGAGTATGGCAGGCTCATGGTGGGGAGGAAGAATAGTCCTTCTTGAATTTCTCACTGAAAGAGAGGATATAAAAATCCAGATCAGGAAATGAAGCATCCCTCTGGAACAGGGCAGTTAGTGCCTAGATAGTAGCAAACTGCACTTTCTAGATAAGGGTTAAGCACAGGCAATGGTCCTCTGACCATTCTGTGTTTATTTAGTTTAACTACTAATCAATCATCTGTCTCCAGGTGATGTGATAAAAGGCGATTTCTATACTGTAAGGTTAGCCATGGGAAATGTTAAATTCTGTTCTTGTCACTCTCTAGTCTGAAGTAAGTCATTCATATCTCTGGATAATAGTCTTCACATCTGCTAAATGGGGGTGATAATTACTCTCCTGGACCCCTTCTCTAGATCACTGAAAAGTGCCAATGATAAACTCATGAAAATAAATTTTAAATGCCATATTCTCTAAGGAAAAGCCAGGGTCATGTTTTAATACCGATGATGTCATGGAAGATGTCTATTAATAAACAAGTGTCAAATGTCTCAATAGAAAAGATTGAAGTCCTGTCTGACTCATGAACTTATTTCCCTGCTGTAACAGAGGGCCTCAGCTTAGTTGCTGCCACTGACCAGCTCAGTAGAAATCTTTGCTACCTTTCTGGGTGAAAACTCTGGCAGGAAGTCACTTCTCAATATTTAATTTTCATCATGTAAACTCAGGAGGAACTTAAGTCTCACTCTCTGAAAGTGAGACCCAAGTAGGCAGGAACTAGATTCTTACTAACGTTTGCCTTCTAAGGCCTAGAACAATGCTGGGTATAATACAACTACTCAACCTAAAATTAATAGAATGACTTACACTAGTTTACTATTTATAGTGTTTGTTGCTGTGTGCATGTTTGCTCATTTCTTCCCCCCAGTGTCCCCCTGACTTATGGATAATTACCTGACTTAGGGATAATTACCAGTGCAGACATGCACAGTGTTGAGATCAGAGTCAGCTCAGGAGCCAGCACCAGCCTGTGCTCAGTAAGGTTTGCAGCAGTGAACGCTGCTCCAACTACCATTTCTCCAGTTCTATACAAATAAATTGCACTTTACTTAATACAGACGTTTAGGATCGCTAGCTCTGAAGCACCCAAGCTTGTCTTTGATGGTAAATTCCTCGACAATAAGAATCACATCTGTCGGATGTCCTCTGTAGGAAACTATAGTTACAATCTGGAGTGCCTTCCGAGGGTTGGATTAGGAATCAGGACTCTGAGTTATCACATCTCTCAGCTCTCCCCCGCCTTATTTCCATTTTCAGAGCCACAGAAACTAAACATAGACTATGCCAACTCAGCAAATGTTTCTAAAGAGTCTCTGCAGCATGATGCCCTTCGCTGAGAGCTTTTGGGCCTCTTTTCTCTGAGAATCTTACTGGGAAGTTCCAGTGACTCTTGAAGGGCTGAGAACCTAGCCTCTAGAACAAAGGCACACTCTTCCACCATATTCTGTGTTGTCTCTCTAATTAACTACTAATCAGCTGGGTTTCCTGGCAACGGTTCTTCCCTCCCAGCTCTCACTGTTCTTACTTTGGAAATTAGAGAATCCACGTGTCTTTAAAAGTTAGGTAGAGGAATAGTAGAGAACACATTAGTGGGAAAGGTACTCTTGAAAAAACAGTCTGTATCTTGATGGATGCTGTGTTATACTACAGAGAAAATTACATAGCCCACTCCACAATTCACATGGTAAATCCTATACATATGTCACTGGTATTGTGTTTCTGAGAATTACAATAGGAAATGGGAAATAGGTTTGTCCACCTGATTTCACTCACCCCACACAACTACATTATAGGCAGTTGGCTTTTTCTGAATGTCAGACTTACTTAATAGTATAATTTCTACCATCATTCTTATCCATATAGGTAATATGCAACATAGTTAAAAGAATTCAGTTACTAGCAGCCAAGAGCATTGCCTTTCTGATGAACTAATGCAACTGTAACAAAGGAAGGTAGCTGCTTACTCCTGATAAGGTAAGTACTAACTTGGAGACAGAGAGTATGCAGTGACAGCCGGGTCAGGTAAGTTACATGTGCATCAAAAGCCATTTCTGCAAGCTTAGAAATAAAGGTGACCCTACAGGGGAGCTCCCATGTGTATATATTTTCTCCCAAAGCACAAATGTGTTCGTAAATGCATGTATTTCATGAATCATGATTCTACATACTTCTAGAATGATGGAGGAGAGTCATTTGTCTATGTGTTACTTTCATTGATTAATAAAGACACAGCCTTGGCTGTTAGGACAGAAAATTAGATAGGCAGAGTAGACAGAACAGAATGCTGGGAAGAAAGGAAGTGAAACAGACGTTATAGCTCTCCTCTCCAAGATGGACGCAGGTTAAGATCCTTTCTGGTAAGACACCACCTCGTGGTGCTACACTCATTAATAGAAATAGGTTAATCAAGATGTGAGAGTTAACCGGTAAGAAGTTAGAGCTAATGGGCCAAGCAGTGTTTGAAAGAATACAGTTTCTGTTTAATTATTTTGAGTAAATCTAGCTGGTGGCTGGGAGCCCTCCCGGGTGGTGGGAAGCAGCCCGCAGCTCCTTCTACACCAGAAAACCATTTTATTGATTATTTAAAACACAGACTACATGCTCATATGAGATTACAATCTCATATAAATGGATGCACACAGACACAATGTTGATGTATGTGTGTATGCAAATACAGACACCAGCACAACAGAGATTGTGGTCTTAGAAATGCATGCATGTCTACATTCTCCAAAACTGCTCCTCTCTTGTACTGACACCAAGAACTTGTGTTCATATGACATGTCTATATATTCCCTGACATATGGGAACTAGTCACTCTGACATCCCAGCATCCATAGGTAAATCACTATATGCACACACACACATAAATGCTCATCTGGTTCATTCTCATGTATTTTCTGTCATGCATGTTCCATCATGAATTTCTACACTATCAAGTATACAAAGACATTTTACATATGTCTGCATTCAGTCCCCCCCCCACAAACAGACATATATATCCATATGCCAACAGATCTGGGTACATTTGAACCTAAAGGCAGACCCAATGTTCATGTCTGTGCCCTTACATATTCTGACATTGAACAATACTTCTGACTCCTGGAGGATCTACTATGGATTTGTCCTTCCTTTGCACTCAAGGAAATAATCAAAATCCTCTTCCTCCTTTCTCTGCAAACCTATATTCTGTTTTCTAGAATGACTGGCATGCTGCCGTGGAGCAAGAAGAGCAGAGCTCTCTGTGTTTCTGAGCTGTCCATCCTCTTAATCTTTTCTGATTTTTTCTGTGGAAAAATTTGCTACTGACTCGCTATTTCATCCCCTCTGCCTAGTGTCCTTGAAAGAGACAGGTTGTCATGAGGCGGAAAAAGGCCCATTGATGCTAAGCCCCAGGCAGCCTGGTGACATTCCCTTGGGGCTCTTGCTTTTTTTTTTCACACCATGCAGGAAGCCTAGCCAGGAGCCTGAATCCAGTCTCTTCAGTATCAGGAAAAGATAAACAAAAACAGTTAGTAAAGCCTCAGTACTCCTTACACTGTCTGTTCATGGGTGTGATGCTTGGTCAGCGCTGCATTCTTCAATTTCTTTAATACCTACAATGTGAAAGGAGCTATGAGCAAACCCATTTTACATGGCGGGGGGGTCTCTAGGTAAAGGCATTATCTCAAGGCACTGACTGCAGTTAGCCAGGGAGTGTGAGTAAAGTGGAAATTCAGCTCTACATGCCTCAGGGCATTCTCAATGCTCAGCAGGGTCTAGACCAGTGGTTCTCAATCTTCCTATTGCTGCCACCTTTTAATACAGTCCCTCATGTTGTAGTGACCCCCAACCATAAGGAGCGAAGAGAAATGAGGGAATGGGATTGTCAAGATGGAGGAAGGACAGAGATAAGGGCAAGAAAAGAGATACCTTGATTGAGGAGCCATTATGGCCCTAGCGAGAAACCTGTCTCTAGAGAAATTCTCAGGAATTCACAAAGATCACCCCAGCTAAGACCCTAAGCAATAGAAGAGAGGTTGTCCGAACTGGACTTGCCCTGTAGTCAGACTGGTGAATATCTTAACTATCACCACATCACCATAGAACCTTCATCCAGAAACTGATGGAAACAGAGGCAGAGACCCACATAAGATCACTGGACTGAGCTCCTAAAGTCCAATTGAATAGTGAGATGCATGAGAATATGAGCAAAGAGGTTAAGACCATGATGGGTACACCCACTGAAATAGTCTGCCTGAGCTAATGGGAGCTCACCAACTCCAGCCGGTCTAGGAAGGAACAAGCATAGGACCAAACTAGGCCCTCTGAATGTGGACTTGACAGTTTCATGGATGAATGTTTCCTTGACAGTTGCATGGCTGGAGCAGACTGAGGGGCCACTGAAAGTGGTACCAGGGCTTATCCCTACTGCTTGTACTGGCTTTTTGAGATTCTATTCTCTTTGGATGGATACCGTGCTCAGCCTAGATATAGTAGGGAGGGCCTTGGACCTTCCCCAAAGCAATGTGCCTTATCCTCTCTGAGAAATATATTGCGGGTCTGGTGGGGGGTAAGCAGAGGGAATGGGAGGAAGAGAGGGAGTGGTAACTTGGATTGGTATGTATAATGCAAAAAGATTGTTTTCTTGTTTAAAAAAAATAAAAGAAAAAAATATTTTTGTTGCTACTTTGAACTGTAATTTTGCTAATTTTATGAATAGTAATGTCAATATCTGATATGCAAGATATCTGAGACACAACTCCCGTGAAAGGGTTGTTCTAACCATACAGGGGTCACTACCCACAGGCTGAGAATCACTAGTCTAAGCAAAGACTGTCTAGCCACAGAACTTCCTAACCTCAATCTGTGTCCATTCAGAAGCTTTTGAAGGGATTTCATATGTAGAAGTCTCTACACCAACTCATCCTGGTAGTAAAATCCAGAGTTTACCAAGGTGGTGAGGAGGAAAGATGGTTTAGGGAAGAAGAGGAATAGAAAGGAGAGCAAAATCAGGCAGTAGTAGACAATATAATTCATTTTTTCCCTTATGGCCATGCTGAAGCCCTGAGGCCCTTCTCTCTACCACATATTGTCTGAGAGACTGACAGTGCTGAGTGGACAGTGAGAAAACCTTATCTGTGGGACTAACAGACTACTAGGACTCATGAGTATCTTACAGAGGATGTTAATGCTTGATTGGGTGCTCTAAAATACATTTATTCAATATGACAGACATACAAATAACATTATACATACTAGACAGGCTGCATCAAGGGGTGTGTGTGTGTGTGTGTGTGTGTATAGATGCATGTAACAAAAGGGATCATGATTTTGAAGGAGAGAAAGAAAGTAGGGGTACATGAGGGACAATGTGCAAATGATGTAATTATACTATAATTTGAACAAAATAAGAGGTAATAAAAAAGATATAATATATTGGCATGTTTTCCAAATAAGTGGGGAAAGAATGATACAAAACGACTTCCAACTGTTCTGTCTTGCAGTAGGTAGGTTCCCCACAAAGGTCCTTAGTTATCTATCAAGCTGTTACACTCATTATCCCACATGATACTCCTAACTAAACGCAGTTTGCCTACCCATTATTTATTCATGAATGTATGAGCTCACATATTTGATATATATATATGATTAGCTCAGGAGAATAAAAACACTAAACAAAATCACAAGATTTCAGTGAAGGAAGCAGATTTCATATACTTTCTGCTTCCTTAACACACACATTGCTCTTACTGCTATTTCTGCCCATGAACACATATGCTACCTAAAATAACTAACTAATTATCACAAGATTGGCTCCATGGCATAAGAAAGCAGAAACGGATGGAGCTTCGAAAGTCATCTAGTAATAGAACAATTGAGATCAGAGGAGGTGAAAATCTTAGACAGTGACTGGACCATGACTGGAACCTGACCTTTCAACCTAGGGGTCAGCATTTCAGAGAGTGCTTTTGTGGCAAAGCATGCGTTTTCAGTAATGAGAAGTCCTCACCTAGTCTGCTGACCCACAATCCAGTAAGGCAGATGCCCGGAAGCTCTCAAGTGCTGGAAACAGTGATCCTTCTAGCCTGGCGCTACAAGATCAGAACCCTATTTGACAAAGGATTCGCCCGAGGCCCGGAGAGAAGGGAACTGCGTAAATAAGCAAGCTCTCTCAAAGGAAACCTAGGATCTTTCCCCAGTTTATCCACTGAGTAGCACATTAAAGCAACCGTGTGTAGAGGTCAAAGACATAAGCATGGGAGGCAAAATATAGCAGTTTCCCAAAATGTCACTTCACGGTTCTAGAATCGTGAACCATGGCCTCGTAGGTACAGGGTATGAGACACACAGCTGAGAGTTCAGAAAGCACCCACACTTAATTCTCAACTGTTGTCCCTATCTTAGAATTTTTGACAAGGACCCACATTACCTCTTTGTATTAGGGGCTGAGAGTCATGTGACTGGCTCCAGTATTTTATTATATTTATCTGCTTTTTTAGTCTAGTTGTGTGTGTGTGGGGGGGCAAGTGTGTGGACAGATTGATTCCTTCCTTTTATTACATGAGTCTAGCCCCAGTCCTGGGCAGTGTCCCTTGCTGAGTTCCTAGTTTCTTCAACTTCGAATGGACGGGAAATAGCACTGTGGCTTGACAGGAGGTCTAGCCAACACAATCTTAACTTTGCTCACATTTTCTTTGGTACTCATCCATCTGGTCTATTCTACCCTACATATATTCACAGATTCTACAGACTCCCACCAACAACAGATTGAAAGCATTTGGATAAGACACTACATCTGTACTAAACATGTATCTGCTTTTTTCCTTGTTATTTTCTCTACAAGACTCAATAACAGCATATACCTTTTTCATTTTTAATATTACATATATTCTACAAATTATCTAAAGTATATAAGAACATGGATGTAGATTATATACAAATACTTCATTTTATGGAAGCTACTTGATTATCTTTAGATTTTGTTGGAAGATAGGGTCTTTAAACCAATGTCCAGTAGCTTCCGAGGGACTACTTAGTAAACCATTAGAATTTGTTACCCTAGGTGTCTACAATGTCTGCCCAACTGCTTTTTTGGTTCTTAAGTACACTGGCCAATAATACAAGTGAGTCTTAATACAGTTTATCTATCATACCCCTCCTGTCTTTTCTTAACGGGGAGTCTTCTTTAGTCAATGACAGGGAAAAACAAGGTTGTCTCAGGTATTGTCTCAGCTGTAGAAGTCCTCACTGCTCACAGATATCCCTGCTCTGGTATACGTCTTTCACTGTCTATCCGAACGAACCTCTTTCTGTCTGAGGTCTTCATGAGACTTCCTCATAGATAAATTATGTGTGCTCATGTCCTAGTCCCAAGGGGTGCTTCTGGCACACACAGAGCTGCATGTAGAGCACTGAATACAATTTCACACCCAGAACTGAGCCTTCAAGGCATGATAGGCATACCCAATAAAGATGCTCTGTAAGATGATACGAGAAATATGTTGATTCTTATAACTGACTTCTAATTTATCTTCTAGATAAAATTATTCCCACATACCCTGTTCATGGCCAGTGAAGAATGGTTTCCAGGTTCTTGTTCTTACCAAACATAGATAATCTATCCTTCTGATTCATGGTTTAAAATGACAGTTCATGAAATTGTCCTCCACTCCCATACCAGCCTTTGCAGCAACAAGGGTGCACAAACACATCCAGAATTGCAACATTGGTACTAGACATCTCACCCATACTTTGTTATTCCAAATACAGAAATGGGGAGCCAAGGTGAACCCTAAGTCACAAAATATGGAAGAGCAAGTACAGAAGAGTTCAGAAAGCCTTCTGTCAGCTCCAGCCAAATCCATTATTTACATTTTTGGGCATTATTGTTATTTGTTATTATTCCTTCCCAGGCATATATACACATTAGATATCAAAATTTTTATCTGTGTTATTTGATATCATGACTCCCCATAGTCTAAAATGATGCTTGTCAAACAGAAAATGCTCAGGAACAAAGCTTTAAGTGAACAAGTTCTCTCTTTAACATATTCATGGTCAACCCTATTTAGAGCTCTTTCTGGTCTCTTTGAGAATATGACACTTCCAAAAGGCCTGAAATTCCATCCCTTTTAAGATCAGAAGGCACAGATAGGAGAGGGGTTGAGGGCCACATCACCACATCACAACAACATCACCAACACTGATTTACACTCCATTGGTCAGTCCCTGTAAGGTCTTGTGCCAGTTACAATTACTGACTTTAAGTGTGGTGGCTATTATCATGGATAAGAATTTTTTTTTTTTTTGGTTTTTTCGAGACAGGGTTTCTCTGCGGTTTTGGAGCCTGTCCTGGAACTAGCTCTTGTAGACCAGGCTGGTCTCGAACTCACAGAGATCCGCCTGCCTCTGCCTCCCGAGTGCTGGGACTAAAGGCGTGCGCCACCACCGCCCGGCTTATCATGGATAAGAAAAGCATCAGTGCTTATCAACTAATGTTCAATCAAAAAGAAAAAAAAAAAACCCTTACTTGTATAAGAGTATAAGACTTCTCTCTCACTGCTAATGGGTTAGGAATTTTTATTATTTATTTATTTATTTATTTATTTATTTTTATTTATTTTTTTGCTAAGGCTGAGAGAGGGGAATGAACACATGTAGGTTATTTTCACCAGGATAATTAATAAGGAAATATGATGTTTCCATTTTCTTTCAGGCCCTTTGTTAATGACAAGGGGAACATACTGTTGGATCCTCCAATGTACTTACCAACCCAAAGAGAGCAGGCTGCAGGCTCAAGTCCCAGTGGGCTTTTAGCATCAGCTGGCAGGAATGTGGGATCACTGCTTGGCTTTCATTGTGCTTGTTTTTAATGGTGCCCTTTCAATGTTAGTAAGTGATTCTGTTTTTCTATTTATTCTTATGATATTAAAGTCCTTGCTGATAATATACACACTGCCTTGGAAGGAGAAACTAAAACAAGAAAGAAAAGGCAGATATGGCCAAAATGATAAGAAAAACCTAAATAACTGAGAACTGGGACACATTAGTTTAACCCTTGGAACAAAGTTCAGGACCCAAGGCTTTATGCCATTCGCCAGTGTTCAGACTTTAGACAAACCCATTAATCTCCCTGGATCTTGAGTCTTTCTATCACTAAAGTGGATGGATAAGAAAACCAATTCTTTGCCAGTTTTGAAACATGTTTAATTCTTTAAAGATGCCAATAAAAAACCCATAACAAACTCATAGAAAATATATTTCAGCCACTTGGCTTCCTCTGTCTATCTTCAAGATGTCTCACTTTCAGCTGAAGTTTGTAAACTCTGAAGGTTGTTGGCACCCATGCCTTTATTAGCAAGGTTGCACTGTGTCTTGCATCCTCTCACTCTGAAGAACACGTGTTTAGAAGATCACCACTGTCTCACGCAGAGCGATCACACTCTGGGTGGCACCTGCAGTCCTCCTCCCTCACTGTCTATATTTGAGTCCCTTGCGGCAATTTGGTGGAGTCTGAAAAAGAGCATGTGCATGCTTATGGGAGAGTCCCCGTTTAGTGCCCCTGGGCTTAGGTTCTGACTTACTATCTCTGCTGCAACATTCTCATATTGACTGAGCTATACCTTTAAACCATCCTGTGAAGCAGGAAGGCCATAGACAGAAAAGAATTAAACAAGATCTCCTTTAACTATGAGCAGTAGAGTAGACATTCGATTAATCAAATGTACTACATTGCAACATGAGAAATGCAACCTCAAATGTGTGCACTTGACAGAGGGAGAACAGAAAGGAGGATAGATGACATTTTCTCCACAGGCAACACTGGGAAGTTTCCTAGAAGATGATGTCTGTGTGCAGTCATGGAGAATAGAAAGGTGTTTTCTAGATGGAGGTAAAATAAGTGTTTTCTGAGCGTAGACTGAAGAAAAACAAGTCATTGGGTACTACTGATTCACCAATGGAGACCATAGCCCTCGCTGACCTAGACATGTAATCCAGCTTCTACAAACCATGAGTCCCCACAGTCTATCCTTGACATATTATACATTGAGAAAGGATTTATGGAGAAATTCTATGAACCATTAGAACAGTTACTGATGTGACCAAAGACCAAACTTTACCATCTGAAGGCAATCGGAAAAGGGGTGTAAACATTCTTTAATGCCATATCCAACAATATCTTTCTTTAGCCTTATATATATTTCCTGAATTTGTTTTGACATTTGTGCTTTGACACATATCTCTGTCTCCTGAGCTCTATTTCTTACCCCCTCTGTTCCTAACAGCCCTATCCTTTTTAGGAAGAAAGCAAAATCATGATGTCTCAGTTCCCTGATGAATGGAGGGAGGCTTTTTAGCAGATTTCTTATGCACTGCTAGACAACTCATCTCCTTAAGGCTTGATTCTCCAAGGACAACTCACTGAAAAGAGAGAGGCGCACATAGTTACTGGGGTTTGTATTTCATTGTTTGCATAAAACACTGCTAGCAATGTGGTAAATGCAGAGTTAGTTGACCAGCCCAGTGCTAATGTTTAAGTATAATGGCATGCAGATAAGAAGCCAAGCTCATTCTGGACAAACAGGAGTCTTCATTAGAATTGAAGATAAGGGTTCCTTGAATTAAGATTAGTAACCAAATTTGAAGAAATCTAATACTTCTGTCTCCCAAAACTCATACACATCCTTTTTGCTGACATTTAAAACCCAGTCCCATATTTACAAAACCTTCAGTCAAGGATGCATATTGTCCTAGGCTTGCTCTCTTTGCTCAAATCTAATCAAAACAGGGTTATTTATCACTTCATTCCTTCAAAACATATTTATAAAACTAGCACTAAATACATATTGAAGTATGTCTTAATGTTTTCTAGCAACACCTTTCAAGTCTGAGACCTCTAGCTTTAGTGGAACCATAGCTGAGCCTTCAAAACTAATGGCCCTTCAAAATTAATGGCCCTTCAAAACAATAGGAGGCCACTTTTCTTCCTGTTTCTTTTTCAAGAGATAAGTAAGTCTTTACATAATCTTCAGCAGTGCAAAGGCTGTGCACCTCCTTCCTTGGCTCCCTGGAGAGTGACATCCCCGAGGCACTGTCTACGAATGTCTGAGTGAGAAACAGTGAGGGTTCCCTGCTTTGTCAGCACTGACTGACAGCTCATGTCTGCTGCTAGCCTGTGCAGAGACTGTGGCTGTGGGACAGCGTGTGGTGCAGTCTCAGTTGGAAACACGGGGAGAAAGATTTGTCACTCAAACGTCAAAGGCTCTGTCACCTCATCTATAAAAGAAGGGTAATACCTCCTTTGGGCCACCGTGATCTCTGACACAGACTAATGGTCGGCAAAAGTGTATGCCCTCTCTCTGTCCTGAAAGCTGTGTGCACTTGTTTTGTTTTTGGACTCATGAATGGAACTTCCAATGTCATAAAATTCCCTTCCCTTGCATTCGTGTCATCGTAGAGTGGTTCAGTTCTCTCCAAGTCTGTCTTGTCAGATTCATCTTCATTTGCAGATATTAATTTTAACAAAAGGGAATTTCTCAACCCATCATTGATTATTTGAACATAGTCAGAATTCATCTCAGAGAATGAATTCCTGGGCATGCATCTCTAGGCTTCCCCGACTAAAGAAGCCAGGAACAGATGGCAGTAACAGACAGTGCTCGCTCTTCTGAGTCACAAACATGAAACATGAACATGTGCAACCTCTGTCGTGCCAGAGCATAGGTTCCCACACGACTTCCACCACTGCAATGAAAGACGCTGACATGTTCCACCTGATATTATGTGCACAGCTTTGACTTGAGCTTTCTGCTCTGGCTTTCTACCCTATGCAATTCACCCACACACACATGCACACACACACAATCTAAGGCCTCTCTCTGTGTGTTTGGGATTAGACAGAGGCATAATAAGTGAAGACACCAACACAAATCACTTGGTATTCTGGAAAGCCAGCTTCTACCTAGTATCTGCATAGTTCATCCCCCGCCCCCAAAAAAATGAGTATAATTAAATCAAACTTGTAAGAAAGTTTCAAGACTTCAAAAAGCGAGAGATAAACCGCCACACTGCTTTCCAAAGTGGTTGCACAAGTTTGCATTCCCACCAGCAATGGATGAGTGTACCCCTTTCTCCACAACCTCTCCAGCAGAGGCTATCATTGGTGTTTTTTATTTTAGCCATTCTGACAGGTGTAAGATGGTATCTTAATGTTGTCTTGATTTGCGTTTCCCTGATCGCTAAGGAAGTTGAGCATGACCTTAAGTGTCTTTTGGCCATTTGAACTTCTGTTGAGAATTCTCTGTTCAGCTCAGTGCCCCATTTTATAATTGGGTTGATTAGCCTTTTACGGTCTAGTTTCTTGAGTTCTTTATATATTTTGAAGATCAGACCTTTGTCATTTGCAGGAAATTCGGGATCAACCTACCCCTGGACCCAGCAATACAACTCTTGGGAATATACCCAAGAGATGCCCTATCATACAACAAAAGTATATGCTCAACTATGTTCATAGCAGCATTGTTTGTAATAGCCAGAACCTGGAAACAACCTAGATGTCCTTCAATGGAAGAATGGATGAAGAAAGTATGGAATATATACATATTAGAGTACTACTCAGCAGTAAAAAACAATGACTTCTTGAATTTTGCATACAAATGGATGGAAATAAAAAACACTATCCTGAGTGAGGTAAGCCAGACCCAAAAAGAGGAACATGGGATGTACTCACTCATATTTGGTTTCTAGCCATAAATAAAGGACATTGAGCCTATAATTCGTGATCCTAGAGAAGCTAAATAAGAAGGTGAACCCAAAGGAAAACATATAAGCATCCTCCTGAATATTAACCTTCATCAGGCGATGAAAGGAGACAGAGACAGAGACCCACATTGGAGCACCGGACTGAAATCTCAAGGTCCAAATCAGGAGCAGAAGGAGAGAGAGCACGAGCAAGGAACTCAGGACCGCGAGGGGTGCACCCACACACTGAGACAATGGGGATATTCTATCGGGAACTCACCAAGGTCAGGTGGCCTGGGTCTGAAAAAGCATGGGATAAAACCAGACTCGCTGAACATAGTGGACAATGAGGACTACTGAGAACTCAAGAACAATGGCAATGGGTTTTTGATCCCACTGCACATACTGGCTTTGTGGGAGCCTAGGCAGTTTGGATGCTCACTTTACTAGACCTGGATGGAGGTGGGTGGTCCTTGGACTTCCCACAGGACAGGGAACTCTGATTGCTCTTTGGGCTGACAAGGGAGGGAGACTTGATTGGGGGAGGGGGAGGGAAATGGGAGGTGGTGGCGGGGAAGAGGCAGAAATCTTTAAGAAATCAATCAATCAATCAATCAATCAATCCATAAAATAAAAAAAAGCGAGAGATAGAATTAAAAAGAAAGACAAAGAGGAAGAAGAGTAATAAAAGAAAGGAGGGGGAGAAGGATAAGCACTCTTCACTAAATAACAGATTTTTACTCTTATCTTTGCATTTTATAGTTAGTGGACCATAGTGTCTGTTCCATGGCACCATGATGATCATGAACGCCCTCAGAGTCATGTGGAGTAATACTGTATCTGATAATATGACCTTGGAACAAGGACTCACTGCTCATAATTATGTTCTTGCCTCTGTGAAATAGCTAGAACCCTCTGACAGTCTAAAAACAGAACATCATTGGGCCTCCTGCCTTTAGGCTTCCCTGTGGATTTTTTTTTTTTTTTTGGTTTTTCTAGACAGGGTTTCTCTGTAGCTTTGTTGCCTGTCCCAGAACTAGCTCTTGTAGACACCAGGCTGGCCTCGAACTCCCAGAGATCCGCCTGCCTCTGCCTCCCGAGTGCTGGGATTTAAGGCTTGCGCCACCACTACCCGGCCTGCCCTGTGGATATTTTGGGGAGAAGAATAAAAGATAAGCTGATGAAGAATGAATAGCTCCTTAACATCCAGACAAGTGGATACCTTACTGATGTAGAGAGAATCTGGAGTTTCTTTGCTACAAAGAATGGAGAGGTCGGTGATTATCAAATTAAAGGATGACGAATTGTGTCTGGACAACAACAGGAAGGTACACTCTGGTTTTAAATGGTCGCAAACATATGAGTGGATACTGCTTCTGTTTAATTCCCCCCTGTTCTTTTCTCTGGTACTCTTCTTATACTGTTCCTTGCCCTTCTCCCCCATCTCCTCCCCTCTCTATATACCTTCTTCCTTAGGATGCATAAACAAGACTTAGAGCTTTGCGCTATTGAAATCATGTAGTATCCCTAGAAGGAAACCCAGAGGCTCAGAAAGGTTCTTTTCTTGTGCCTCTGCTCACACTTTCTGCCTGGCCACTATAGGCTCATGCATGGACCACTTAAAGACCAGAAGGACAGGAAAGCAGCTATTCTTCAGTGCTGAGTCAGCAAAGCTGGAAACAATGGCTAGGAAACAGCAAGTACTAGGTTCAGAAATGATGAATTAGTCCATGAATGAGACCATTTATAGGTGGGAAATTAGGAATTCAAGACTGCTAAGTCTCCTTCCCAGAAATGTATGGTAAATTAACAGGAAAACCAAGATCTTAATCACATCTCCTTGGCTAATGCCCACAAGTACTATAAAGCCCAGAGTTTGGTTTTTTGTTTGTTTGTTTGTTCATTTTGCTTGTGTTCTAGAGCATTAAAAGTGTCCCCATGAGACTGCACATTCTCCTGTGAGGCATAGTAATTCTATCCATTACCAACCATTGAAACCACAGCAAAGACTGGATAATAAAATCCCAGAACTCATGCAAGAAAACACAAGCTTTGCCAGACACAGCATTGGCAGGTCTCAGAGTCATTATAAAGTAGGTTTGCTGCCAAATCTATATGCCTATTCTAGAGATAGGTTATAAGTCAAGGAACAGAGCTGGGTTCACTAAGTAGTGTAAGATGGGCATCTTTTTTTCTCTTTGGTCCTTTGTCTTTCCCTTGAATACCTGTTGGAACCACTGGTATGCAGGCAGGATAGGACAGTATTGTCAAACTGTATCATGCCCATTAATTAGGAGGTAGGGAAACAAACAACCAGGGCCTGGTCTAGGAAGTGATTTGACTGGGTTCAAATCCCATCCCTGCCTCTCACTAACTGATGCTCCTTTGCAAAGTGGTTATATCTTTCATAACTCAAATAACGCATGTTTAAAATGGGAGCATTAATAATGTCAATACCATTTTGGGTTAAGTTAGGATTATCATTCACAATAGTACTTAAAACTCTTCCTAATAAAAAATTTTCTACTCTGTAACATGATAGCCATTGTTATTAAATGTGCATAAGAGTCCAAAGTAACTTCAGAAATCTTACAATTTAGGAAACTCAAAATCCTCCAGGGACCCCATCATGGTTTGACGTATTTGTACATTTTATCTGTAAGAGAATATGCCTATGAGTATCACCAGGTGCTAAAGAAACTCTAGTATGGGGGAAGTTAGAAAAAAAACCCAAAAAACAATGCCAAAGCTAATATTTTATGCTACATGTTGAGGCCTATCATGTTAGGTTTTTCCAGCATGAGACTCTCCCAATTAGGCTTTTGATACAGATGTGCTAACAAGGCCATTAAAGAACATAGTGTGGGCGCTACAGAATAAACATATGCAATGTCCTTGACTCTTGGTCGGAAAACTGAAGTCTTCCAAGCAGGAACATAGGCTAGGTGACTGCATACATAACCCTGGCATCGGAGCCACCTGCTCTTGCTCCACCTACACACTGGTGGTGCTGCTTGTGAAGGTCCTGATGTCGTGGAGTTTCTAGGACATCACCATTATAAACCACATTGTGAGGAAGAAAACACTTCAAACGGACTAAACCGAGTGCTGTATCCACTGGTCTTCTCAGCTGGGGAATGGGAGTAAGAAAGCCTGAGAGTCCCTATGGGAGAGAAATTAAGGCATATTTGTTTTATCCTAGGCACCACTTAGAAAAAGGCTTTTTCCAGAGATTCCAGGGATAAATCCCTTTTCTTGCCATTTGCTCCAAAAACTCATAATTTCTGATAAGATCAAAGTAATCATTAATGGCATTGCTCCTCATGGGATGTGCTTTTTGTTAAATAGTCAGTAAGGTTCAATAATGAGGGGTTTTATGCAGGACTAGAGCTGCATATGTTTGATCTAATAGTCAGTGAGGTTACCTATATTTTGGTCTAATCCTTCCTCCCAGAAGCATAGTGAAGCATCTGACATAGACAAAAATTCAGTCATGATTCTACCACTTTGTATCTTGTATTATCTCACAGGAATGGGTTTACCATCTCATAAAACAGGAGAGACAGTTTCATTCCAATGAAAATGCAAGGCATTATCAAGTGTTAATGCTATGATTGCATTTATCCCTGTCTGTGAGTCCCCATTTCACACATCGGGAAACTGAGGCCAAGGTATCTGAAAATAAAAGTAGTGTATATAAAAATCCACACAACAGTTAGTGAGACATGTAGGCTTCCCAACTTTCAGTCATGAACAATTTTTCTCCCTTGCAATAGGATCAACTTATTCAACACTAAAATTGACTCATTCAAAACCAACATAAGTAGGGGCAATTGTAAATAAACAACTTGGCCTGAGAGATCATGGAGGATTTGTCCCTGTACAGCTGCTGAGGAAATTGAGGCTTAGAAGTAGGAAGGGCCACCATACTGTTTGTTGAAACACAAATTGCCAGAACCACACCAGTCTCTGAATTAGTATGGTAGAAGCCTAGGAATCTGCACTTTAATTAACTTCTACTAGGGTCTTTTTATGCCATGCTAATGTTGGGAAATTGTCAGACACAGTGATCTTGCATGATTCTAAGAGTAAAGAAGAAAATATTTGAGTTCCTTCCAGCAACCAAACTAAAGTGTGGAGAACATTCTCTCATACAGTAAAGAAAAAAAAAGAAAAACTCAGAGAGGTTAAATAAAGAGATCAAAGGCACAGAAATTGGAAGTCGATTTCCTAACAGTACAATTGATATTCACGCCATAATGTTACTGTTAACCTGCTCCTTTCATAGTGACTAAAGCCACTACCCACAGCTTCCCTTGACAGCATCCTTAGGAACATTTTCAAGACTCCCAACACTAGACCATTCTTCAGATGTGCCATTCTCCCTCATTCCCCTTCCACAGCTCTTTTATTTTCTTAGCCAAGAAGTCAGAAATGCCTCTTGTATCCTTAAGTGCCATAAATGCTGTACAAGTTTTGTCTGATTGTATGGCTCAACAGACAAGCAACATCCCAAATTCATTTACAGCCCTTCCTGGTACTTCAGGTATCAAAATTAGCCTTGTAATTAAAATGTGAATCTTACAAAAGCAGCCTTGGCTGATGGGTAGCCCGACAGTCACTGCTTGCTCTTACTCATTCTGGATATCTAAAATTGCATATCTCTTCCATGACTCTGTCAATCAAAGACATGCATTATCCATCATCAGTTTCTTTCATTTCCTGTTCTCAGATACAGAAATCAGGACCACGAGGGATGCACCCACCCACTGTGACAGTGGATCTGATTTATTGGGAGCCCACCAAGGCCAGCTCGTCTGGGACTGAATAAGCATGGGTTGAAACCGGACTCTCTGAGCATGGCGGACAATGAAAACTGATGAGAAGCCAAGGACAATGGCACTGGGTTTCGATCCTAATACATGAACTGGCTTTGTGGGAGCTTAGCCTGTTTAGACGCTCACCTTCCTGGACGTAGATAGAAGACCTTCGTCTTCCCGCAGGACAGAGAATTTGGACTGCTCTTCAGTATCCAGAGGGAGGGGGAATGGTGTGGGGGGTGGAGAAGAGGAGTGGGGATAGGGGGAGGGGAGTGTGGGGAGGGGACAATATTTGGGAAGAGGGGAGGGAAATGGGAAATGGGGAGCAGGTGGAAATATTAATTAAAAAAGAATAAAAAAAAAAACCCAAGCACTAGACGTGGTACTGAAAAACACACAGTCACCTTCATCCATAGAAAGGTACCTGACCTAATTATCAGGTACCCTGGATGTTATCCGGGTTCTTAGGGTTGTGGAAATAGCAGCCCCTCTATGGGTCTTGGTTTCCTTATGTATGAAATGAGATGCTACAAGCCAAACTATGAGGCCTACCATTTTGAATAATATACAGCATGTAGGAGGTATTCAATGAATATTTTTTGCAGAATAGAATCATCTACAAAACTCTTTAGAAATCATGCAGTGGTATGCTTAGATCAATGTTGGGTCAACAAAATATTTTTCTCTCTTGGAAAGCAATAAATATCTCTGACTACAGTGATCATTCCCAGACCACAAGCTCCTCTGTGACTTTCCCAGCCTTCTAAACAAGACAGTTACAGAACTCTTCAGCTGTTTAGCCAAGACGGTGCCCCACTCTTGCAGCCCTTGCTTAACAACTGGAAAATCAGAATTGATTCAGGCTAGAGTATAAATGGCTGCTAGTAAATAATTCAGAAGGATGAGGCCAAGTCACTGGCAACATTGGCATCTCACTGAGCATCATGAGTCCTTACTTCTAAGAAAGGAATGGTCAGCAGTGGCCAAGGGCTACTGGGACTCGAGTAAGAGTCTGATTCGCTTCAGTCAAATAAGGAACTGCCTTCACTGACAGGCATGGTTCTGAAATTCTAGAATAGGGTTTCTTAACTTGAGAACTGTTAACATTTTGAGTTTGTCTCTATTGTGGGTACTGATCTGTGTGTTTTAGGATGTTAAGTAGCATCCCCGCCCTCTACCCACTAGACATATGTAGCATCATCTAGTACATTACTAGTGACAACAAAAATGCTTCATAATTTCAAATGTTTCCTGACAGACAATGTCACCTTCTCTTAGGAACCAAAGCTTTCATGGAAATTATTGAAACGGACAGCTCTCCAGATTTTGAGTAAGCACAGCACCTTATTCTACATCAGCCCACACACTCTACTCCCTCTGCTTGGAATTCTATCTTCGGTCCTTTCCTAGATGACCATTTTTCAAGTTTGTATTGCTCCTCAACTCTAGGTCTTCTGGAAAACTTTCCAGTACTTTCTAAAATGGGACTAGCATCTCTCTTCTGTTCAACCACAAGTTGAACTCCTTTATCATAACACTGCAACTAACTTGATACTATTAATTGTAACCATACACTTTGTAAAGACTGTATTATGCTTTATGCATGTCTAGAATAAATAAATTGAGTAAGAGAATACTAATAAGTTAGGAGATTGCTCAGTTAAGTGCAAGCATGAAGATCAAGTTTGGATCCCCAGAACCCACATAGAATATAGTGCCATGTGTGCGTGACTCCAGGGCCAGGGAGGCTGGCAGGTAGTTCCCTGGGACCCATTGGCAAAACCTAATTGATAAGTTCCAGGTTCAGTGAGAGACTTGGCCTCATAAAATAAGGTAAAAACCATTAAGGAAGACACCCAACATCAATCTCTGGTCTCTACATGTTAGGATACACACATACACACACACACACACACAGAGAGAGAGGTATACACACCACATATTCACATATACATGCACACACACATGTGCACAGGATGCTAATACTTAATGACCACCTATTAAGTTCCAGTCCTACCATGATTCTGATCTCAGCAGCATGTATTCAAATTAAGACCTCCTTGTAGGATATTACCAGCCTCAGTTATCCAGAGAGCCATTGACTCCCAGAGAATAGCCATAACTCATTCACAATGACACACACAAACAGCACAATGGAGCATATGATCTTGTGTATACAATTCTCATGCTGCTAATCTGATCCTCTACTTTTTTTTTTCTTTGCCTGCTGGTCTGTTTTATGTCCTACAGTGCTGATTGCAGCCTCTTGCTGTATCCCTGAGGCCCTAGGGGTTACTGGCCTGCTGCTGCTACTGCTGCTGTGGTTGTTGTTTTTGTTGTTGCTGCTGCTACTGCTGCTGCTTCAGTCTTAAGGGCTCTCATTCCTAGACTGACAAAACAGGCAAGAGGGCATGAATAGTGTTAACAGACATGTTCTGGACCCCATCAGACACAAGTGTCACTTCAGTCAAGCAACCAAAGATATAGGACAATGAAAGCACCCCCATCATAACAGCAGAAACAAAACAAAAGACCACGGGCATATTGAATACTCTTTCCCATCTCTAGTGGTGTTCTTACCCCCCTTCAGCCTACCTGCTAATGGGGACCTTTGGGGGATGGAGGAAGAACAATGATTTTCCCTTCTACTCTCCTGGAGTTGGTTTCAGAATTTAATAAATGCTATAAAAAGATAGTAAAGTATTTCAATTCCTCCTCTCTGAAGATTGCTTTTTAATTTAGTTTCAGCAATGATATTAGATCGACAGTTCTGGAGACTGAAGTATGTCCATTCCCACGAGTGATCTGACATGGTGCAGAGATATAGGATCTTTTTGCACACACACGTACAAATGCACACATGTGCAAACACAGAGTCTTCCCTTGAAATGCATATTTTTAAAATGAGCACCATCAAACTGATCTGTCTGCCTCATCGTTGACTACCTGGAGCATAATTCTCAAATGCAAACAGGCACAGCAGGCACAAGCAAAATTTCCCTCTCAATGTGGCATCCAAACCCTTGCTGTGTAGACTGCAATACTGTCTCTTGGTCTCACCTTGAATTAAATCACTAGATTCACTAAAAAAGTTGGAGGGTAGTCGAAAGAGGATTTAATGATTTCAAAGAAACCTTTAATATTAGAAGCCATAAATATTCCCATGGAAAATGTATCCAGTACTGAACCTGTATCTAATATAAGTTATTACTGTTATGGAAGAATACTGCAAACATTCTAAATTATTTTTCTATTTTTTTGTACATTTTTTGCTTTTTCGTCTCAGTGTTATCTGTGTTGGCTATAAAGACATACCGACTTTACTGATGAATAAATAAAAATCTTAAGATAAAGCTGAATTTAATGTATATACACACATATATTTAGTTCAATACATTTAATCAATGTATAGATATTTGCTGAGTGCTGATTTGATCAATATAATGCTAAGACTTTAGCAATACAAAAATATCACGTGCCCTTCAAAGTGGGACAAAGGTATGTCAGTAAGCTCTTAGAGCACATAATATCATGTGAGAAACACTGAAGGGATGAACACGGGCAGCTACGGGAGCCGGATGGGAATAACCAATCCACAGATGGCCAGACAAGTGCCACAGGTAGATGTGGCGTCTATTTTGAGTCAAAACATTGGTGAGTAGGATTTTCTAAAATGAAAGAAAGAAAAAGAAAGCTTCTACCACAGAGAACTGACAAACACTTGGGAAACAATAAATCTACTGATGAATCCCCCAAAACACAGGTTTCGAAGGCCGGGACAAGGTATCCTGAGTGACGATGCAGAAAAGTGGATGAGAGAACTCATTTTAGACCTCATAGACTGTGCTTAGGATTCAGAATATCTGATGCTAGCCAAAGGATATTCGGACAAATATATATTAGATCAGCAGCATGAGAATTGTATACACAAGATCATACGCTCCATTGTGCTGTTTGTGTGTGCCATTGTGAATGAGTTATCGCTACTCTCTGAGAGTCAATGGCTCTCTGGGTAACTGAGGCTGGTAATATCCTATAAGGAGGTCTTAATGTGTGTGTGTGTGTGTACACATATATACTTTAAAATAAATAAATAAAATAAAAGGAGACAGGCTCTGCAGACAGCAAAGTGGAAGAGCAGGAAGCAAAGAGGAAGCTGGACTGGTCATGGGTACCAGCAGCTGGATATTGAGAGGCAGAGTGGGTGTCGAGCCTACAGAACGAAAGGTAAAGAAGCACTGCGCTTTAGGAGCACTGAAGTTGAGAGGAAGGCTTAGATCTTGCTGCAGTAGCCGGTTGGCTGGAAACTGTGGAATCATCCATGCAACTAACTTATTAATAAAGTGAAGAGACAAGCAGACAAGAGACGCCATCTGAAGAGTATGCTTTTGGCTCTTAGCCCTGAGGCAGAGACCAATGGTAGGTCAGAATGCTGGTGCAGCATTATGTCTGGATTTCCTTTCAACACAGGATTGTTCCAGAATATCCATGTAGAGTTGACTAGGGCAGAGAGTAGGGTCTTGCCTTTTCCTTTTTCCCCTAAGCACAGAGATTTGACAGTACTGCCCTTCTCTGCCTCCTGTGTTGCCACAGTGTCTTGAAGCATCCTTCTAGTGTTCCACTAGAAGGCCGTTAGCTGGTCATAACTCAAAGGAGGTCAGAGCAAACCTGACAATATGCCAAAGGAGCTAAGCATGTGGGCCTGGGTCCTATTCTTCCTCTTGGATTCAGTTCTCATTCCCCTCACCCCTTTCCTCCAGGCTTCTTGGGATGAAGCCTCTCATCAATCCCCACACTAATTACTTGCTGTGTGTTCTCATGGCGACTGATAAGGAAGTAATTAGGATGGACATGCAGGGATTACAGAAGGAAGAAATGTTCCATTGTCAAGATAATGCCGGTTCCCCATGCCTCGTAACAAATGACTACAGCGGGATCTCAGGATAGTCTAGAGACGCAGTAACTGGAGAGGGGTGGATGTGACAGAGGTGGGGAGAGGAATAAGTGTGCATTTGATATTTGCATTGGTCGATAGTCCCTCCACCATCCTTTAGCTCAGCAGTCTCAAACTCAAGACTTTCAGATCCAAGGCAACTAACATGTGGCCTTCTGCAGGGGAGGGATGAACACCCAAATCCCCTGACAGAAACAGCAGAACTTCGAGCCCTGCAGGGCCTGTCGTTTGAAAGGGAAACCTCGGTCTGGCTGCCTTCTTCAGTTTTTGTGAAGTTGGAAATTCAGCTGCTGTGTGAAATTTCTCTTTTCACCCCCCCCACTTCATTTTGGAAACATCTGGGTTTTTATTTGTCTGTCTGTCTGCCTGTCTGTTTTAAAGTACATTAAGAGTCAAATAAAACGATATCCGATTGCCAAATGGCTTGTGGGCAGAAGGCTGGAAAAAAGTGTCAAGAAACAAAACAAAACAAAACATTATCCAGAAACTAGGGTGGACCACAGAAAAGTAGGGTCAGGTTCATATGGATGTAGCAGTTACTGGAACACCTTCACAGACAATATTATATTTACAATATAACATAAAAAGTAATATTTGCTAGTGAACAGGGTAATAAGCTCTCAGGGACACAGAGGGTTAAGATATCTGAGATCACCCTAGTTATTACTATGATTTTGGTCCCATTAATTTCAGAGGATTTGCGTGTGCAGTAAGTGCTCAATAATTATTTGATCCATTTGGATGAACAGGTTTAGATGAAAAGACTGAAGACTGGGAACTGACAGTCTCCATGAGACTACATAGCATGGCCTACAAGACACAGGTTTCAAGGGGTAGCAACAGTTCAGCAATGACCCTCAGAAGGAATTGCATGAAAATTACACAGCAGGCATCAATAGTATCCAATAGATTTTATGTTTCTAAACATAGCCAGAGAGGCAAGAATTGAGTGGGGAGTGGAGACTTTTGAGAAGGTCAAGTACACCCAGCAAAGAAGAGAGCATGAACATGGTACAGAGGTGGTGGCTGATTATCAGTGTTGTGTCTGGGAAAGATTCACCGGGCAGTGTTTATACAGTGAATTGTAAGATGAAGGACCTCATGCAGGAGTCCCCTGGGAAGCTGCTAAGAGTTCACTCATCACCTCTTAGCAAATACTTGTTGAACAAGTATCATGCTCCAGGCATTATTCTAGGAGCTAAGGATAGATCTAGTGATGAATAATGCAATCAATCAATGCTTACTGCACACCTAGTATGTGCCAAGGACCTTTCATGAGCAGAGTTTTGGTCTCCTTAATTGCAAAGCCAAGTACAGAAGTTGGCGTATAACAGGGGCACAATAACTGTTTGCTGCATCTAAAGGAACATGCACAAATGAACAATTTTCAGACTGGAGGAGTCTCGTATAACCCAGAGACATAAATGATACTATCCTTACATTAGGATTCTGGGTTTCAGGTGCACATCTCATTAATTGCTCTGTAATCCTAAACAATTCCTTTTCTTCAGGCTGGGGTCAATTTCTGAATCTTCGAACTTCAGGAATGTGGGTTTGTTATTATAAGAAAGTCATGCAGGAACTCAAAAAACAATTGAATGAAATAGGCAGGAAATGAAGACAATAGCACGTGCATAAAATTTGGGGCTGTAAATACAGAGTGCCACAAAGAAGAAAGAGAAGGAAGGCAGACTGGAGAAGCTCAGTTAGTGGACGGAGTGTGCGCCAGCTTCCAGAGTCATTTCTCTGCCATGACTTCACCCTTGGAAGACCTCAGCCTGAATGGTCTGTCTTCCCCACCACTTTCATTACTATAATTACAGAATTCATTGCTGTTCTCTATGCATTCTATACACTGTGGAGAGGCACTTTCATGATGACTGTTAATGAATTTCACACCACCTCTGTGTCTGCCAAGGTCTGGGGAGTGACTCATTTTTCATCCCTGGGAAATGGGCATGGAAAAGGGTTGAAGGTTGACAAGGCCACTCAGACAGTCTGAGGCTAATTCAATACTGGTCTGTGGGAACTTTCTGCAGCCATTTATCACCTGCCCCTGGTGAACCAGTGGGAGAAGCATAAGTGTGAATTGGCTGAGCAACAGGTCAAGGCAAGAAGCAGGTGATGGCAAATCCATTCCAGAGTTAGTCATGGAGAGGGGAAAAAGAAAAATAAGAATGCCCTGTGGGTATGAAAGGGGAAAGAAGGTAAAGTGAAGGCATGAAAGGTACCCCAAGGAGTCAGGAATTTATAGGAGAAAACTAACCTTCCTCAGACAAGGGAGACATGATTTTCTGCAAAAGAGAAAGTGGCTTCTAATTAGAAGGTCATAGAAGGTCAATGTGCAGCCTCAGGGTCACAAAAGGGTGACCTTCTGCCAGCCTTCATAGATAACTTCTAGGGAAAGAAGGTATTTTAGCATCTTAACCAAAAATAGTCTTAAAGTTTTAAATTAAAAAGCAGATGGATTAAGTTGCTACTCCAACTAAGAGCAAGAGGCAGCTGCTCTATATTCTTCCGACACAGCAGTTAATTTGTCTAACTCACTGCTTCTAATCTACATTCATTTATTTGAGAATTTGTCCCATGCATTTGCTGGCCTTTAAAATGACTGAAACAGGATTTATAAAGACATAGACCAGTCCTTGTCACTTATGATCCATTCTGTTCGTGTGCAGGGATCAGGTCCTGGCTGGTGATAGCTACACCGCAGGGAGTGCTCATCACTCTTCAAGCGCTGATACAAGAAAGCATAGCTATTCACCTGGGAGTCTGCAGGAGGTGGAATAGTTGGGGCAGAGGGCATGTTCCCTCCTTTGAAAGACAAGACCAAGGGCATCTTTAAGGCAAGCAGTTAAAGTCCCTGTCAATGTGAGTGAGAATGAAAGAAGATTGGGTTTTGAAGGGGAGGGTAAAGGAGAAGGGCCTACAGCAGTGAGGAGAGGGAAATCTTCCTTCATTTTGATTTTTGGTACTATGGATTGAGCCCAGGGTGACCTTTGGCATATAAGGCAAGCAATATACCACAAAGCTGTATTCTCAGTCCTACTTTATACTTTTGAATTTTGAGACAAGGTTTTACTAAAGTCCTCAGGCCAGCTTTGAATGTGAGATCCTTTTACAGTAGCCTCCCTATGTCACTGAGGTTGCAGGCATGCACCATCAGATATGGTAGGAGCCAGATTTCAATCAACTAAACTACACAGTAGAAGAAATATCCAAGATGAAAGAAGGACTCATGAATATTTCCCCTGCTAGATCTCTGTAAAAGTATAGAGCTCTTAATACTGCAATGTGCAATGGCCACCTGATAATGAGGTCAAAACTAAGGAGCAGAAAAAGCAAGGAGATTATAATGATTACTGCTACCTTTCATTGTTTACTGTGTTCCAGGAATTGGGCTCAACAATGAAATGATAATTGGTATGAGTATTTGTAAGCACACACTGTGCTCAGAGATTGTACTTTGCATTTGTCATGCATTATCTCTTATCATTCTCATAGTATCTGTGATGGCTAATATCAGCTGTCAACTTGATTAGATTGAGAGATGTCTACAACATTAGTAAAGCACAATTCTGGGTGTGTCCGAAGATTCCCATCCGGGAGGATTAGATCATGATGGCTCTGAACTAATAAATGGTTTAATTCATTCATGTTTCCAAGATTTGAATTGATGACTTAGGAGGTAGTGGTAGTGTGAGACATGGAGCTTATTTGGAAGAAATTGGCCACAAGGTCACTTTCTGGGCCTTATTCCACATCCTGGAAAACTATACTTTGTTGTAGGTCTTTTCCTGTCTAATTTTCTGTTTTTCTGCCACCATGATGATATTTGCTTGTTTTTATCACATGCATCCCAACATGATGTCCTGCCTCACCATATCCCTGGAGCAACAGAGCCAGGTCTTCATGGACTGAAACTATGAGAACAAATAAATCTTTCTGCATTAAATGTTTATCCTAGATATTTGTGGATGATGAAAAAGTGATGGGCACTCTGCCCTATGAAGCTATGAGTTACCACACTCAATTCCAAAAGAAGAAGCTGAAACAACTGAGAGTGGTTAACTACTTTAGCCAAGGTGGTGAATCACTGGAAGAGCAGACCCTGAAGTCCAGGTCTGTGAACACACAGGGCCCTTCTTCTTTGTTGATTATGGACTCATTTGGGGACTTGCTTCTTTGTGGTATCGTGTCCCATTATCAAAGCAACAACTCAAGTGGTCAGAGCATTTGCACTAAAGACCACCTAGCTCACTCTGGTTTTACCAGTTGCACATTCCAATCATATCACTCTAAGCAACTTCAAAGGGGAATGACTACACTAGGGAAGTGATTCCTACTTATTTTACACACTTCCTCTGGAAACTTCTAAGAAACCCAACTGAGACACGAAACAATTAGCCAAACTGAGATGCAGTGAGACAGATGAAAGTCAGACAGGTGATGGATAGGAAGCAGAGCAGAACTTCCACCCTGGCTTGCTGTCCAAAGGCCCTTTGGGTGATTTCCAAGTGAGTCCCCAGCATTGTTTAGTAACCAGAGTCCAAACAGCAGAAGAGGAGAGGGCAAAAATGAAAGTCTTCCCTCCACCTCCATGGGTAGAGCCAGAGTTCCCATTCCCTAACCTCACTTCAACATCTCAGCTTGACCACTGATTTTGAATGCTGCCTCCAGCAGAATAACCTTTTTCTTCCTTGTGCTCATTATTCACCCTGTGTTGATCAGTGGAGACTGGAAGTGCCTCCTTTGCAAGAGTTCTATAGTTTTCCCTTATGGGTGCCTCCAAACAATAGACCCTGACAAAAAGAAGTGCAGATAGGAATTCCAGTAGATATCCAGAATAAATGTGCAAACCTCAGTGACCTCATCCACTAGATGGGGCTCTGTGCATTAAATCAGATAAGCCACACCCTTATGGAGAATAGGTAAATCACTCCCCTTTCTCTCTAACAGTGCTACCAAGGAGTCATGCCAAAGGTAGGCAATAGTAAATCCTACATAAAAAAACTGATGGCTAAGTAAGTAGTGTACACCAAGCGCATGGCCTATTGTCAGTGTTGTTGAAACATTAATTCCTAATAGCCCTGATGTACCTTCCTGTTTGGAATGTTTGGCTCTGATGGGAGCTTTCAAAGATTAAATCAAAAGCCTATCCAGGATTCCTAAAGGAAGTCTGTGAGTTTAATGTTCGGGTTCCACTGTAAAAGCATTGTAAAGCTCTCCTTTAATAAATGTAGAAGATACAAAGATGATTAGCTTTCTGTCTCTCAGTATTTCCAGTTCTTCTCTTCAACAACTGTCTGTGTATGCCCCATTTAATTTTCACACATATTCTAGAATGCTAACTTTCTTTCAGACTTCACTGAGCAAACTCCTCAGCTTCTGTCTCAAGGACACAGAACCCAGGAAGCTATAAACACTAAGTCATGTTGTAGGGTTGTAGGTTAAGTTTCCTTAACCTCCAGAGCTCTGAGATCAACACAGAAGGAAACAAAAGAAAATGTGGATGAACCACTTTGTCTTTTCTTGTTTTTAATGTTTTTCAAAGTCTACTTTGATTTATAATAATGGGAAGGAGCTATTCATTCAGGTCTCCATTTTGACAGCTTATTGGCTATGCTGTCAATCTGTATTTACCTGCAAGCAAACACATAGAGCATGCAGTAGTAAAAGGTGGGGTTTTAGAGGGCTTACGAAACTACTCTGAGCAAGTAGCTGATGTCTGTTAACATGTGTACACAGATGTTTACTACTCTCTGTGATCAAAAGAAGACATGCAAGATGTGAAGGTTTGTATTTCTAGAATCAGCTAAAAGATAAGCTTCTGGACATGCTATTGAGGAATGTTTTTGATTTGGTTAATTGAAAGTGGGAAGACTCACCCAAAGTGTGGGTGGTGTGATGTGGTATGCCTTTCTGTATGCTGTAAATATGTTTTATTACTATTGGTTAATGAAGAAACTGGTTTGGCCAGTAGTCAGGCAGAATAGAGCCAAGTGGGAAATCCAAATAAAGATAAAGGGAAATAGAAAATGGAGTCAGAAAGACACAAGCAGCCACCAGAGAAACAAGATCTGAGGTAACAAGCCACGAGCCTCATAGTAAAATATAATCTAATAGACATGGGTTGATTTAAATTGTAAGACTTAGTTAATAATAAGCCGGATGGGCCAAACAGTATGTAATGAATATTAACCTCTGATTTTTTTTAAGTGACTATGGAACCAGGCAGAATGAGAAACTTCCAGTTACACTAGAGTCCTACACTGCATAAAAAGGAGAGGCTAGTTGAGGACATGCATTCATCTCTCTGTTTCTTGATGGCTGATGCAATATGACTAACTTCTCTCTGGGACTTCTGCTTTCATGAATTCCCCGCTGTGATGGACTGTAACCCAAATAACCCTGCCCATTCTCCCTCAAACTGCTTTTGTTAGGGGATTTTATCAGAGAAACAGGAAAGTAGCTAATACACTAAGTATGCATCTTATCAAAGAAACAGGAATGTAGCTAACACACTAAGTATCCATCTTATCAGAGAAACAGGAAAGTAGCTAATACACCGAGTATTCATCATTTGGTGAGCATTCTACAACCAGTCATGACAGAATCATACAATAGGTATCAGTGGACATACAGAACAATGAAGCTGGGGCTGAAGAGATGCTCAGTGCTCAAGAGCATTGAAAACTCTTCCAGAGGTCCTGGGTTTGGTTACTAGCATCAACAGGGAACCCTGTAACTTCAGTTCTAGAATATGTGATACCATATGGCCTCTGTGGACATCAAGCATACACATGGCATACAGATATACATGAAGGCAAAATACATATGTAGAATAAGATTTTTTCTAAAAAAAAAAAAAAAAAAAAAAGCACTGATACTTGTTGTATCAGGGATGAACTTTTAAAATTATGCCGGATAAAAGAAGTCAATTATAAAGTTTTATCTTATATGATTCCATAAATATGAAATGTCCAGAAAGTGAAATAAATTGTGGTTGTTTAAGCTAGGTTGTTAAGCTAGTAGAGAAGATGATGATGCAGTATATAAATATAGGTTGCTTAGGTGTGGAGAATGTTCTAGAATTGACTGGTATTGAGTGCATGTATCTGTGAATTAAACTAAAATCTATATAATTGTGCACTCTGAAACAATTATGTATTATATAGCATGTGAATTTTATCTCAACCATGCTGGGGGTGTGGTAAGATGAAACAGAGGAAGGAAAAGAGGAGTGAATGTCGGGGGAGCGAGAGGGAGGGGAGAGACAGACAGAGACAGAGGGGCAAAGAGAGGAGTGAGGGAGGGGATGGAGAGTGACATAGAGGGACAGAGATGGGCAGAAAGGGAGAAAGAGGGAGAGAGAGGGAGAAAGAGACAGAGACACAGAGACAGAAAGACAGAGAGAGGAGTGAGGGAGGGGAGAGGGAGGGGATGGAGAGGGACAGAGAGGGAGAGAGGGGGCAGAGAGGGAGAGAGAGAGGGAGAGAGAGCATCCTGGTGTCTGAATACCTCTGGAAGGCTCCCAACTCCTACTTATTCCACTTCTTCACCTGGTCCTTGGCATGTACCACCTCGGTGAATTCTGAGTATGGTTCCGTAAGGTGTGGATGACTATGCTCATTTCATAAACAAGGAAATTCAGGGTCAGAGAGGAAAGATAATGTGTTCTCTTGCCAAAGGGAAATTTAATTTACAGAAAAGAAAACTGATTTTCCTCAACATCTCCATATATGAGGAATGTACCCTGGTTCATTATAAGCAGAGAATTTGAGAGCCAGAACAAGCCCTAAAACAGTCTAGTGATTTTCAAATTGTCCCCAAAATGCCATGATTGGATGGATGGTGATCATGAAGATACTGGAGATCACTGCAGGAATATGGAAGAAGTTCACTTGGGATGGTTTTAAATTCTATTTTAGATATGGAGCTTTTATATAAAATTCAATAGAAACACTATCAAGATAATTTGGAAGCTTGGAAGCTACTGATCTTGTCCACTTCATCCATTTTAAACATGAGATAACCAAAATGGGAGAAGAATAAGGTCTCTTTGCATTGTACGGTGAGTTAAAGGCTGTACTGGGCATGAGGCCAGTGTTCTGAAACTCCCATATCACACATGCTTCTTAGTCCAGATTAATAGTCTGTTTCGTGCAAGACCAGTCCATGCTCCAATCCATAATCAATACGAGAGGTCAGCAAACCTTTCCTGGTGAGGAGCAGATGGTAAATACTTTGATCTTTGCAGGCCGTATGGGCTCTGTAGTGATTTACTTGGCCACTGACATGGGAAAGGAGCCAGAAAGTTTCCAATACACAGAAAAGGAAAAAGACTGCGTCCTAACAAAGGGAAGAGGGAGACAGATTTGCCGGCAGTCAGTTTGCTGTTGTTCTCTCCAAGCAGATCACTTACTAACTGACCTGAAAGAGATGGGATATATTCACGTCTTAGTAGCCTTGCGATGTGAAGTGACATGAATTCAGATAAGTACGCGTTGGGAAGCAGGCTCCCACTGACTTTTGACAGCAACATACATCCATCACTTCTCTGAGACTTTATGTTTAATGTACAAACAATAGTATGCATCCTAGAGATGATAGATAAGGGTTCTGTTAGAAATCATATGCCAGACTGTCCTTTGATGGCCAGGACAGAAATGATCACAAACAAAGCTAAATCCACTAGTGACCTTCAACCCTTAAGTTCCCAAAACCTTGACTCTAGGTGATCTGCTGAGTATCTTCCTTGCTAGATTTATTTTTTGCATCACTCTCTGTCAAAGCTGGATGGCGTTATGACTGTCATTCTCTTACTTGGCATGCATTTCTTTATACCTTCCTGCAGTTCATGCTCTTTGTTTTACTAGTTGTCACTTTCCAAGCTTTTGTTTTGTTTTGTTCCATGGTTTTGTCTTTAGTTTTCGTTTTTTGGTTCTTTTGACTCCGACTTCTCATCCTCAGGCACTTTCTTCAATGAGCATACTGATGTTTCTTCATAGACATCTTACTTGATAAAATCTCCTCACTTAATATTTAATATCTATTATTTGCTTTTTCTGGCTTACCAAGGGGTCTTATTGAAACTCTCCGATATAATCGCATATAAAATGATTCCCAGAACATAATTGGCATTCAGTAAATATCTGTTGAAAGGCAAAAACAAAGGGAATAATGACCCCCCCCGAATTTGCTATAATTTCATGAAATATAGTCTGTATCAAAGTTCTGTGATTAGTAAATACTTGGCTTTAACATAATATAAGCACCAACATTTTAAGAAGATCAGTCTGGTAATGGTGCCCCAGCCATATGCAGACTTAGCCACAGCAAGAAAATCATATGTTCCAAACTATCTATGTCTGTCCTGACAGTTTCCAAGAACTGACATTGTTTCCAAATTGTAGAAAGAACATTTCATTAACATTTCATATCATCCACAGTAATGTTTTTTAGCTTAATCCTTTCTTATGCATTTTCCTAGTGGGGAAACAGACTTTAAAGAAAGGAAGAATGGACATTTTCACAGTCCTCTTCTTCAATGAATAATGAATTTCTTGAATTAGTCAGGTCATGAAATATTGGCACCAAATCACCTTTGAACTTACCTCCATCCCTAATAAATTTAGAAAAAAAGAGCAAGAAAGCAAGAGGGTTTTCTCAAGGTCATAGAGCACTGACATTTAATATTACTATGGAGTCCATGTCTATGTACATCCAGGGATAAAATCTGACCTTCTCCCTTCATGCTGCTCTTAGGAGAAAAACAAGACAGAAAGAAAAGGAAATGAAATTATTCCAGGCACACATTTAATGATGTTCATAAATCCTGACAATATTAACAACACACGACAGCTTCATTGAACAAATTGGCAGCAAATGTAGGGAGCTTAAGGAGGCAGGAGGTCTGGAATGAAAAAAGAAGACCACCAGGCATGCCAAAATGTTCCACTTCTGCACTTTTCTACATCTGTCTGTAAAGCAGGGACTTAGACAGGCAGTTCTGGGGTACAGTGAGATTCTGAAGGAGGTGTATGCACAGTGTGTGTGTGTGTGTGTGTGTGTGTGTGTGTGTGTGTGTGTGCTTGCTGGGGCACAGCTCTCAAGAGATTGCTGGGAAGTAATCCTTTCGTAAATTGTCACTCATCCTTTATACAAATTAACCTCCAGCCCCCTCTTGCTGGGATTAATTTGCTCTTTGTTTCCTTGACATCTAGCTGGGGAGAGAGAAGAAAAATCAAAGTAGGTTCTTCAGGAGGTGAAAAGGGGAAAACAGGCTTTCTAGGGCCCAGAACCCTGGCAATTGGCCCCATTCTAGTGTTCTGTCCAGGCACAAAGGGGAAGCTCCTTCTTCTGCGTGTGAATAAGCCCGTCTTAGCCTGCGGATTCTGGGAAACACTGATAGCATCTCATCTTTGCTCTGCAGCTGGGTGAACTGACTGATCTGCAAATACTGCGTCAGTTCCCAACAATCCAACACCATTGACTGGACAGACCAAGTCTTATATACTGTCCTGATTGGGAGTCTCAGCCAGTATAAAAAATTCCTTCATAGAGACTGAATTTGAAAGGTAATTAAAATACCACTAGAAACATGCTTAAAAGCATAAGCCTTCCACTTTTCTATTTAGCTATATATCAGCTTTCTGTGACAGTCTGTATGAACAAATAAGAAATCTGACATTAGTTTTGGAAAGCAAAGCAACATTAATAAATACATAAATAATTGTAAATAATGCTAATACTGAATTAAGACAGGTTTTAAAAATACATAATACATGCAAATCAAAGTTAATAGGAAGAAGCTAAGGAATCACATTTATTCCTAAGGCATTTTTTCACCAATGCAAAAAGTCCTATGCAATGAGAGTACCTACTTCACTAAGAGGCCACAGGCCAAATTGAGATGTCCAGATATTGGATGACATCTGCATGGGATTAAGATGATTTCACTGTTCACAGAGACACAACTTGTACCTTCTGGGTTTTAGGCATCCCAATTCTAGCCCCAAGAGACGTCTGCATAATCTTTGGAGTGTTAGAATAGGAGCAAAGAGCAGCAATGTTCCTTTATTGTCTAACGCCTACTGTAAGAGGTCATATAAATGACCATGCCTGGGAGTAGGAGAAGACTTTCTAGAGGTGGAACAGCCCTCAGATATATCTTACGAATTTGTATGACTATGTGTGTGTTTCCACTGTTGATCTTCAAACTCTATGGTGCAGATGTAATTTAATGAGGCCTTGTGAAGAAAGAGTAGGAATGTTCTCTTCAAACACTGACAAACAGACAGTATTTTGAGCTACTGTGTGGGGGCACATTGAATGGGATCATGGTCAAGAGGAGACACTGGACATTATACTGTCAACCTTATATCCAAGGCCCCAGCCTGGGGACAATGGATGAAGACGGTTGATCATAATCTTGGAAAATTAAATGTAACATAAACAGGTAGTGTAACAAATGTTATCAAGCTTTGACAAATGTTATCAAGCTTTGACATGTATGAAATACATCTGAAGTCCATATATTATGAATTTCATCATATTAAAATTGTAACTGAAATCTGCTTCTCATGAATCCGATTCTAACTTAGGTACTGTATTATCAGGTATATAAAATCCATCTGTGCTCTCAACACATTTAATACTTCCATATTATCTCCTTGTCCTAGCAGGCTACGAGGAAAGAGAAGGTAGATGTGGGAAGACTGTCATTTGAAAAATGGGAGGTGAGGATTCCACTCATATATACAATAATAAGCTACCTTGTAATTGTTAGTTCTAGCTTCAAATTGCCATAGTTTGAAGACCAGTTGCCCTATTCCAATCCCACACTTGAGATGACCTGAGTAGGTAGAGCTTAGAAATTATTAATGCACTTAACTCCACTCCCTGCTGGATATAAATCCCCAAACTCATTTCTGTTAGCATAGAAGAACTCTTCACCCTACTGCTCTTATCCAGCCATCTATTCACTCATGGCCACATCTTCAAATTTTTCAAAAACATTTTTAGATGTCCTACTTTGTACTAATCAGAAGCTCTTTCCCTAAGGGGCTCAGTAGCTAATAGACAGGAAGAGAAAATATAACATACTCTTGTATTTAAGGACAAAGCATAAATACATGAGAATGACTCTGTAAAATTTCAGTAAAACTGAAGAAGAATCAGGGCAGACCTTTGGACAGAGGCCTGTTCTCATGTATGTATCCACTATATACCAACATCACACTGAACATTTGTAAGTTTATTGCTTCTCTGTGACTTTTCCTGGGGAAACTTTCCTGTTAAAAAGCAAGAACCCAACGGCTTTCCCGAGACCCATTTTTCATGCGATTAATGTCAGGCCTCCCGTGTTTCCTAATGAAACCTGACACTAACTGAGAAAAATGGATACATTAATATTGAGTTCATTAGTAAATAGATTACCCAAATGTTTGGGGTAAAGGGAGGAGGAAGGTGAAGAGAGTCAGAGGAAGGGGAAGAGAGACACACATACTACACAGCTATTCTGACAGAAGCCTCTCTGAGGACTGCATGCTGATCAAATATTTATGGATTTTAATGCACCGATCTGTTAAGTCAGGAAACATTCTCTTTTAAAAATTTTTTAAAGAGATACCTGATGTTGTAGACTTTTACTTGGATGGAAACTGCAGTCACAGACGAGAGATGCAGTTCAGAAAATGTCCTTTGTTCCCTGCATATGCAGTACAAATGCCTGCTGTCACATTCCCCTGGCTTCAACCCCACACAAAGAGAAAGGGTTGTTGAAAAGAAGGTAGATGATATTTAACCTAGTGGAATTAGTGAGATAGTGTCTGTATAAAAAATCCTCTGCATCTCCTGCTAAGTTCTCCTTGTCTTGCTGGGAGAAGGCAATGGCTACTGTTTTTAGCTCTTCTAGGCCACATAGGAAAAATGAAGCCAAGCACAGACAGAAGGAAGGAATAATAGTTTGGGCCTCTGCCTCTTCCTTGTGTGAATGACCTCAGATAGGGTACTTCACCTCCTGCTTCTGTAAAATGGTAGTGCTAACAGTATCCTTAGCAAGTCTTAAAGAATCATCACCGCCAGGCTCAAATGATGTCATGGGAAGAGAGCTCTTATATAAACTGCCACGTGCCATAGAAGGCACATTGTTATCATTTATGTAAGCTTTCTCTAAGTCTTCTTGTCTGTGCAATAACGCACAAAGAAAGAATGAGGAGACCAAGCCAAACTCCTTACTCCACTAGTGTGTCACTACATGACTGTGAAAGACATCGTCCAGTAAGCTCACTTCACAGTCCCCCAAGATCATGGTCAGGTTGTAGCCCTACTAGAAAGTCCTTTATGGCCCGTGTATGTGTCCATACACTAATGAGATATCAGGAGAAAGGTGTTTGCTGAGTGGCTGCAACAAGGTGCTGACATCTCTGGAGACCTACAAGTCATCTTGGGTTATACGATCAGAGTGGAGACTCACAGGATCAGATGGACCTTCAGATATATTGTTCTTAAATTTGTGTTTCTTAAATTACTTGAATGGATAAATTTCTTGTCATGCTCATTAGAAAACACCTTAGTAAAAGTGAGGGTGGAAAGAAGGAAGCAAATATACACGTAGACACGGACTCCAGAGGAGGTAGAACTTCAGGGGTCAACTACTTGCTTTTTTGGTTGCTGTGTTTCATTCTGTCATGGTTACTTTATTCATTAAAATAGGAAAACATTTGTTTTACTCACAAGAGACAGAGATACACAGGCAGATGGTGACAGACAGAGGCAGATACAGCCTCTAAGCTGGAAGGAAAAACTTTTCTATTCTTCATGACGTAGGAGGTTAAGATGAAGAAAGGAAAGCAGCAAATACCCACATAGGTACAGTCACACACTTAAAGCAGCAAATACCCACATAGGTACAATCCCACACTAAAAGCATTGTATTCTAAACAACAGTGGCATTTCCTTAAGTGGTCAGACAAATTCTTTCACAGGAGTCATTTCGTGCAACCAAATTTATTAGCAGAGACAGGAATTCACGAAAAAGAAGATGGAGAATACATTGGCAGGTAAAGCTGGTTGAAAATGCATCTTGTTTCCCAAATTTTCTATGATTTACTCGCTGTATTGTGACAAGGCAAGAGGTCACAGAGGACTTAGTTTCACGTCTTACTCAGCCACAGTATAATGAGAAAATCCAACGTCACTTTTTCAAAATATCAGCACACACTGTGTGCCACATGTGCTCAATTCCACTAACGATAATGGAACAAGATCGTCCTAGAAGTTGTTTTCAACTGTTTGAATGCATCATTCATTTAGAGGAACAAGAATATAGGAGCTGTTTGATTCAAGCTGAAGTATGGACTCAAGTTTGCAGGGATAGCCATGAATGGCTAGTAGAATCTTGGCCAGTGTCACCTTTCTTTATGGAAAGAAAATAGCATTCTGCATCTCCATCTCATGCCATATATAACAAAACAGAACATGGCTATTTGTTAATGGACATTAGCTGCATAGAGTCCCTGAAGGGTCCACTCCAACCAAATCCATTCCTACTTTCTGATCAAGACAATCCAATTCAGAGTGTAGAGAACACACACTAAACTTCCAGATGGCCAGAAGCTTGAATTCCCTATTCTGCCACTTCTGGCTGTTTTACTGTTGGCAAGACACTTTTATTCAATGAACCCCTGCATTACTAGCTGAAAAATGAACAAAATTGTTTTGCCTTTGTTAAAATAATTCATATAACTAAAACAGTAAAAATATATTTGGAAATCATAGAACTTTAGATGTTTTAAGTTTATGCAATTTGAGGTTACCAAAGTGCATCCTCCTGTTGCTCATGTCACTCTCTGTGATTTTGTGAGCATGGTCCATCTGGGGAATCTCCAGCTTCACTTCTAGTATTTACCCTAATGTACCGAAAAACATCACTCCTTTGTCTCCTCTGCATGGGCTCCTCTTCTTCACATAGCAAATGACAAATAATAGATTCAATATTCAGTTTAGAAATTTAAACCTGCATTTTCAGAAATTATTTAACCCCTTTGCTGTGCTTGCATGTTTGTGTATATAGCATGTATACAAAAACATGTGGAGATACAGATGTGAGGATCAGCTATTATCCTCAGAAGTACAGTCAATGTCCATTGAGACAAAGTCTCTTGTTGATCTAGGGCTCACTACTTAGGCTATACAGAGACCCCAGTGTCTCTACTTCCTCAATACTGAGATTACAAACAGGTATGACCACGCCTAGCCTTTGCACACGTGTTCTGAGGATCAAGTTCAGATCCTTAGGCTTGCAAGGCAAGCACTTTCACCACCTGAGCCATACTGCTGACAATGAGAGTTACTTTTTAAAATGCATACAGATATCAAACTTCCATAAAAATGAGAGTGGATATAAAATAGTCATGGAGCCAAAAGCCTCCTTTCAATCTCTGTTCCTTGCCATGCTTAATGGCATCTCCTCTGAGAAACGTAGGGCATTATAGAATATAGTGAAGGTGGCAATATCTCAAGGACACTGCAACACCATGTACTGACTAGTCTCCAGAGCAGGTAAGAAACACTTGGGATTTCAGGAGTTTGCTGTGCTGGATAGCTCCTTCCTCTTGGATTCATAAAACTGGGGTGTGGGTCTGGAAGACAGAAATTTCTCTCTTCTGCTCTTCACTTCCATAGGAAGGCTGCAGAGCTGAGGAAATAGCAGTTCTTTAAGAAAGAACAAACAGCAAGCGGGAGTCTCTCTGAGGTCATTTCATTGCCACACATGGGCCATGTATCTACTAAGACACCACCTTGTGATGGTGAAATATATGCACATGTCATTATTGTTTGAGTATGTTGCTTTGGATGTTTGTAAAGAATTTACTATTTGTTTGGGAACTTGAGAGAACAGAACATTATTCTCTACTGATTCTGGAGTTAGTAGTTCGTCATTTCAACTGAGCCAAAAAAATAGAAGTTCTGGCAGGATCACATTCCCTTTGGGTGTTCTCCAGGAATGTCGAGGGTTCTCTGTCCTTCCAGGATTTGGTAATTGTTGGAATTCCTAGGCTTGTAACTGTGTCCCCAATATCTCTGCATCTCTGATTATATTGACTCCTCCCATATGCCCGAGGTTAAATCTCTCTGACTACTAATGGCTATCAATGGTTGTTGATACTATTTAAGTGCTAGAATCAACCAGATAATAAAAAATGATCCTGTTATCTCAATATCAACCTGTGTAGACTTGCAAACATGATTTCCACATGTAAAGGAACAGTCCTGAGGTTCTCCACTGCTGTTCTCATTCAGAGTCATAGCATTGCCTTTAGGGATGCAGATGGGTTTACCTAATGCTTTACTGTTCAGACACTACAGATATGCTGATGGCTCTCTAACGTTGTTATGTCGTTTTTTTCTCAAATGATCTTCCTTATTGGAACTATGCTCTCTTTCTGTACAATTTTTGTACATGCTTATCCACCCCCAAAAAACTAATTTGAAACTGATTCATCCAGGAAACTCTCTCAGTTAGCATAGTACCAAGTTAACTTTTTACTAGGATAGGCTTGCAAAACCATCAGATTGATAGGGATGCCATTAACAAGTATTACAAATAGATATTTGCATGTCTCTCTCTATTTTGTATGACTTAGCTCAGATGCTGAGATAATATTTACATGAATGATAGAATTATTGTTTTCAACCTCATCTATAGCAAAGTACACTGAGACACTGAGAGTTTGGGTCACTCACCAACTGATGTGGAAATCCCCTCTGTGTGCTGTGAATGCAATTAATGAATAATGAAACTGCTTTGGACCTATAGCAAAGCAGAATGTAGGTAGGCAGGAAAAGCTAGGCTGAATGCTGGGAAAAAGAAGGGTGGAGTTGGAGAGATGCCATGGAGCTGCTACCAAAGTCGGACATGCTGAAACTTTGCCAGTAAGCCACTGTCATGTCGTGATATACAGATTAATAGAGATGGATTAAATTAATGTGTAAGAGTTAGCCAATAGAAAGCTAGAGCTAATGGGCCAAGCAGTGATTTAATTAGCATAGTTTCTGTCTGATTATTTCAGGTCTAAGCTAGCTGGGCAGCTGGGAAACAACAGGCGGCTTCCTACTACAACCAACAATGGTCAACTACCAAAGAGTGGTAAGAGCTTTCTATCCAAACACACACACACACACACACACACACACAATGTTGTTGCAGGATTCAAATTATAGACACATCATATAACCTCCAACTTCCACCTCTTATGTTAATTAGTCCTATGCCATCATCATTCTTCTTACTGAAATATAGATTTCTTAGAGATTGAGCATTTCCCATTTTTACCCTTTCACCTAGCATAATCTTCATGAATAAATTAGTAACTCAGTGGGCAATATGTAAGATAAAATGTAGAAAGAAGAGATTAAGGAAAGCAGAGACAATGCAGGGGAGCAGAGAAGAGAGGGAGAGAAAATGAAAGAAGGAAGTAACTGAAATGACAGCAGATGCATTTCCTCCTCAAATACTACTACATAAACTCCTGGAAAAAAATCACATGCCAGCAAGCCTTAATCATTAGTTCCAGCAGAGAAAGAAAGACAAAGACAGAGACAAACAGAGAGAGGTACAGACATACAAAGAGACACAGAGAAAGAAGGTAAAAGTAAACTCATTTCCAAATCATTAATGAGAAAAAATTAGCACAACTCAGTTAACAAAACATCAAAGCCTTCCTTAGATGGAAATGAATCTTGAAGGAAGAGCTGGGAACAAGAGTAGAATGACATGCACAAAGGCTCATGAAAGCTCAGGAAACATGGAAAATCAAGAATCAAAAATAGCTCACAACCCTCACTGCAGTAAGAAGACCACTTGTTAGTTTCCTGGCTGCCCAGACTCCTGAAATAACCACACGGAAACTGTATTAATTAAATGACTGATTGGGCAATTACTTAAGCATATTGCTAGCTAGAGCTTACATCTAGAATTAACCCATCTCCAATATTTTATATTTTACCATGAGGCTTGTGGCCTACCATCAAGGTTCCAGCATGTCTGTCTCTGGTGGCAGCTCCATGGCATCTCACTGCCTTCACCTCCTTTTTCCCAGCATTGAGTTTAGTTTTTCCTGCATAGCTCTGTTCTACCTTATCAGGCCAAACCTGTTTCTTTATTAACCAATGGTATTCACAGCAAACAAAGGGGAATCCCACATCATCTCTCCTTTTCTGTTTAAATAAAAAGGAATGGTTTAATTTTAACAAAGTAAAATTAAATATAACAAACAGGTATCAAGCAAGAATTACAGCTACAATATTTATATTTATTTTTCTTTTATCATAACTAAGGAAAACTATAACTATAAATTCTTCAACACCATCAAAGACTCCAGAAGGATATAATATTACCCAACTAAACAGTTATAAGCAACTTGCAAAGCTCTATAATTGACAGAGACATATCATTGTCTGGACAGTCAGCCAAAGTTCTTCTATATTATTGGGGCATCCATCTTCAGCCTACAGGCTCATAGTGTCCATCAGACTTGTCCATGAAGCAGGAAATTTCAAAGACAGTTCTGCCTATATGGAAGTTTGTCAGTCACATTTTTCTGTGTCCTGCTGAATGTCTAGCAGACTTTTTGATGAAGTAGGAACCCCAAAGGACAACTTTAGGCAACTTCAGCAGTCATTTTCCATGGGTTCTTCCCGTTTAATTCACACAATATACCTTCAAGAAGTCTAGGCAAGAGCAGTTTCTTGCCCAAATGACTAGCCAACTCCATAAGGAACCTCTTATATGTCCATCATCCTCTTGAAGTAGCTTGGTACTGCCAGGAATAGATGTGTCTCATTGTCATGAAAAGCCTTAAATTCTTAAACATTTTTAAATGACATATTCTGTAGTTTTTGGAAGGTTTGAAGAATGCCTATCCATCTGAAATACATATCAGACATCCAGAAAAACCTAATGGACTACAAAAACTTAACGGACTACAAACTTGACTATTATAGATGACTATCTCTTTGTAGTGAGGAGGCAAGCAGGCATGCTTTTCATCCCGCCCGACTTTCGCACGGCTACCTTTACACCCGAAATAGCAACACACAAATTGTATTCTTTTAAACACGGCCTGGCCCATTAGTTCTAGCCTCTTATTGCCTAAGTCTCACATCCTGATTAACCCATTTCTAATAATGTGTGTAGCACCATGAGGTGGTGGCTTACCAGGAAAGATTCAGCATGTCTGACCTGGCAGCTGGCTTCATTGTGTCTGACCTCACTTCCTTCCACCCAGCATCATGTTCTGTTTACTCCACCTACCTAATTTTCTGACCTATCAAAGGGCCAAGGCGGTTTCTTTATTAACCAATGAAAGTAACACATACAGATGACCCTCCTCCATCAAACCTATACTTTTTAATTATACATTACATTCTTAAATGAGCTATACAAGCACAATATCTTAATCAAGAGCATATATATATATAACACAAAGTTGACCTAAAATTTGTATCAATAAGCCAAAATCCATACCAATGCAAATCTCTATAGCATATCCCCTTTAAATGTAAGAAAACATTTATAAACAATATTTGGAAATATGGGCATAGTTTTCTCAAAACTGATTCCTGCTTTTTGTTGTGCAAAGTAATTTTTTGAGAGGTGTTCAAGGTGACTTTTCAAAAGGTCTTGGTCTTGGTCCATCAAACCACATTAGTCTGGTAAGATGCCACAGGTTCTCATGCTCTGTGAAAACAAAAGAACTTCTTTTCCATGCCAGGTGGTGGTGGCACACGCCTTTAATCCCAGCACTTGGGAGGCAGAGGCAGGCGGATCTCCGTGAGTTCGAGACCAGCCTGGTCTACAAGAGCTAGTTCCAGCTAAACCACAGGGAAACCCTGTCTTGAAAAACCAAAAAAAAAAAAAAAAAAAAAACAAAAAAAAAAAAACAAAAAACAACTTCTTTTCCAAAGCAACATATTCTTAGACTCAAATTCTGAAGTCAAGATATCTTTAAAGTACATATGTTGGTTACTTAGTTCCTTTATAGTCAAAAATTTCAAAGAAAACATAATAATATACACAATCCAGACTCTCTCTGCATATTCCATCTTTACATGACTTGTTTTTACTCTATTACTTTTTAATATTTTTTTTAAAATTATCTTTACTCCTTTCATCTATGACTATCTGTACTCTGTCTCTTTAAAGACTTTGTTTTATACATTTTTATAAACCATTTACTCCCTTTTATAATTCTCTATACTTTTTTTTTTCTTCTCTCTCTGAAGCTTATGTATATTTTTCAAACATGTTGGGTCTTTTATGTCTGAATCTGTCCTATTGTGTATCTGTAATTCTTTCCTGTCTAAAAGCACTTCTTAAAATGCTAAGTGCTTCTTAAAAACCTAAGCAGCATCACTGCTATAGGTAATACAGCCCTGCCTGCTTGCTCCACCCAGTCAAACATGGCTGGTGGAGATCTGTTTAGCACAAGTCATGCTAACAACCACATTTTCAGACACAGAGTGTGTCTATGTTGCCATTAAGTAAGTTGTAGTAGTCTGTTCACAAACCCCATTTAAATGTTCACCCTCTTGAAAGGGTCAGAGTTCCTGTTAGCAGCATGTCCCAGGAAGCTGCAGTTTCAAAACAGCCTAAATTTTTTCTGCTACTGCTGAATCAGGAAACCTCTCCTAAAGGAGCCATGCCTCTGCTTGCTTCTAGCAAAGAGCCCACCCAAAAAAAAAAAATGTGCTACCAAACCATGTTTGACTCTGTTCTTTTGTGTCTAGGATTCTTTTTTAAGCTTTCTCAGGTTTTACATGGACTTAGCTAGCACACATTGAAGTGCCAATTTGTTGTACAGAGGCTGCCCAGACTCCCAAAATAATCACTCAGTAACTGTATTAATTAAATCACTGCTTGGCCAATTACTTAAGCATATTGCTAGCTAGCTCTTATATCTAAAATTAACACATCTCCATTATTTTATATTTTATCATGAGGCTCATGGCCTACTGGCAAGGTTTCAGTGTATCTGTCTCTGGTGGAGACTCCATGGCATCTCTCCGACTCTGCCTCCTTTCTCCCAGCATTCAGTTTAGCTCTTTTCCACCTAGCTCTGTTCTACTCTATCAGGTCAAGCCAGTTTCTTCATTAACTAATGGTATTATCAGTATACAGAGGGGCATTCCACATCCCCTCACCCACTCTCCCTCAACTACATTCATCCTATACAACAGGGAACCTAACAGAAAGGGATACCATGGACTCTCAACACTTAAAACAGAGTGAGAATAGATTTAGTTTCTGGGAAACAACAGGGTAGCTATGTATAGGTGTATGCATATGCAATCCATGCACACATACTCCACAGTGGAAGACACAGCTCCTTTATGGAAAGCTCTGATTCCTGTATGCAAGCCACCTTTCTACTCCCTGATGATTGATTATGTTTTCATTTCTTCATCCCTTAACCTAAAGCTAAAAAAAAAAAAAGAAAGAAAGAAAAGAATGAACATGCTTTCAACTCTAGACGGAAGAGTAATGAAAAGGTTGAGCCAAGAGGAAAGCAGGGAGGGAACAGGCTGGGTGGAAGTATTGTGTGCAATACTAATGTTAAACAATGACTTCCCTCTTCTCATTCTTCCTAAGGGCCTTAATGCATTTTTCAACCAATCATAAATTAATTTATTATTTTCTCCAGAATATAGATATAAGCATTGGTGTATGAATTATGCAAAAGAAAAGGGGAACAATCTTCCCTCTGGAAATGAAAGAGTTGTGGTTAAAAGAATAAATTTAAGATCCTAAAGAGTCAGGGTTAGAGACAGATAGGTACAGAGGCAAAAATAGCTGTGTTTTTTTCTTTTTCTTTTTTTTATTGAAGCCTCATTTTTCAATAGGACAGGAGAGCTTTGGTGCTAGCAACTTAGAGACAAATCCATGGTCCAAGGTATTTTCCAGTCCATAATATTTGCTCTTGTTCTTTCTTCATTGTGCTATTATTTTTATCCATTCAACACATATCTAATGAGTATCTAATATATGCCAGTCATAGTTCCTGCTTTGTTAGGAGAGAATAAAAAGATAGAATCCATACTTTGCTCAATTTACAATAAGCAGCATCATCAACACGTGTGAATCAGAAGCACAGCTTCTCTAGGAGTGCTTTCAGGGTGCCTGGCATATGTCTGTGTACTTCACATAGAGGCGATCATTTCAAAGCCCCTATAATAATCTCCAGAGGACAGGCAAGAAATCCATCACTCAGAGAGACTATGAACACACCCAAGGTCACACAGCTAGGAGATGGCAGAGCTGGCCCTTTTTCAAACTGTATTTGAACACAGAAAGCCTGGCTGGAATTCAAAGTCCACAATGAATTTATACAAAAACAAACACAAGGGAACAATCCCCATACATAATGTGAACACAACTCAATAACTAATGCAGAGGGTTTCTTAGAGCAAGGTAGTAAAGCTTCTTAGAGGAGGTAATATCTAAACCAAAGTAAAAAGAAGCTAAAATAAGTAAAACCAACAGAAAACAATATTTTGATAAAATATGTGTGCTTCCCTAGTACACTTTCTGTTATGTCTTCACGTCTTTTCCCCACCTTGTCTTTTTCTGTGCTCTCTCCCATTTACCCCAGTACCCTCAATTCTGAAGGTTTGATTTTCTGTTTCATTAGTCTCGTTAGTTTCTTGAAGCAATTACTCACATCTTCTGATGACTCCCAGCATGGTGGCCATGTATGCACTTGTGTGTGTGTGTGTGTGTGTGCGTGTGTGCATACACACACACACACATACATATATGAGGAATCAGGAGGATGACACCATGTATCTTCCCTCATCACTCTCCAACTTATTTTTTGACTCTCACTAAACCTAGATTTCCCTCATTTGGCTAGACTAACTGTACAGAAAGCATTTGGGATCCCCTCACCCCTGCCAGATTTGCTTCAAAATGCTATATTGAAGGTGTTCTGCCACACCCAGCTTTTTAGCTGAGTACTACAATTGGGACTTAGGTCCCCATGCTTGTATGGCAACCACATTAGCAACCATGACGTCTCCTTATGACCTCCAGTTTAGTCTTCATCTTTCAGTTAAGCAACAATGAAGTAGAAGAAAGAACAGATTACGCCAGGTGTTTCTCAAGTGCTTCACGGCTTAGCTGCTGTGAATGTTAGGGAATTCTTGCAAACTTTCCCACAACTTCATGACCTTGGGGGTGGGGGTTGGGAAGGACTACAAATGAACTTTCTTGTACTGCATCCTTGTCCAATATGCCATGCTATTCTACCAGGGTTTTGCTTATCTTCGTGAAAGATTTTATGGATCTCTAGTAAAAGCTAAGCACAGGAAGCAAGGAAACAGACTAAGAGCTGTGTGACATTGGTATCTCTGGTAGAATTCACATCACTGCCTTCCTCTGAACCCTGAGTTTGTTTACCTGTATGGAAAATACTGTTTCCAACTGCTGTGTTTTGAATCTGAAATGGTCCTACAGATTCAGGGTCCCCAATTTATGACATTCCTTGGAGTATGAAAAGACTTTAGGAGGTGGAGGCCTTCTCAGAGAAAAGAGGTCAGCAAGGGAAGGCCTTTGAGGTTAGACTGCCCATAGATCTTCTCTAGGATTCCTGACCCATCCCATGGGAATGGCTAAATTTTCGTACTTGCCATCAGGGACTGAGGTCTTGCCACCACGTCTATCTTATTGAAACTGATTCAACTCTTTCTGCTACCATCAATACAAAATAAACCTTTCTCTGTTAGGTTGATTTTATCAGGTAATTTGCTCCAGTGATTAGGAAAGTAACTGACATGCCACCAACCAAACTCATAACTGTGTCCATTCTCCACACTCTTACCATATTATTCCAACACAAACTGCCAAGTGCTTTCACAAAAGCTAACAGGAGGATAGAATTTAGGCTTCTTGGAACAGAATTACAAAGATAAAGAAGAAACAACCATGGAGTTCTTGTGCAAAAATGTATTGGTATACGTGACTAAATATGTCCTTCTTCATCTACTTCTGCTAGAGGTATAAATGAACCTACCCTGGACCATCTCTGTTTTCTCAAAGGAACATACATAACACATGGGTATTGATGTCATGTAGACGTTGGTCATAGCCTATAAATCTTGGCTTTGACATTAACTTGACCTTAGCTTGTCTGAGCTTCATTTCATCACCTGTGAAGTGGGGGCATCAACACTTGTGTGTTTAGAACGGCTAGATAAGATTAAATGGGGATACACATGAAGAATCGACTATAACAGTTGACCATCTGTGCTCAATATGTATGTATTCAGTCTGACTCTAGGGGAAAATGAAGTGTAAGGCAACTGACCAGAGTGACAGTTTAGTTAATTACTATTAAATTGGAAAAAGTCAGTACTTTACCTAGCATCTAAAGGGCACCCTGCGACTTCATCAGTGTCTCTCTCTCTCTCTCTGTGTGTGTGTGTGTGTGTGTGTGTGTGTGTGTGTGTGTTGAGTGTGCATTGAGATAGGATGATCTGCATTGTCTGGCACCCAAGGACATGCAGGCAGTGGAGAAGGGGCTTTCAGTAGAAACTACAGAAAGCTCAATAGAGGCAAGGTCAAGGGGAAAAGGTACACGGCCACATTTCTCCAGCATCACTATGGGCCTGGCAGGGGAGAAACACTTCATGTGAAACAGCAAGCTTTGTGGAGAGGTGGACTTTTGCAGTGAAATACTTCAGAAATGCTCCGTAAATACATTTTCCTGATTGCTCACACATAGACAGCTCCCCACGCTCCCTGACTCGGGATCTCATTTGTTCACACCACTGCCTGGGCAGGATGGGGGGTACCCAATTATTTAAGACATGGCTCTTCTCGGAGCCTATGATTGCCAGGCATTCTTTTAAGCCTTCTCACATTGTCATAGCAACTCTATGTGTAGATCCTACCATTACCTTCATTTTTAGAAATGAAAGAGGCATGATTCAGAGAGGTTAGGAATTTTGCCTGCATCACACAGGTAGCTGATAGAAAGTCTTGCACTTTATCTAAGGAAAATCTCCTCTAGTTATGCTCAAATCTTTGTTCTTTGTATACCAAAGGAAATAAATATAAAACAAACATTTCTTCTAGAAATCAGAAGTAGGGACAACTAAAAAGCAAGAACATGGATTTTGTAACTGCACAAAGACAGACACTGATTCTGAAGTGCAGGGAAGGTGTGAATTATTAAGAGGAACAAAAGGCGCATCTGACCTCACACCTCTTGCTGCGCACAGTCCTCAGTACCGAATGGCAAGGGTATATGTGCTAAAGGGCAGAGACGGCTCGGGGACTTAGGTGTTATGTGCACAGCTTTGTGAGGCTGGAATGGCATATTAACTTAGATTCCACAGCTCTGTGCAGGCTGCTTAGGTAGAATCTGGAGGAAATGAAAAAATATCTAATCAGAGTCTTTTGCCAGATCAGAAGATTACATTTAACTTACATTCTCATTATTTTTAATGTTTTCAACCAACACAGTGCTGAGCTTAAAATCAGAGAGGAACATAATCTATTTATAAGAACGTAGGTGGATAATTGGGGAGGCCTGCTCAGTCTGCGATCCGGAGTTCAGGTCAGCACTGTTCCCAGGGTAAGGGAGATTAAGCAATTTGGCCAAGAGAAAAATGAAGCAGATATTAAAGGCAATTTCCAGAGAAGCTTTGTGTAGAATTATTATTCTCTCTGGAAGATGTGAGACACATGGAGACAAAAGCAAAATATTAGACACTGGCTCTATTTTTCTTTAAATTCCACACATACAGATTTCAACTTTCTATTCTTAACCCAGAAGACATGAGATACTAAGCAAAGGCTGGTAAGAGCTCCTCGTTTAAATATTTTTCAGCAAACCCACTTTTGGTAGGCTATTAATAAAAGCAGGGTATTCTAGGGTTACAAATAAATTCTGAAAACACTTAGATAAGCAAAGAACAATGTTTTTTTTGTTTTTTTTTTTGCTGTAAAGCTTCTCAAAGCCAATTCACTTGATATTCCCATTTTGCTCTCTACATTTAATATGTAGCATTTACTTCAGTATAACTCATTGTACACCACGTTTCATTCTAGACTAGAGTTTGGAACACTCTGGTTTGTATTTACTATAGAAAAAAGGAAAGCAAAGAATTATATCTAAACGTTTATTTGCAAGTACAAAATTATACAAAGCCATGGCCTTCTTGTTATAATATTAAGCTGGGTTATTTCATTAATAACAATCCTCTAATTCATGTTTTATGATCCTGTCAGCACACTAAAGCATCTGTCTTTGTCCACAAAGAAAGTGTGCACAGCTTCAGATGCTGAGCGTCTCCTCCATCTCTTATATTAACTGGAAAAGAAGGATCTCTAGAAAAATTAGGTGGTCACAACAATTTAGTGATATTTTCATGGGTTTATTGGGTGGCAACTAGTGCCATAGCTCAATCTTGGCAAGGGCTACGGGGCGTGCTGGGAAGCCAACATGTACCTGTGTCAACACAGATTTTATCTTTTGTCCTCAAACCCAGTTGTGAAAGTCATGCACATAGACTGCAGATGGGAGCTGGAGACTGAATCAACAGCTCTTCTACTTTAGCCCCTTCTTGCCCAAGGAAAAATCTTCAAAGTCAAAGTTAGATATGAGACCATGATCGTCTCTGCCTTTGCCAGAGGTCGCTGAGTCAAAACTGCGCACGTGTGGGGGAACAAGGGCAGAGCAATGTGCACAGCTTGTGTCCCAATTTAGGAGAAATCATTTGAATTAAACTTGAGACTTTTTCATGGATAGACTTATAAGGATTTGTCACTATGTGTGGTCCTTGCCTTTTAGTGTCCACCACTTAATAGTAGACTACTAGGAATGCTTTCCTTGAAGAAAAGTACAGCCACATCTCACAAAAAGCAACAGGTTACTGGTCAGAAGTAAAGGAAGCTCTAACAGAAGAACTAAAATGAAGGGCGTGTCTCGGGGGTACACAACTTAATTCTTCCCTTTAATGTAAATTGCTCTTGATGACTTATTTTTAAGGCAGAATAAACAAATGAATGCAAATTATTATTTCCATAGAGAAATGAATAAATGCCGAGCAAGCAAGGTTGGTCTCAGCAATGATAAGTCAAGCGACATCATACATACCCTGACAGGTGTGTTGAAAAGGGCATTTCAACTCCATGGCATGCTATCCCAAAAAGTATATTCTCATTTTAATGGTAAGAAAATCACAAACAAGCCCAATGATAGAAGAAAAACACTTGACCTCCAAATTCCACAATGTAATTTATTTAATGAAAAAAAGATGATAAAATAAAACATAACAGAAAGAAAGGAAGGAGACATGAAGACTAAAATCAACATGGTTTGGACCAAGTAACAGAAAAAAGGGCACTGGTAAAAGCAAGTGAAATCTGAACACAGACTGTAGTTTAATAAATAGCATACTAATTTCTTAGCTTTAATGTGCTGCATGATCATGTATCATACTATAACACTAAGGCATTCTGAGTAAAGGATATATGGCAATTCACTAAACATATTAAATACCTATTCATCTCTATGATGAGATACTCAAGGCAAGCTATTGTATAAAGAAAAGAGGTTTCTTTCACTCATGTGTTACAGGCTTGAAAGTCCATACATAATGGGTAGGACTCTGGTGAGAAGACCCTTGGCTGTGTCACTTCATGGAAAGAATATATTTGTGTCTTTGTTTAGTCTCTCTCCTTATCCCTTCTTCTTATAAAACCAAGATTAAACCATTGAGTTACACTTTAAATACCTAATCCAATACAAACACCCAACTACTCCTGAGATATCTCTAAACACATTACATTAATTTTCTATTCTCTTATTGCTACTAACCTATGACTTTTTTAGAGCTAAAATACAGTAATTGGAAAGGGAGAGACAAACAATATTCAAACTGCAACACTATTTTATCTGTGCTCATTTTCTATAAGTTTATCAAAATTACAAGTCCTTTTTTTAAAAAAAAAAAACAGCATAAGATGGCTCAGAAGAATTTAGAGGGATTAATTAGTCCTGTAAGGAAGTCTGGAGGAGAAAAAGGCAGACCAAACAAAGACACTGTTGTCAAGGGGAACATATGCTCAGGACGATAGAGAACCGAGTGTTCTGAGCCCTTGTGCATTTAGTGTGGTGTCAGAGCATGTTGGGCAGGTGGGAAATAAGGCTTGGAAACAGACGCTAGTACCAGGACTCTTAAGGGTGCTGCTAAGAGCATTAGCATGGCAATGAAGGATTTCAAGCAGAGAATGTCAGTCACATAGGAAGCATACGTCTAGTCAGATGAGTTGGTACAGACGGCAGAGAGTTGTTAGTGTCCAGCAGTAAAGAAGGAATGAGGGAAATTTGCAAGTTACATATCAATTTAGCTTTCCCTGGGTACCATGATCTGCCATGACCCCTGTGTTGGTCAGGGCAGAAAAGAAAGCAGAAATTCTTAATGGGAACTAACTTGAAAAAGTGAAGGTCAAATGTTGCTTATAATTACTGCTGGTTCTTATCGGAAACAAGGAAGATCATTTGGGGGAAAGACACAGCAACTATGGGATGGAGTAACAAAAAGATTAAGGTTAAGTCTGATGGCAAGCCTATTACTAAATATGAGAAAATAGGATTCACATACTGGATCGTGGAACTCCCACACACAACCCTTCATATCTACCAAGAAAATCTCAGACGCAAGTGAAAACTCCCACTCAATATCAATGATCACATATGTCAATCATTTTTCTACTCCACTCCCCTTGTAGAAATTTATCACTGGTATCCCAATCTTACGTCCTTTTAAAAAATGAACTAAAATAGGATAAAATCAAATTCCCAGCATTGTGCCTATTCATGAACTGTGCTTGGAGGCTGATCTGTCTTTTCTTGGGTCCAAGTCTTAAATCATTCTTCAGCAATACTCTATGTATATTTCACCATCATCATGAAGCCTACCCTGACTACACAGATACTCCAAACTGTTCCTTACTCGAATTGTTATGGGTTTAGGGCTTTTTTTTAATATATAAAGAAAAGGCATTCCAGTCTCCTGGCATATAAAAGTGGCTGTGTGCGTCACTTTTGACAGAGTTCTAAGTTGATATTTATAAGAACGTCTAAAAAAAATTACTCTGAAAAAGCAGAAAACTCACAAGGAGACCTTAGTTTTCTCCTCTATGTTCTGCTTTTGCTCACATTATGGCTACTTCTGACGTCCTGTGAATGCTGGGGTCTTGTCAGCTAACTTCATCTGGGAAACTCTGGTGGGACCAAAAACACCTTCGTGAGCTGTGAAATCACTTTTTTTAATCCAAGTTTTTGGTCACATGAATGTTTTTATTGTCTAACTTTCTAGAGTAAATAATACAATAGTTATAGAAAACACTAGTTAAGATCTTTCTAAATAACTTAAATGTGTCGAGTTGTTCACCATCAAAGCCTTTTCAATATACTGTCACCAGCCAGCAACTGCTCTTTAGAGGCAGAGCTCACACCTTTCCCTTGCCCTGCACTGAAGAGAGCATAGGTCTGACCTCCGAAAGCAATTGCTCTCCCATGTGAAATCCAGTCTGGCACAAGGGACGCTATGCAAGGCCAAGGCACCATCTCCTTATAACTTCAACTACCTTTAAATGTCAAGTACTGATTTCCATTGTACTTTCCTTATGGAAATTATTAGTTTAATGAGAACCATGTTCTCTCATCTGCAACTCAAGACATGTGATACTCAGAAGCACTATTTTCATCAACCTGGAACCAGAGGTCAAATAAAATCTCCCTTTCACACCTTACAGTTTACTACTCAGAGCTAAACTGATGGCCCATGGAGATTCAGCGATTCACAAACAACTGAGGAACTTGTGACACTCAAGGATCCAGGCCCTGAGGGGGTGGTAAACAGAAGCAGTAAAGGAGGAGGAAGAAGAGCAACTGCAATCGTTTCTCTTCACACAGGATGCTACGTTCAGTTATCTGTGGTCAAACAGAATCAAAAACATTAAATGAAAAACTTTAGAAATAAACCACATAATTAAACAAATGAAACATAAACAAGAACAATACACCTTTACATAGTTCAAGCAATATTCCACAATATAAACAAATGTAATACATCTTTACATAGTTAAAGTAATATTCCATAACAATGGGGGAGAGGAGTGTGAGTTAAAATAGTGCATGAATGCACATATGAAATATTTCAAGCATGAATAAAATATATACACTATACAGTCAATATATACACACTATGTACACAATTCACATGTTAATAACTTTGTAGCCATCGAAGTTTTCAGTTATATGCTGTGGTATTGTAATAAGTATCTTCAAGTACATCTTACTTTATTTAATAATGGTAATAACATAAAAGAGTTTAAATAGGGAAAATCATAATTTTCAGACATTCATACAGGGGTTTTAGAATATGTATTCTATGACTATGAGAGAAATACTGATGTAAACTATAAGTGTTATCTTTTTTTTTAATATTTATTCATTATGTATACAATATTCTGTCTGTGTATGCCTAAAGGCCAGAAGAAGGCACCAGACCCTATTTCCAATGGTTGTGAGCCACCATGTGGTTGCTGGGAATTGAACTCAGGACCTTTGGATGAGCAGGCAATGCTCTTAACCTCTGAGCCATCTCTCCAGCCCTATAAGTGTTATCTTACTAATTCAGTTTAACTATTTCTTATGGTTTCAATGGCATTTCTAGTATTTAATGTTGAGATCCCATTTTGTTGACATGAAATAAAACAATTAAGTTAATCATTCAAATATTACCAGTAAAAATAGGTATAGAAGGTGCCTGTGTCCATCAACAAATGGATGGGAAACCAAAGTGGTACCGGCAATGGAATGTCATTTAGCTATAAACAGAAACTAAGTTCTAATGCATGTGTTACTCAACATGCATGATCCTTGCACATAAAAGAAAATGGTAGAAGTTCAAATTAAATGATTCCACTTGGAATATCTAGGCCAGGAAGTTCATTGAGATATATAGATGATTGCTGTTTATCAGAATTTGAATGTGTGTAGGAGTAGAGACTCATTTGAAAATAAAATTTTTATTTATTCTTGAAATATTTCATATGCACACACATGCACTATTCTAACTCACACTCCTCTCCCCCATTGTTACGGAATATTACTTTAACTATGTAAAGATGTATTATAATTGTTTATATTGTGAAATAATGCTTGAACTATGTAAAGGTATATTGTACGTGTTTATGTTGCAATTGTTTAATTATGTAGAGATGTGTTGCTGTTTTATCTTGCCTGTCTAATGCACATCACTGGTCTAAATAAAAATTGAACAGCCAATAGCTGAGCAAACGAGGGGTAGGTGGGAAAGGCAGAGAGAATAAGTAGAAGAAGGAATCTAGGCTCCGGAGAGAAGAGAGAGCAAGGAAGGAAAAAAAGGGACTCTCCCAGGGTTAAGCAGTCACCAGCCAGCTAGACATAGAGTAAGACATACAGAATAAAAGAAAAGTAAGAAGTTTGAAGGAAAAACATAAATGAAGAAAAATGGGATTTATTTAATTTACAAAAGCTAGTGGAGCAAACTTTCATAACTAATAGTAAGTCTCCACATCATGATTTGGGAGTTCAATGGTGGCTCAAAAGAAAGCCTGATGTACCCTGCCCCAATACATTGACCTTAAAGTTTCAAAACTTGTCTTCCTTTTTTGCTGTAACTCCCTGAGTCCAGTTATTAGTACCTACATGAGTATGCTTGTGTAGGCCAACCACTAAAGCATGGGCAGCACACCATTGGCCATACTCACGTTATGGAATAGTCTTTTTGTACACTGTGAAGATTTCATGCTCTTTGGTTTAATAAATCGCTAATGGCCAATAGGTAAGCAGGAAGAACTTTAAGACAAAAAAAAAATAAGATAGCATGGGGATGAAGAAGGGTGGACTTTCAAGGAAATGCAAAGAAAAGCAAGATGAACATGCCATACTGAAAAAGGGTACCTGCATACAGCAGAGTGTAGATAAGAAATATGGGTTAATTTAAGGTGTCAGAGCTAGTTAGTAACAAGCTCTCAGCTAGGCATTTACAATTAATAGTTAGTAGCTGATGGTTATTTGGGAGCTGACAGTTCCAACAACAACAACAAAACCTGCCTACACATCCACAAAGAAAAGTACTCTTCCTAGCTTTTACCAATTGCCAATAACTCAAATAAGACTGAGGTCTTTGAAGTTCCTCATCTATTCTGTAATTTTAACTGGCTTGATCTTGGAGGGTCTTAATGTTTATAGAATTTCTGCTTGTAGTGACAGAAAAATGTTTTAGAAGTAAATGGTAGTGATGGCTGTACACTGTGAATGTAATTAGTGTCACTATATTGTACACTAGAATGTGATTAAAAGGACAAAGTATGTATTATATATTTTACATAATAAAAGGCTACATCAATAATAACTGTTTTGACAGATATTTTGGACCCTTTTTTGGCTCCAAAGCCAATAATCTGTCTAGAAAACTATAAAAGGTTCACAAAAGCTTAATTTATTGCTGCCCAACAGAATGTCATGCAACATTGAAAGTATTCTCCGTCTGTCCTTCCCAATGCTGCATACTGCAGCTACATATGACTATTGAGGATTTTAAATATGGAAAATGTGCCGGAGTGGCTTACAGTTAATTTTTTTTTTTTTTTTGGTTTTTTGAGACAGGGTTTCTCTGTGGTTTTGGAGCCTATCCTGGAACTAGCTCTTGTAGACCAGGCTGGTCTCGAACTCTCAGAGATCCGCCTGCCTCTGCCTCCCGAGTGCTGGGATTAAAGGCGTGCGCCACCACCGCCCGGCAGTTAATTTTTATCTAATTGAAATCATAGCTACATGCTGGAGAGTTGAAGGGTTGACACACAGAAATCTAAGGTGATGTTTTTGCTATATATATATATATATATATATATATATATATATATATATATATGACATCTAGGCAACTGAAAAATCCAAATCATTCAAGTTTAGACTTCATAATTTAAAATGTATATAAAGTTCCCCATCTTCACACATTCTTCAGTCTAATTCTTTGTTCCTGGATTATCTTTCTCTCTATCATTATCTTTATCATTATCTTTCACCCATCCATCACTCAAAGCAACTTTGATAATAAAAAACATAATAATGGCACCTGTCTTCTCAGATCCCACTAAGTAAGACCTTAGGTACATGTTAGTGGGGAGAGGAGTCAATATTTAAAGGTTATATATTCTGTCAGACTAAGAAAAGACATTATGAAAAAGGTAAAATTATGGAGAGAGGGAAAACCATTAGTTACCATTAGCTATTGGTGAAGAAGGAATGAATGGAAAGAGAGTAGACCTGGAGGTCAGGGAAAGTGTTCCCAATAATGATCAATCATGGTAGATACATGTTACTAAGCATTTGCCCCCATAGACTGTTCAACACCAAGAGTGAACAGTGTAAACTTCAGCCTTTGACTAACAAAAAAAGGATTAATTAATGGAGATTTATTGATATCAAACAAATTAGCAGTGTGGAGCAAGAGTATTGAGAAGGAGAAAATTGACTGAAGAGTGAGATAGGCACAGACACATGAAATCTCTGTACTCTCTGTTCAGTTTTCCCATGACCTTAAAACTATTCTAAAATTCTACCAAGAAACTTCTATGACTCATAAACACTTTCAGTAATGTAACAGAATACAAGATTAACTCAAAAATATCAGTAGCCCTCCTGTACACAGATGATAAAAGGGCTGGGAAAGAAATCAGAGAATCAACACCCTTCACAATAGCCACAAATGGCATAAAATATCTTGGAGTAAATCTAACCAAACAAGTGGAAGACTTGTATGACATGAACTTTAAATCTCTGAAGAAAGAAATAGAAGAAGACACTAGAAAGTGGAAAGATCTTCCATGCTCTGGGGAAGGAAAAATTAACATCCTAAAAATGGCAGTCTTACCAAAAACAGTCTACAAATTCATTTCAATGCCCATCAAAATCCCAGCAAAATTCTTCACAGACCTTAAAAGAATGATACTCAACTTCATATGGAAAAGCAAAAAACCTAGGATATCCAAAACAATCCTGTACAATAAAAGAACTTCTGGAGGCATTACAATTTCTGACTTCAAACTCTACTACAAAGCTACAGTACTAAAAACAGCCTATAACAGACACGAAGATCAATGGAACTGACTAGAAGACCCAGTTCTTAATCCACACTCCTTCAAACACCTGATTTTTGACAAAGAAGCAAAAAAAAAAATCAAATGGAAAAGAGAAAGCATATTTAACAAATGGTGCTGGCATAACTAAATATCGACATGTGGAAGAATGAAAATGGACCCATATCTATCACCATGCACAAAACTCAAGTCCAAATGGATCACAGACCTCAACATAAAGCCAGCCACAGTGAACCTCATAAATGAGAAAGTGGAAGGTACACTTGAACTCATTGGAACAGGAGACCACTTCCTAATTATAACCCCAGTAGTACAGAAACAACTAATAAATGGAACCTCCTGAAAGTGAAAAGATTTTGTAAATCAAAGGACACAGTCAAAAAGACAAAATGACAGCCTACAGAATGGGAAAAGATCTTCACTAACCCCATATCAGACAGAGGTCTGATCTCCAAAATATACAAACTCAAGAAATTGGTCATCAAAAGAACACATAATCTAATAAAATAAATGGAGTCCAGACCAAAACAGAGAACTCTCAACAGAGGAATCTAAAATGGCTCAAAGACACTTAAGAAAATGCTCAACATCATTAGTCATTAGAGAAATACAAATCAAAACAACTCTGAGATTCCATCTTACACCTGTAAGAATGGCCAAGATCAAAAACACTGATAACTTATGCTGGAGAGGTTGTGGGGTAAAGGGAACACTTCTGCCTTGCTGGTGGGAATGCAAGCTGGCACAGCCCCTTTGGATGTCAGTGTGGCGATTTCTCAGAAAATTAGGAAACAACATTCCTCAAGACCCAGTAATACCACTTTTGGGTATATAACCAAAGGATGCTTAATTGTACCACAACAACATGTGCTCAGCTATGTTCATAGCAGCATTGTTTGTCATAGACAGAACCTGTAAACAACCTAAATGCCCCTTGACCAAAGAATGGATAAGGAAAATGTGGTACATTTACACAATGGAGTATTACACAGCAGAAAAAAATAATGATATATTGAATTTTGCAGGAAAATGGATGAAGCTAGAAAACATTATTTTGAGTGAGGTAACCCAGACACAGAAAGAAAATTATCACATCTACTCACTGATAGATACTTTATAAACATAAAGCAAAGAAAATCAGCCTACAAACCACAATCCCAGAGAACCTAGACAACAATGAGGATCCTAAGAGAGACATACACAGATCTAATTTACATTGGAAATAGAGAAAAACAATATCTCCTGAGTAAATTGGGAGCATGTGAACCTTGAGGGAGGGTTGAAGGGAAGGGGAGAGGCAGGGAGGGGAGCAGAGAAAAATGTAGAGCTTAATAAAAATCAATTTAAAAAACTGCTCTAAAAATAAAATTTCTTCCCAAAAGCTAACAAACTTGAGGTTCTGTGGCCAAGGTAACCCTACATGAGCTGGCTCTCCCTCCTGGTCTCCTTTCCCACTGTCCCCAGTTCCACATCCCCCACTCCCCAAGAACTAACTCTAAATCACCCAGTTCCTTCTCAACACTGAGCCTAGTCATTCCAAATAAAATTAATGTTCCTTACCTTTCTCCCAACGTAGCCTGGTGGGCATCATTGCTTCCAAGACCAGAATCCCCCTCCTCATGGCCACAAAAACAGGCAAACAAAAAATCCTTTAATTATGAAAGTAGAATGAACCATTTCACACTTTTGGTGTTTATGATTTTGAATAAACATCATGTTTTTTTTTTTGTTTTATCACTAATCTTTATGTTCGTAATTTTCTGGGTAGATTTTTATCAGTATCACCCTTACTTAGCAGGATCGGGACTAGACATTGTTCTTAGGTACCATTCTTCCTTCCCAGCATCCAGTTACAACTGCTTCTTCCCTGTCATGGAAGCCACATTAGCAGAACAACCCTCAACTGCGATGCCACCACAGTCTGTTTGTTCCTCCGTGAGCACCCAGTCCAAAAGAAATTCAGACCTTCAGCTGAATTCAGAGCTCAAACTCTGCCTCCTAGGGAAGTCTCTAAATTACCAGCCTAAAATAAATGCCCTGTTTATAAGTTCCCAAAATACTTGATGTTTTTTCCTCCAAGGCAGTTACTAAGAATGTAACTAAACACTTATTTATGAAAAATTACACTTTATTTTTATTTTCTCCTTTTGATTTTAAGATCCTTGTCCTGTCCCTCTCCCACAACTTACAGTTTTTGCTATAGTTACTGCCAAATAAGAAGTTATTAATATGTATTTGTTGAAAGAATGAACTAAGTTTTCTATCTACCATAGACCAAGTAGGTTCTTAATAAATACTTACACATTACCATATTTTTTATGTCCAGAACCTAGGACACAACCTGTCTCACAATGAGTGGTCATTAAATTTAGCATTTGTTACATAAAATATTAAAAAAATTCATAAGTATTTTACACAAAGCTCTGAGTAATCTCTGGACATCTTAGAGTTGAAATTATTTAAGTCTTACTCAGTTTTAGATTCCAGAGGCTGCTACAAATGAAAACAACGCTTATATGAGTATGATGACAATAATTCTTTTCATTTATCAAATGATTTGCAAGCACACTTAGATCACTTTTTTTTTATTAATCTACATGTTGGGTAATACAAAGATGCTTTAAGAAATGTTCATTGGGGTTCTGAAAGTGTATGTGGCCCACGTACAAAAGTACCACAGTGAGCAAGTGACCAGCCAGATGCTGGCAGCGTGGCCCCCAAGCTCAGGAATGGAGTGCTAGGACAGAGCAGCAAAACAAGTGCTCATGATTTCTGCAGGCCAAGACCGATGGGAGAGGCAGAATGGACCCTGATTACAATCTAAAGGAGATTCTTCTGATGAAAGAGACTTGATTGGATTCTGCTGTGATGCCAGAGTCTGTCAGCAATCAAACACCCTCTGGCTACCTTTGAGCTGCCGGATTTGGAAAACTGGAGGCAGAAGGCAGCTTGCAGCTGGAGAAGATGCTGGGGGACAAGGTTCACTCAGCTTCAGGCTATCGTCAAAGTGGGAGATAGCACACTTGTCCATTCACAGCGTCTGTAATGACAACTACGGCTTCACTTAGAACTGAGAAACAAGAAGGACCTTGTGCTGAGGGGAAGAGACAGGGAAAGTGGGAAGAACTCCTTACAATTGGAGGTGCAGAGAAGGCTTCAAATAATTATAGCATAGATTATCTTTAGGTACTCTCCCAAGTCACATTGAAGTCATTATTATAACCCTGTTGTATTGACTTGCTAGCTATGCTGTCAGAGAGACAAGGTCTTGCCGAAGCAGACAGAGCCAGTATGAAACTCCAATTATGCCTCATTCTCTCTGGCTATTCTCTGTAATCTGAAGAGTTCCCAACACTTAATATAGATGTCAAAATAGAAGGAGGAGCTACAATTCCCCTGAGAGATCAATATAGATTTAGTTTCTTGATACATAGTGTGGGCAATTTGGGGACATTATTCATACCATAGTATATACCAATTATCCTGTTTGGTGTGATGAACTGAAGCAGCAAAACAGAGGTAAAATTTTTTACAATAGATAGAGCCGCTAGTTAAAATGAGTTTTGCTTCTTCAGACTTCACTCTGAGAGCTCAAGAAGCAAACACCAAGCAGAAATGCGGTTTCCGAATTTTCCCTGGAGCAATGTGGTATGACTAACTACAGTAAAGTAGTACTAAATTTACTACTCATTTCAATGGATTATATAAAATATGAACACTTAAATATATATACATACATGCATATATATGTGTATATATATCTAGATCAGAAAGGGATGTTTAAAGTACAAATGAGAAAAAGTAAAAAGAGCAGTAGATCCTTTTTCAATAGCCTGTTGTGGTGGCACACGCCGGTAGGATTTGCTTAAGGAGGCAGAAGCAGGAGGATCATGAGCTCAATAGCATCTTGAGAAAGAATAAGGGAATATGAGTCACATGCTGGCAAGGCTCAATCCCAGTCAGGCACCATTTACAGGTCCTGCATACCATTTGTTTGTTGGTTTGTTTATATGTTATGTGCATGTATGTTGTCCTCAGTGTATGCATATACGCCAAGTGGGTGTGGTCCATGAATAGGCCAGAAGGGTGAGACAGCTGTAGATGTTGTGCCACTAGGTGGGAGATAGGACCTCAACTTCTGTCCCCTGCAAGAGCATGAAGTGCTCTTAACTGCTGATCCATCTCTGCAACTGCAGGAAGTTCTTCTTTTAATACTCAACTCACGTTGCACTATGGACAGTCCTGTAACAGATCTCCTTATGATAAAATGATCACTGCAGTAAAGATATTTCATTTAAGCTATGCCCTTAGAAAATGTTTTTCTAGTTTTCTCAAAAACCAGGAAAATATAAGGTTCTGAACAGGCTACACACTTAGTAACAATGTTTATTGGGAACAAACAAAGGTATGTACTATATACACACTCACTACACAAGCTTGTATGTACATGTTCATATACATCCATCCATGTACCCAAAGCTGTAGTAATAACTGGAACATTGAGGGGCCCAGGGGTGGGGCTATATCTCTTGCATGAGTTATCATATTACAGATATTTCAGTCTCTGTGCTGCAAACTCTGCTTCAGAACATGACAACAGAAGAAATCTCATTTCCTTTCCAATCATTTGAATGAGGAATGGGTAAAAATTAAACTGGGGGCAATTGTCTTTACATCATTCAGGGCATCACTTGTAAGTACAAACTGGCAGTCCACCAGCCTCTAGTGGCCCCTATGTGTGGGGGAATTATCATATAATTTTATGTCAGGCCATGTCTGAAAGTGACTTTCACAGCATCTGTTCTCCATCAGTCCCGAGAGCAGAGAAATAAAGCCCATGGGGTGAATGCAAAAATGCCATATCCAGGATCATCAACTGCCTGATACGCTCCCTTCAAATGCATCTACCTCTCTTCCTACACTTCCCTCATACTATCGTGGGCACACCCATACTCCTGCTTGAATATCTACTCATCCTTCTAAACATTCCTCCAGAAATTCCACCTTGCTGCCAGAGCATTTCCAGCCCAACTTACCTCCCATTATATATTTCTTTGGATGCTGAATCCCCCATGTCTGAATTTGAGGTGAGGCAAGTATTGGTTTGATTAGAACCAAACATAATGACTATATAAATAAATTCTGGTATAATTATCAGGTCTATCTGACCCTTTCCTCTGCAACACAGGTAAAGAATCAGCAAAACTCACTGACAAAAGTGGCTCAAACATGTGCTGTGGACAAACCTATTCTATTTTTCATTCTAACTCTACTTTCATAGCATTCTACTTTTGAGCAACTTTTCTCATGTCAGTGAGCATTCAGTTGTCCATTTGTGAAATGGTAATAAAGTGCTTAACCTTATTGCGTTGCTGTGATAACCAAAGGGGAAAAAAGCATTAGTCTTATATATTATTTCCCTTCCCTCTTTTTTTGCTGTGATATAAACACTGACCAAAAGCAACGTGGTAAAGAAAAGGGCTTGGTTTTTTTTTTTTTTTTTTCTAATAGGTTACAATCTGTCATTGATAAAACTGAGGTAGGAGTTCAATGTGGGAACCAAGGAAGAGGACTGCTGATTACTGGTTTGCTTCCTGCTTCTGCCAGCCAGCAGTTTCTTTAAATAAGCCAACACCATCTGACTAAGGTTGTTACATCTCACAGATTTCTTCTCCATCAGTTAGCAATCAAGAAATGACCCACAGGCATGCCCTTAGGCTAATATGACAGAACCAATTTTGCAGCTGAGGTTCCCTCTTCCCAAGTGTGTCAAATTGACAACCAAGAATAGTAATAGACATCACAAGCCCACTTTTTGTCAATTTGGAACATGAACACATCATGTTCACCTATATACTTTCCTTTCTTATTTGTCCCCACAACACAATCTTATATCAATATAATGGAGTATAGCTTTTAAAAATCTGTCTTTAAAAATTCTAATTGTGTAAAATTTCAATGTCTTATGAAAATATTCACTGAATTATGGGTTTTTGTAAAAAAAAAATAAGTTAATTACTCTGTTACTCCAAAACATGAAGAACCAAGTCACAATAACTAACCATGATTAAGCAAAAGCCAGTCTAAAGGTGTAATTCAATGTCTGACACTGGAGAGGCCATTCACAATCTTCTGGGCTCCAAAGAAAAAGAGGAACTCCATTTCAGTGGCTCTGCCATCCTCAACACACAGAGTGTGTCTCATAAGCTCAGACCTGCTCAACTCCATACTTGTGGCTTTCCCACAGTCTAGGTATCTTCAATAATCCGGGGTCTCGACTGAAACTACTTAGGGTTTCAGCCTCAACCATGATCTCTTCAGGGCGTTCTGACCTTAACACTTGGGACCAAAACTCTGCTTCTCTCAATGACCCCTTCAATCCTGGGGTCTCCATGCAACAAACGCTGTATTTCTATCATTGGCATCTCCTGAATTTTCACAGTGCCAAGCCATAGCTGCTCTTTACAACCCCTTCTATCTTGTACATTTTATGTTGCCAAGAGTAGTGTCACATGACCAAGTGTGTCTGCCAACTTGAGATGTAGCCTTGGCTCCCTCTGGACTGCAGCTTCTGTGTGTTGACCTGAGGAAATCCTTCCCAGAAAAAAAATTACCTTAACTGATCTATTATGAATTGCAGATGATTAGCCCCAGCTAACCAGTATCAATTGTCCCAGGAAAGCAAAGGCTTTACAGATTTTTCATCTACAATAACACCAAAATGGCCCTGATAGAGTCTTTAAGGAACTGTCAAACTTCCCTCTAAAGCTTCTCATTCAGGCCTCCACTGGCTGGATTGCCATCCACATTATCTTCTAAGCTCCCATCAGTTTATCTCATTAAATAAGCACTTTCAGTCCAAAGCTCCAAATATTTCTACAATACTCCCTCCAAAACGGGTTCAGATTCATCACAGTAACACCCAACTGGATTTGAACTATTTGTGTCTCCGTTAGCTTTCTGATGGTGTGCTAAACTGTTCTGACCAAAAGCAACTGGGAGACACGAGGGGTTTACCTGGCATTTAATAGGGAACCTGAGTGCCAATTTCATATCCAGTCTGTATTCTCTAATAACAACACAGTAAATTAGTGGAAAAGCATAAGCACTTAGATCATAAACTGTCAGAGGCACAGGACATTGGTGGAATGGGGGATGGTATATGCAAGTATGACTTGACAACCAAGCCTGTGTCAGACTCTACTCTGAGCTTCAGTTCCTCTGGATGTCAGGAGGAGGGAACAACTATATAAACATGATACAAACTTGACAAAAAAAAAAAAAAACAACAACAACAACATGTAGCACCCAGGCTTACACTAATGGGTAGATTGAATCATTGGGAATAAACCAAGGAATAAGGAAAAATAGATGTGCTGGTAAATGTAAAGTAATAGAAATAAATAGGTTTCTTAATCTCTCAATCTTTGTGACTGTGTATAACTGTATAGTATATAGAGATCATCAAATTATACTATGTTCTCAGTTTAGGACCATCATGACTTCTTATATCTGTCAAACATTGTTTCTGTATCAGAAGAGGCTTTTCTTTCTTCCTCCCTTTCTCCTTCCCTCCCTCCCTTTATTTTTTCTCTTCTTTCCTTCCTTCCTTCCTTCCTTCCTTCCTTTCTTCCTTCCTTCTTTCCTTTTTCTGAGACAACCTCAAGCTCAGGAATCTGCCTGCCTTTGCCGACTTAGTGCTGAGATTAAAGGCATGTGCGACCACAACCTGGCAGAGTATGCTTTCAAGAAAAAGAAGAGTAAAGAATGTAGCTGTAACCCTACCCTAATAGAGTTTATCACTGACTCAGTGGGAAGGACGGAAATTTACTGAAAATAAGCATGAAGTGTAACGTGAAATTCAGGGAAGAGTGCAGGGGACATGCACGTGCAGAGCTATGGAAATCTGACCTAACAAGAAGCTGCAGAGGAGTCTCACTTTAACATTATGGAATATGAAAATGTAAGGATGGTTGTAAGAAGACCTGGCAGAGTAAAGGAAAAGAGAAGAGTATGTGGCTCCATTCCTTCAATAGAGGAAGGATTTCAGTTCAATAGAGGGAATCCTAAGCAAACAGTCATTCCAATATAATGTTAACCAGCTTTATAAATAATGGCTGAATGGCATCTCTTCCTCTGACACCATAGTGCATGGCTTGATCCAAGGAAGGTTCTGAACTAAGCAATCAGTCTGATTTCAAAGCTTGCTGTATTGGTGTGTCTCTCTGTGACCAGGGCCATCTTTTCCACTCTGCCCTGAGATTTCCATTTGCTTAGCTGATAAGGTTGTATCAAATAATCATGCATACATTTCTGTGAATTTTTTGGTTTAGAATGACATACTACTTTCCAGAATTCTTTCTGCATTTCTAGTAGAAACACACTCCTATTCTGTGTTTTTTTGTGTGTGTGTGTGTGTGTGTGTTATTCTCTATTACATGAAATGGCTGACATTTATTTTTCATATCCTCAGGACTTAAATCTCTGAATTATTCTAAATCTTGCCCAGACCTGACATCACAAATAAATTTTCAATCCCAGGGGTATGAAGACAAATGGAGGCTGCCATTTCTGTGACCTCCATCAGGGATTTGGCTCCAACACTTTACCCAAGGAAAATCTACCAAGTCAGACTGCAGAGGAAGAATAATAGTTGAAAAATAAAAGTAAAAAACTAAAAGAATTAACAAGCAAGAAAGGAAAGAATAAAAGAAAGACAGAAATAAGAGAGATAGAAAGAAATATAAAGGTAAAGAAAGAGAGAGATGGGCAGAAAGAAAGAAAGAAAGAAAGAAAGAAAGAAAGAAAGAAAGAAAGAAAGAAAGAAAGACATAGAAAAGTATAGAAATTAGACATTTCTAAAATGGCAACAGAAGCCATTTCACCCTGCTTGTACCTCAAAGCCTCCCAGGAGGGGCAGAGCATTTACCATTAGACTGTGATTAGTATTTGTGAGAGAACGTGAGCATCAGTGGGAGGAAGCCAAGTGTTTTAGATCACTCCGCTGTGTGCATCCGGAGGGCTCACTCGGACGCCTATTTCTGCCACATTGTGATGTGTGACCTGGGTGGTCGTTTCATTCCCTCCTGGGCTTAGTTTCCCTGGCTCTAAGGTGCGGGCACCATTTCCTCTTCAGAAAACTGCTGGAAGCATGGAGAGAAAATCTTAGTACAGAGGAAAAAAAAATCATAGTCTTAGGACATGTACAATATTTAAAGAATAGAAGAAGCAAATGAGGCTATGGTTTGAGGAGGCTGGCAGGAAGTGTTATGGTCTTCAGCTGATGCCAGAGACTTCATGTGTTATTTCCCGGACCCTATACAACCGTGGTTCTCAACCTCCCTAAGCTGCAACCCTTAAATACTGTTTCTCATATTGTAGTGACCCCAGTCATAAAATATTTTGTTGCTACATCATAACCGTAATTTTGCTACTGTTTTGAATAGTAATGTCAATATTTGATATGTGGAATATCTGATACATGGCCCCTGAAGGTTGTCTGATGCCAGAGGGTCTCGACCCATACAATGAGAACCACTTTTATACAAGAAGAGGACCACACAGCACAACATAAAGTATGAGAATATTGGGAATAAATGCTTAGGATAAACTTTAGCTTCACCCTTGTCTCAGGCTCTCTGATCCTTCCTTACCTATTGAAAAGAAAAATCCACTTAAGAATATTGCTTACTAGATAAATAATCAAATGTTGCCTACAAAGTGCTTAATATGATCTCTGACACGCAAGGACATAATCAGCAAGTCTAATTAATGTTAGTCAAGGCTCCATTATAATGACAACATATCTGGGAAGATCACTTATAGGAGAAGACACATTTTCCCACTTGGGCTCAGATGGTTTGGTCTGCCGTCGACTTGTCTCTGTGATTAAAAGACTATGGGACACAAACAGCACAATAAGAAATGTGAGGTGGAACAAAGCTGTTTGTTCCCCAGTGACCAGAAACCTGGAAGGAAGATGCAGGGGAGAATATTCAAGGGAATGCACAATGACCTACTTCATGCAAATAGGTTTCACCTTCTAGCTAATAGTCTATTAAACTATGAATCCATATATAGAATAAATCTACTCATATGGTCAAAGTCCTCATAATTCATTCCTCTTCCAAACACCCTCATAACACTGCTTCATTGTGACCCAACATTCAAAGATATGAACTTGGGACATTTAATATATAAATTGCAATCATACTGAGTTTCTGTGTTTTGCACGCCACCTTGTCCGCCTCAATTTCCTCCTGCATCATCGCCACCCTGTGTGTTATGTGTTTCTTGCTTTAGGATACTGACCTTCACAGAATGGGTAAGTCACTCTGCTTTTCTTGCCTTCTGCTTCTCCTTAGTTTCTGTAAGGAAAGGCGCTAATGAGATCAGTGTACTGCACGGGTGTGGTGTGTGTGTGAGTGTTGGGGAATTTACAACTCTTACCCCATCTCTTTTGACTTGTGTTCTCAACAGCACAGAGGAATGCCTTTCGGTTCACACTTAGAAGGAATCTCTTGCTGGTGGAGCATCATTCTTTTCTCCACTGACCCACTCAATGTACCTAGAGCATCACTTTGAAATAGGGAAGAAGGCCAGGCGGTGGTGGCGCACGCCTTTAATCCCAGCACTCGGGAGGCAGAGGCAGGCAGATCTCTGTGAGTTCGAGGCCAGCCTGGTCTACAAGAGCTAGTTCCAGGACAGGAACCAAAGAGCTACGGAGAAACCCTGTCTCGAAAATTGAAAAAAAAAAAAAAAGAAATAGGGAAGAAGTCTGACTCTTTCATGGAGTTAGACTACAGACAGCTTTGAAGTCTCATCTTTCTCAACCCACCATATTCCCTACTTGGACACATGATAAGGAAGCTTACATATATTTTCTTTTTAGCATTTTTTTGTAAATCTGAACCATGCAAAACCTTGCCTGTGTGTGAGAATTCTTCCCCCAGCCCCACCCTTGGAACAAAATGAAAAGCCCTGCTAATATTATATTACCATTCTTAATCTCTCTCTCTCTCTCTCTCTGTGTGTGTGTGTGTGTGTGTGTGTGTGTGAATGTGCTTATGGGGAGTTTATAAGTCACCCAAGTCACTAAACATGTGTTCCTGGAGATGAAACTGGGAATCCTCTAAAATAGCAGTATTCTCAAGTGTCAAGCAATAATAGTTTTTTGTTTTTTTGTTTTTTTTTTTTCTCCTGCACCGTTCTTAAAGACAGGTGCTCACTATCCTGGCTAGCCTGGAACTTGCTGTTCGACCAAACTGGAAGATTTGCCTGCCTCTGGCTACTGAGATTGAAATTAAAGATGTGAACAGTTCTGCCCAGTTAATATTTTTCTTATCTGCTCCTTGAATAGTTTTAGGGTCACCCTATTCTCTCCAAAGTTTTCATGTCTGCAAGAGGTAATTCTTGGCACATTCATATGTATGTGTGTATGCATTTAAGTATCTATGTATGCATACATGCTTGCACATGTGCATGTAGGTATAGCATCATCACTCTCAATACCTAAATCGAAAGTATGTTTAGGTTCCCTCCTGCTTTAACAAGTGACTGAATCATCCTGATGCTGGCCTGAAATTCATGTTACCTTTCGTTGCTCCCCTAGTCTTGCCCACACCTACCCTACATTCTCTACTGTTCGTGCTGTAACAGGTCAATTTCTAGCTCATTTTTTCAAACATTTGTTAATCAAGAGAGGATGGGTAGTAAAAGATAGATAAGATAGCTTGTGTATAGTAAGATAAATAAAGCAAGCACTTCACACATGTCCTCTTATTTCATTCTCTCAGAGCCTTACAAACTGTCATAATTATCCCACTCTACAAGTAAGCCAAAGTGAAGACGGAATAAGTAGAATTATTTACGCAATACAACTTGTTTATGGCAACAGTGAGACTTAAATCTAGATAAGTGTACTCTCCTTCTATCTTTCCTTGTGAAGATGGACAATAGTCATTGCAACCTGGGATAGAACCCGTATAAATATGCATAGAACATATGGCAAAAGAGCAATGGATTAATTTGGTTGTAGCTGAAGTACTGAAAGCAAGCATTATACACATAATAAGAATGTAAGAATGGGATGTATTTGAAGCTGAATGGGCTGAATATGAATGTAAGAAAGGGATGGGGAAACTGGAAAGGTGTAGGGAAAAGCCCCGCCCACTAGGGGGCGTGTTCGCCTCAGGCTAATGTTTACATATGAATCTGGCCAGTGTGCTCCCCAACTGCCCCTTCTGCTTTCCTGTTCTCCATGGGAACCTGTGGTTCTAAGTCTATTTCCCCATTAAAGCTGTATATATTTTTACAATCTGTCTGCATTCATTTACGCAGTTACATTAGTTCCAGCCTCTTATTGACTAGCTCTTACATATTGATCTAACCCATTTCTAATATTCTGTATAGCACCACGAGCTGGCTTACCAGGAAAGATCTTAACCTGCGTCTGTCTGGAGTGGGAGAATCATGGCGACTCCTGACTCGGCTTCTTTCCCCCAGCATTCTGTTCTGTTTATTCCACCCACCTAAGGGTTGGTCTATCAAATGGACCTAGGCAGTGTTCAAAAGAATACAGTTTCTGTGTAATTATTTCCGGTAAAGCTAGCCGGGTGGCGGGATGCAGCCCACTGCTCCACACAACAGAAAGGGGACTGCTATACAGATGGTTTGTAATCAGTGCTGAGGGTATAACATAGATATGTTGGGCAGACAGGCTGGCTGTTCATTAGAGACCTTGCACATCACTAACCATTGGTCCCTTTAATGCAGACATGTTTCATCCAAAGCCATGAATAAACTTTTACTCCTAACCCACTCGATCTGCAGAGTCATGCATATCATGTCTTTATGGGATCTCACTCTCAACATCTATAAGAGGGGGGAGCTATTTTCTTTCATATCCACCTACTTAAATATGAACTAAACCTATTGGAGCCATGCCAATTGGAACGGATCCTGACAGTTAATGATTTCTGACTCTGATGCACAATAGCTGACATATTTTCTTACCTGCCTCCACTAGTCTTCAAGCCACATGACTGAAGACATGGCCCATATATAGAAATACTTCTCCTTTTACAACAGGGCAATATCCAGGTAAACACATTGTCAGTTGAAAAGCATTCATCAAAATGTATTTAATGCACCTGACCTGACAAACATCACAAATCAGCAACACATCATTATCTGCTCATCTTCTTGATTTAGGGACTGACTGACAGTTGCAGCTTGCTGACATTACCCAATATCTCAAGAGAGCACCAAATCAGATACGGCTACCATAGAGACCTTCTGGTCATCATATTTTGCCTCTTTAAATATCCGCAGCACTTACTGTAAGATAGTAACCAGAAAAATACTTTCAGAACAGTAAATTGTATTCTATCTTCCCACTATGATAACTTAGGCAATCAAATACCAAGAAGTTAGTGACTCGTTCAAGGTCTCGCTCAAGAAGATTAATGGCCCCTTGTAACATCGCTCTACAGAGTCATTCCTAAGATTTGTCTCCCAGGCATTGCGAGACATTGGGTAGCTGATTAGTCAGCAGAAATGTAAGAATAAAACAACTGATAGGCCAGGTGGTTCTTTCCATCTGTGATCAAAGACAAAATGAGTCTTTGGAACCTGCCTGAATTCTCTGACAAGTTTAATCTAGTATGTAATAAAATGCAGGCAAGATATACTAAGTTTTTCCAAACACTGTTGATTAGGTATTTTGTAAAAAGCATATAGCTGAAGATAAACAACTCCAGGAGAGAATTAGTGATGTGGTTACTCACGGGAAACAGTCAAGCTTCAGGAAACAAAGATCTGACACAGTTTCAAAAGTGAAAAGATGCTGGTTGGGGAAGCCTGAATCTGTGAGAAATTGGGCTTGGGGAGGAGTGAACAAGTATACCAGGAACTCTGAAGTCCCCCTAACCCCTCATAGAGTATCAACAGAGCCTCTACAAGAAACTAGGTGAGGTAGTCTGCAGTATACAACTGAAAAAAAAATGTGCTTGGGAAGTTGAAATGAGAATCACAAGATTGAGGCCAGCCTGTGCTACATAATAAGTCAAGGCCAGCTCAAAATTCATTTTAAAGTAAAATAGAGAGGGGTAGAATAAATACTAAAAAGGTGTTGGGGACTGGAAGGATGGTTCAGCAGTTAAGAGTGTTTTCTGCTCTTCCAAATGATCCAGGTCTGATTTCCAGTACACACATGGGATGGGGGGGTCACTGAACCTTACCACCTATAACTTCAGCTTGAGGGGATGTGATGCCCTCTCCTGGTCTTGGTCAATAGTGGCATACATGCAGGTGGATACACAAATACTCATAAATAAAAGTAAACAATTCTTTACTTTGAATTCAAGTGTTGCTGTATTAACTCATTTAGGTCACTGTAACAAAAAGGCCTAGACTGTATGATTTATAAATAATGTAGAATTGCTATTCACAGTTCAAGAAGATGTACTTAAGACTAAGTTACTGACTTTGTGTCTGGTCAGGACACCCCATCTCATTAGTGGTGCCTTCCTTCTTGCTGCATCTCCATGTGGTAACAAGGGCAGAGCAAATAACCTCCCTCAATCTGACGTTCTTTTATTGGGCATTTATCCCATTGCTGAGTGGTTAATAATTTATACATTCATTGTTTGCATTTCCCAAAAGGCACATCTCTTAATACAACCACACTGGGAATTAGGTTAAAACAGATAAACTAGGGGTATGCAAACATTCAGACCTTACTGCATTCAATCTCACCACCTCTGCCTCAGCTTTGTCTCAGCATCTGTTAACATTAGTTACAGCCAGCTTTGGGGACAACACAAATCTTCAGGGGCTTAAACAAGAATACTTTCTGTTTTGTTAATAGCCAATCTGCTTCTCAAAATGGCATGGGTCTCAACTCATTGCAGGCTTTCTGTGACACAGACAGATGGGACAGTGACCATCCAAATGTGGCCAGGTGATGTGGGAGAGGGAAGAAGAGACCTCTGGAGAGTTGTCTCTGGTGGGTCCTATGACCCACCACTGTCATTCATCATTTCTTCTTCTGAACTACATATAAGCCTACCAGTGAGAAAGAGGTTAGGAGTTGGTGGTGGTCTGAAAGAAAATGACCCCTATAAGCTCATAGGGAGTGACACTATTAGGTGTAGAAGGCGTTGCTGGCTGTGTTCCTGCCACCTGGCTAGCTTATGCCCCGAAATAGCAACACACAAATTGTATTCTTTTAAACACTGCATGGCCCATTATATCTAGCCTCTTCTTGACTAACTCTCACATCTTGACTAACCCATATCTAATAATCCGTGAAGCACCACGAGGTGGTGGCTTACCAGGAAGATTCTAGCATACGTCCATCTTGGGCTGGTGCTTCATCATGTCTGCCCTGGAGAGGAGCGGCATGGCATCTGAGCTCACTTCACTTCTTCCCAGCATTCTGTTCTGTCTACTCCACACACCTAAGGCCTGGCCTATCAAATGGGCCAAGGCAGTTTTCTTTTTTTGTTGTTGTTGTTTTTGTTTTTGTTTTTCGAGACAGGGTTTCTCTGTGGTTTTGGAGCCTGTCCTGGACCTAGCTCTTGTAGACCAGGCTGGTCTCGAACTCACAGAGATCCGCCTGCCTCTGCCTCCCAAGTGAAGGATTAAAGGCGTGCGCCACCACTGCCCAGCCTGGCAGTTTTCTTTATTGATTAACCAGTGAAACAACAGATGGACTAATGACCTTCCCACATCAATTAGGTGTTGGGGCCTTGCTGGAGTAGGTGTGGCTTTGTTGAATTAAGTGTGTCATTGGGGGCAGGATTTGAGGTCTCAGATGCTTCAACTACAACCAGTGTGGCATTCTCTCCTTTCTACCTGCAAGTTTGGTTGTAGAACTCTCAGCTCCTTCTCCAGCATCTTGTCTACCTGCATTGATGACAATGGACTAAACTTCTGAACTGTGAGCCAACCCCAATTAAATGGTTTTTTTAAATAAGTGTTGCAGTGATCATGGTGTCTCTTCACAGCAACAAAAACCCTTATTAAGATAGAGTTCAACCTCCAATTGTGCTCAGAAAAATTAGAAATCACATATATTAAAGAAAACATTTCTAAGAGTTTGGCTAACAAACACTCCCAGGAGTATCTGCCATACTCTGATGATACAGCATAGCCAAGTAAGCATCTAAGCTCAGTCAAGAGAGAAGACAACATGTATTCCTGTGCAGGAAGGCCCTGAGCTGCGAGCCTCTCAATATGTTTGGCAGGTATTCCCACCTCTTGCTGGCTGTGTGTAGGTGATGCTCTGTGAGCTCCTCCACAGCACTTTCCTAAGCAGAGGCTTTACCTTTGTAGACTGTGACAAGTAGGCGGAGCATTTTGTTTGCTTTGTGCTCCTGACACATTACACAACTGAACTCTGTTCTGTTGTTATCCAAAGTCTCTTCTCATTTCCCCTTGTAAGCTCCTTGAGGCCACAGGCCTTGTCTTACTCATCTTGCAAAACCTAGCACAGCTCCTAACAGACTGGAGGCACACACTGCATGTTTATTTAATAAATGATCAGATTAAATTTCATGAAACTAGTGACTTCCAGCAGTCAGCCCAGCCAGCTCAGTAGACATCTTAATTAGAATGTACAGTGGTGAAAATGACAGTGTCAATGATGAACAAAAAATATTAATAATAAAATAACGCATATGGGGCACTTTCCAATGTACAGGCAGACTTCTTTCCTTTTGTTGCTCTTTTGAGGTTATCATAAACCCTTGCTGAAAACAGATATTGAAATATCTACTTTATAGAATGTATCACAATTAACAAAAACCCAGAGATAGATATTGGGGTTCAACCTGAAGTTCAGAAAAGCAAAACAGCCAGCCACTAGCTCTTACCTCTACCTCAGTCTGAAATGGTGACCGTGACTCCAGGAATCTCAGAATGAGACTGTGTTTGAGAGCTGTCTCCTCCCATCTTATATTTCTCTCCAGGGCTGGGATTAAAGATGTGCACCGTTACTGCCCAGTTTCTATGGCAAACTAGTGTGGTTACTAGAGTTAAAGGTGTGTCTTACCACTGCCTGGTCTGTAAGACTGGCCAGTGGACTATTTCACTCTCTGATCACCAAACAAGCTTTATTTATTAAAATACAAATGAAATATCATTACAGTTGAAAGAAACAAATACTCTAGTGTGCTTCTCCTCATGGACAGTCAGTCAACAGACAGCTGGAATAAAAATGTTAAGCTTCACTTGTCTGTACTGTGATCTTCTCATAGAATTCTCTTCTTCAGAGACCTCCTGGTTTGACTGGGGACCAGCAGTGATGGAAACATGAGGGATTGGATTAAAGGGGGTGAGGGGGGAGAGAATGACAGAGGTGCCTTGATGGGGGGTGTATTTTGGTGTCAGGTAGAAACGTGGTGCAAAGGAAACTCCCACCAAACTACACAGATGACCACAGACAAGACTCTCAGCAATAGTAGGTAGGCAGCCTGAACTGTCTTCTGCAACAAGATTGGTAACTACCCCAGTTGTCATCAGAGAGCCTTCATCCAGGGACTGATGGAAACAGATGCAGAGATTCACAGTCAAGTGCTGGGTCAAACTCAGGGAATCCTATTGAAGAGAGGGGGGGAAGGATTGTAAGAACCAGTGGGTAAAGACCATCACAAGGTAACTCACAGAAACTGACTTGGGTTCATGGGAACCCACAGACTCGGGACTGACTGCTAGGGAACCTGCTTGGGACCAAGCTAAGCCTTCTACATATGGATGATGGTTCTGTAACTTGGTCTACTTGTGGGACTCCTGGTGGTGAAAGCAGGGCCTGTCCCTAGTGCTTTGGCTGGATTCCAGGAACCTATTCTTCGTACTGGGCTGCCTTGCCCAGGCTTAATAAAAGGGGAGGAGCTTAGTACTACCTCAACTTGATATGCCATACTTTGTTGACACCCATGGGAGACCTTCCCCTTTCTGAAGAGAAACAGAGGAGGAGTGGATTGGGAAGGCAGAGGTAAGGGGAAGAAATGGGAGAAGAGGAGGGGGAAATTTCTGTTGGGATTTAAAATAAATGAATAAATTTAAATAAAAAAATAAATAAATAAAACCAAAATCTATTGGGGGTGCTAAGAATGCTCTTCTACCACCCTAGGATTGAGAAACAGGACTTTATTGTAATAAGGGGACCCAACATATGCTTTCATTCTTCCGGTGCCACTCCTTAGCCATGTTTGTGACCCTACCCTTGATGAACATCCCATACCCAGAAGAAGCCTTTGATACAAATAGCACCATCTTCTTCCTCCGTGAGCTTTGGGGTGAGCAAAGCAGTTTCTATGCAGAATCAAAATTGTCTTACAGACTCACTGTTTTATGCTGTTTTCTGGCAACCACAATATACATGAGTGAAGGGCATTGAAAACCAGGCTTGCTGCTGTGCAGTTTCTTTCATCAGTTTCCCGGAAAAGCAAGGTTGCCCATTTCACAGATGAGGACTGAAAAGTGTGTGATGACCACAAAGTAGAAAAAGCAATCTAGGACTTTGGGAAACCATCCACCATGGGAGAAAGATTTGGGTGATAACACTGGTTCTATCACACATAGATTGTAAAAATTTCTCTACTTATTTTCAGATTTGTCTCATAAATGTTTTGTATTTGTTTCTTGTACCCTTTTAGTATCATTGTAGCAATAGATAATTGTTTATGAAGCTCTTGTGAGAATCCCTGCTCATGATATGCCATTAAAAAGTAAATTATGTTTTTCTCATATATGTACCTTCCCTCAAGAGAAGATTCTCAGATTTGAGATGCTGTGTTCACTCTAAGGTCATTCAGATCCCCAAGAAACAAAATACACGCACTTCCCTTTTCTGCTTAATGTTTCATAAACTGATAAAACTATCATACAACGTAAGGAAGTTCATAGAAACACTTTGTTTATAAGATCACAAATATTTCTGTTGCCCTGGTATATAGAATGTACCTAGCATTATTTTTAGCCTCAGAATTTCAGAAATTTGAGAAAAGAGCGACTTTAGGTCACACTCCATGCATCTGCAAAAAAACCCTCTGCAATGCCCTGTCTTGTTTTTATAGGCTGATTTCTGTATAGTTCTTTCCAAACCATACAATGTATGTTATTTTAATATACAATCTCAATTATATTTCTTCAGTGTTTTGCTTGTGAATAGAATACCAATTCCATGCCGCAACTGGACCATAAGGATAATGAGGGTGAATAGAAAATGACATTAATATAGTCAACAATTTGCAAGTGGGCACAAGCCACTACTAAGAATAAAAGAGGCACAAAACTCACGCAATGTTTATGTAGCAATTCCTCGACCTTGGAAAAGTACAATATTCAAGAAGAAAAGCTTTGAGAGATCTACAATTTTTATCAAAATATGCACTTTGAAATATAAGTACTATACTTGGATGCACTCATAACCAAATACATTCACAGCTTAATCTTAAGCTCAATGCTAAGGGAGGTACCATCTAAACAAAGCAAAACAAAGGGGTATCCAGGAAACTGCTGTGAACTGAAGAACCGACAAAGGTATTTTGTACGCTTGTTTTCCACTATGGGACCTTCATCCTGAATCTTAGAAAATAAACTAATTAACCTCCTGTGCTGGGGGAGGTAAATATAAGGTTGAATCTTCTATTTGCCTTCTTAGTTTCCCCAACATTAGTAATGGGTAAGCTGTTTGTTTGTTTCAGTGTGTGTTTGTATGTGTGTGTGTTTATATGATTCTGTGTATGTGTGTGCATGGGAACATGAACACATGTGTATGTATATTTAGAATCTGGAACTTGGTGTTGGGTGTCTCTCTCAATTCCACGATTTGCTGACACAGGGTCTCATATTGAACCTGAACACACCAGTTCAGCCAGAGCAGATATCTAGCAACTCCAGGGATATTTGTGTTTCTGTCTTCCCAGTGCTAGAACTATAGGTGTGCAATAGTATGTGTGAGCATTTTTATTTTAGCAAGAGTTTTCTGTGGATCTAACTCAGGCTTATACTTGCAAAGTGAATACTTTACCAATTGAAACATTTCCCCCCCCCCCCATGGATCAGTTAACTTTCTAAAATATTCTTTTAGAGATTAAACAGGTAAGTCAACAGTTAAGTGCATTTGCTCCTCTTTCAGAACCTCCAGGTTCAGGTCCCATACCCATACGGTAACTCACAGCCACCCCTACCTCTGTTACAGGGGATTTGACAGTCATTTCAGGTTCTATGGGCATCAGGTACAAATGTTCATCTGCATGAAATAAAACTAATAAATCTAAATAAATAGATAAATGAAGTAGTGTTGTGGCAAGGGTGCAGACTATGAGAGACAATGTTTTATCCCTCTACCAGAAAGTGAAAATGAACAATCTCTTTTTATATACTGTTCTGTAGAACGCCATGGTACCCACAGGACCAGAATAGAACACCGTTAAAGAGACTGTATCTGAAAAACCCATATATAAAAATAACACACATTTTAACATGTTGGTTTATAAATACAAATCCCATTATCACAAATCCACAGTTGGCCAAGTCCCCATTGACAAGGGATTACTGCGCATTTAACACAGCAGGAAGAATAGTCATTTGTCGGCCCTGAACCTGAGAGCGGGTGTCGGCACAGAATAGTTTGGTTTGAACTTAGGTCAAATAAAATGGGGCAATTTTATATAAATCATCATTTACTTAAGGGAAACTAAAGTGCTACTAATGAAGACAGAAACTCTTACAACAAATTAAATATAGTACTTACCGACCAACGTACAGGCCAGCCTGCATTAATAAGTTCTCTAAGTGGTTCTCCACGCCAGGCCTATATGTTAAAACTGAAAGAGTGCTATTCAAACAGGATGTCCTTCGACTCCTTGATAATAACATTGTTGTATTATTCTAGCCCCTCATGATGCTGATTGCTCTTAGAACCTTTTGTAAAAAGAGTCTCTATGTAACCTGATTATAATGATTCCTTATATTTACATAGGGTTTGTAGCTTAGAAAGCATTTTCTCATCCATTATTAACACTATCACCATTATTAATAATAGCTACCATTTGCTGTATGTGTTTTAGGGTCTGGGTACTGTTCAATGATCTTTGTACCAACCCAGCAAAGAAGGTTATACCGGCTAGGAACTTAAGACTCATGGAAATCAAATACCCCACAACATTCTTGTTTTCCTGACTCCAAAATCCAGACTATTTTCACTATTTGTCTAATATTTCAAATGACCCTAAGTTTTTCCATGTTACTACCCATTACCTGTCTTCCCTTTAGACTCACAATTCAGAAAACAGAACAGTAAGTCCTGTTCCATGTTGAAACATCTCTTGTGAACACAGTACTGTTGGCACTTAAATATCTCTAACAGAGCAAATGAACAGTGATTGAGTAGATGTAGCTATTCCTTCCAAGGCAAGGAACTGGTTTGCTGTATTTCCTACTGACATGTGGACATGTGGTGGCTCTAGGGGAAAAGAGCAACCTCCCCAAAGGCAGGCACATGACATTTAAGTAATAGAAAGTATAACCCTGGTCGTGATTTCCAGTTTCATTGGACATCTATAGGACTCACACGTCTCCTTATTGTATCAGAGGCATGTGCATCTGCCATGTGCTGCTTCCTAGAAGCTTGATTGACAAGCAGTGAGCAAGAACTACAGGCGGAACCTTACCCCAGGTACATTGTGTGCTCTCCTCCAAACCCCACCCTATGTCTGCTAAGCTTGGCAGCCCATGAATCACTGTGCGAATAAACATAGAGACTATGGTTTGAAGGTAGGAGACAGAGGATAGAAGATGGATAGCTGACAGTGCACGCAGCCAAATTCAATTTGAGGGAATTTGGTCTAGTGCTTTCCATTAACAACTCTGAGGAAAATATAATTCCCAGGACTAAAAGAAGGAAGGGAGGGGGCAAAAACAACTTTTCATCTTGCCCAGTCAGTCAATGCAAGCACATCAATCACACTCATTCTCCCGGGCCCAGCAATGGCTGACTGAGCACCAAAGCACGGGGTGTCTGAACTGTTTCCATGTCTTCACCATAGAACTAGGAGAGAAAGAAAGCAAAGAAACAAGGCAAGAATGGGCTGACCCAAGAAGCCTGTCTACATTCTGGTTTTATCTTTAAACATCTGACAGAAATTGCAGTCTTGAAAGCATCCCATCTACACAGAGACTTTTAATATAAAAATTATTCAGAGTAGGTACTGTTATGTTTCTTACCATACAAATGAGAATTTGATTTGGAATAATTAAGCCAAACACATACACCTAATGTGAGGGTTGCCAGAATTTAAACCACAGACTAATGCTAGCCTCACTCTGCAGGTCCAGTGCATTGGGGGAGGAAGGACTTTTACACTTACGCAAGGTCACACAGACACTCCCAGTGAAACTAGTGAAAATGCAGAAAATTCCCCAAATCCCAAGACAAAACCCACCTGGATGTTACTCCACACAAATGGGGGAGATTTCCATTCTTATTCAAGGTCAGCCTAATTTGAGAACAAAAAGTTAGAGATATTTTTAATAAGGCAGCATCATTCCTTTTGGTGTCTTGTTCATCCAAGCAACCTTTGAGCAAAAACAGACTTCCTTAAATTCCTTTGCTGCTATTTTTGTGAAAGTATTCTCTCACCTGCCAACAACCCTTTGGAGAGCAATATCTGGAAGGAAAGTTCTCAGGTAACTTAAAAATGTGCACTTGTGGGCTTAAGAGATGGTTCCATGATTTAAAACACTTGTTGTTGCAGAAGAACCAGGTTTGATTCCAAGAACTCACACATCAGTTCACAAATCTCCCACTTGTAACTTCAGTTCCAGGGAATCCAATTTACTCTTCTGGTATCCAGAGACACCAGGCTTGTATGCACTGTACAAGCATACATACAGGAAAACATTCATACATACATAATAATAAATACAAATATTCTTATTTTATTGTGTACTTAGGAATGGAATAAAGTGAGTGTGAAATCTAATTTCACTTGTAGTAGCTGTGTGACCTTCAGCAAGTCTGGACCTGTAGAGTGAAGACTGCAGTTACACCTATCTCAGGGCCACTGTGAGGATTCATGGATAATCCCCAAAGCTCTTAATTCAGGGAACTGGAAACATTTCACAACATTTTTGCCATTGCCATTGTGATTTCCTCCAAACATCAGTAGATTAAGGATTTAGGATTCTAAGTCTGAGGGGTCCCCTGTAGAGTCACAAATTCTAACTTTCTATTTGGTAAAGGGGATAGCTGATGCTCTGAAAGAGGAGGCCCCCATCCCTGACCTGGAGCAAACTCTCTTAGTTCACACAAAGACTGGGATAAATCTTCTTGACCTATTCCAGTGTCTACTGCTACTTTTGCATACCTGTCTCAAAATCTGGCTTTATTCCAGGACTGGTCATTTGCTCACAGCTTCCCATCTCTTACTCATGAGAAGTTCTGGACTGGTATTGTTAGAAATGGTTTGGAGGAATTTGCTAGCACTGTTTGGCATAGGAGTCACTGGTATTTCCAGTTTCTTCTTGAACATCTTCAAACCAGAAGCTTCATATAGCCAGACTGCAACCCCCAGGGACTTTGTAGGCTCATTAATGTCCAGCCAATACAATGGCCAAGTGCTGATTATTTCCCTCGTGGATTAGCTGTATTCCATGTGCTTTTCTCTTTCAGATACCCAGTAGCTAGTGTAGGAAGTCTTTCTGTTTATGTGTTGCTTTCATTGGTTGATCAATAAAGAAACTGCTTGGCCTGATAGGGCAGAACTTAGGTAGGCGGAGAAGACAAAACTGAATGCTGGGGAGAAGGGTAGAGTGGGAGACATCATGGATCTTCTGCCTAAGACAGATGCTGGTTAGAATCTTGCTGGTAAGCCACAGTCACATGGCGATACACAGATTAATAGAAATGGGTTAAATTAAGATGTAAGAATCACCCAATAAGAATTTAGAGCTAATGAGACAGACAGTTTTTAAATGAATACAGTTTCTGTATGGTTATTTGGGGGGCTAAGCTAGCTGGGTGTCCTAGAAGAACAAAGGGGCCCTCCTTGTAACAAGTAGCCATTTTGTGGCTCACTGAGTCTTTCCTAAGTGTCTGCATCAAACATCTACCAAGGCCTCACATGCAATTCCCCCTTCGTATGTATTTTTGAGAGGAGAAGGGTGCTTCCACAATACAAACTGGGATACTAGATTATATGGTTTCAATTCTAGTACTATCATTTATTAGCAGTGATCTTCTGGTAACTAGCTTTTTATTGAACCTCAGTTTCATCATCCCAACTCAGTTTTCATAAATTGGGAAAAGTGCTATCTTAGTTTGTTTCTCTGTTAATGTGATAAAAACACTGACCAAAAGCACCATGGGGAAGAAAGGATTTACTTACCCAGTGCCCATCAGTAGGAAAAGGCAGAGCAGGAGCTTGAGTCAGGAGCTTGAAGTAGAAAGAGTCTAAGAGGACTGCTTACTAGCTTGCTTCCCTGGCTTGCTCAGTTACCTTTCTTAGGTTTCCCAGACCCACCTACAGAGGTATGGTACTGTCAGTAGTGGGCTGGATTCTTTCATATCAATTCACAACTAAGAAAATGGTTCACAGACAATCTGGTATAGGCAACTTCAGCTGAGGTTCCCTCCTCCCAAAGGACTCTAGATTTGTGTTAACTTGACAGTTATAACTATGACAAGTACATAATTCAAAAGATTGCAATATCATATAAGTTTATAGATACAAGACATATAGCATAATATGTGGTATACAGCGGTGCCACTATATTAATTTAACATATTATTCATAGGTAAAAACAGTTTTAAAAATAGCCTCTGACTAAGTAATTTTGTAATCAACTGGCTTCCATATTTCTCTGCTACCCTAAGCTAATGTATTCTGCAGAAAAAAAAATCCTTTGAAAATTCATTAATCAAGTTGCTGTTTGCACAAACCTTCAAAGAAAGGGGCATTGCATTGAATCTGTAGATTGGTAAGATTTGGTAAGATTATCATTGAAGAATGAAAATAGATCCATATCTATTGCCATGAACAAAACTCAAGTCCAAATGGATCAAAGACCACAACATAAAGCCAACACACTGAAATTCATAGAAGAGAAAGTGGGAAAAACACTTGAAAGCATTGGCACAGGAGATCACTTCCTAAATATAACCCCAGTAGCATAAACACTGAGAGAAACAATTAATAAATGGGACCTCCTGAAACTGAGAAGCTTCTGTAAAGCAAAGAACACAGTCAACAGACAAAACAGCAGCCTACACAATGGGAAAATACCTTCACCAACACCACATCGAACAAAGGACTGATCTCCAAAATATACAAAGAACTCAGGAAATTGGTCACCAAAAGGACAAAAAATCTATTTAAAAATGAAGTACAGACCTAAATGAAGAACTCTCAACAGAGGAATATAAAATTACTGAAAGGAAATGCTCAACATACTTAGCCATCAGAAAAATGCATATCAAAACAACTCTGAAATTCCATCTTTAAGCTGTAAGAATGGCCAAGATCACTGTTCACTGATGACAACTTATACTGAAGAGGATGTGGGGTAAAAGGAACACTCCATTGGATATAAGTATGGTGATGTCTCAGAATATTAGAAAACAACCTACCTCAAGACCCAGCAATACCACTTTTGGGTATGTACCCGAAGGATGCTCAATTGTACCACAACGTCATGTGCTCAACTATGTTCATAGTAACATTGCTTGTCTTAACCAGAACCTGGAACCAACCTAAATGTCCTTCAACTGAAGAATGGCTAAAAAAAAAAAAAAAAAAGTGGTACATTTATACAATGGAGTACTACACGGCAGAAAAAAATGACATCTTGAAATTTTCAGGCAAATGAATGGATCTAGAAAACATCACATTGAGTGAGGTAACCCAGACACAGAAAAACAATCATCATATGTACTCACTAAGAAGTGGATTTTAGACATGAAGCAAAGAAAAACAGCCTAAAAATCATAATCTCAGAGAGTCTAGACAACAATGAGAACCCTAAAAGAGACATACATGGATCCAATCTACCTGGAAGGTAGAAAAAGACAATATCTTTTGAGTAAATTGCTAGCATGGGGACGAGAGGAGAGGGGAGAAGGGGAGGGGAGAGGAAGAGAAGAGAGCAAAGAAAGATATATAGCTCAAAAAATTAATTTAAAATTTAAAAAGAAGAAGAAGAAGAAGAAGAAGAAGAAGAAGAAGAAGAAGAAGAAGAAGAAGAAGAAGAAGAAGAAGAAGAAGAAGAAGAAGAAGAAGAAGAAGAAGAAGAAGAAGAAGAAGAAGAAGAAGAAGAAGACAGAAAGCAAAGGCTGGAATTTGAACTACGATATTTCTACTTGATTACCCCAGAACATGTTAGTGATGATACAATGCCTGAAAAGACTCTAAACTTATCTGAGACTTAGTCCCCCTCATCTCTACACTGTACATGTACTTTCTAAACTGACTCCTGAACACAAATATGGGGAAAGAAGCATAACTATTTTGCTGCTGTTATTGTGATCAATATTGTACTTATTAGTCCAGGAACATTTATGATTATTGAACTAAATATCAGCTATGCATTGAAATTTTACTTAACTTTATACTCAGACTGAAAAGTTAACATTAACAATTCCATTTTACAAATGAGTAAGTTATGACTTACAAAGAAATTGGTTAAGATCTTCCCCTCCTTACTCTCTCTACCTGCAAGATGGTTACTATTTTTGCTAGGTATCATGGCTTCCTTCAGATCTCTAGTGAAACCCAATATTGCGGAAAAGAGGACCAAAAACTCATCCAGTGCTAGTCAGACCATTATCTCACAATTGAGTGTAATGGGAAGAAACACAGAGATGTGGACAAGAAAGTGAGGAAAGGATTCAAGGGCCAGATCTCATTGCCCAACGAGACTAGAAAAGGAAGCATGCAATGCCCAGTGATTTCCGAATGGTTCCAAGAACCATTTGGTGCTCTTGATGTGCACCAAATCATGATGTGCTGAGGTGGCTTCAAGTGTTTCCCCTGAGAACTGCAAAGCCACCACGGTCAGAGCAATCACAACGGCAGGCAGCACAGTGAAGAAGACCGATAGACAGCTGACTCACAGGCATGTTTTTCGTGCTAAACAAATGAAAAACTGACCCCCAAAAAACAAGTTGAGTAAAATACATCATTCATTGCTTTGAACATGATAACCCTTGCTCAAACTTTATGAGCTTAAAACTTGCTTTATTTGTATTTCCCCAATTGCAAATGTGATCTTGAGCAAATTATTGTTTAGTTGAGTGTGTATCTGTCCACGTGAGATGCTCAGAACAGGAAAATGATTATTTATTTGGATATCCCTCATATTTCATAAGACTTATGTGTAATAAATAGAAAGGTCTTATCACCCACTATGGTATAAAATTTTCAGGTCAAACTCAAGGATGGATCTCTCTAGTGGCATTAGAAGTAGCCAGTCAGCATGGCTTATTTTGAAGGAAAATGTGATTACAGAGATGCTTAGATTTTCAAGAGTTCTTAGCAGTATTCCAGGGGGAATATCGGACAGCAAACTAGAGCATATCCCTGCCTTCATAATGAGGGAAGAAGGATATTAATGATGACTCCAAGGTGGCAAAATTCCTGAGCTCGTCTTTGATAATCTGTCTTTTGCCAGCCAGAGGAAAAGAGAGAGAGAAAGAAGAAATGTGGACAATTAGGAAGTAATTAAGATCTCAGAGATGCAACTATGACAGAATACAGTTAAGGGAATACTTAGCGATTGGGGGAAAGCACAAATCAGCGGGTTGGACAGCGTGCATCCTGAGGTGTTCCAGGCGAGTGCTAATACAGTTACTGAAGCACTTACAATTATTTCTGAGCAGGAAAAAAAAAAGGCCACACACTTACATTTCTTAAAACATCAAATGTCATATTACTCTTTTAGACAGAAGAGAAAAAAATACAAGAAATAGCTTTAAGAATGAAGAGAAGGGCAAAGTACTTCCAACAGGCATGTGATAGACATTTTCTTTTTTTTTTTTTTTTTTTTTTTTTATTTGGGCACATTTGCTATGGTTCCTTGTAACAGGTGGACCTACCCCCTAACCTCCCCCTTCTCCTGTGTCTACCTCCCTCTCTCTCCCGCACTCTTTACCCCATGGGACTAGTCTGCTCCCCTCTCTGCCTCCTCTGAAATGCAACATCATTCAATCCGTATGTATTCTACATGTTTTCCAGGCTAGGAAGCAGGTCTCAGGATTGGAAGATCACTGTCACAGGAAAGCTACTGACCATTGCTGTACTGCTTGGTTTTGTGTGTCAACTTGACACAAGCAAGAGCAATCAGAGGAAGAAGGTTCAGTTGCAGAAATGTTTCCATGATATTCAGCTGTAAAGCATTTTCTCATTTACTAATCAACTGGGCAGGATTCAGCCATGGTGAGTGGTACTACCCCTTCACTGGTGGTCCTGGGTTCTATAAGAAGATGGGCTGAGCAAGCTGGAGGAAGTAATTCAAAAAGCAGCACCCCTCCATGACCTCTGCATCAGTTCCTGCCTCTAAGATTCTGCCATGTTTGAGTTCTTAGTCTCACTTCCTTCAGTGATATACAGTAATGCTGAAGTGTAAGTCAAATAAACCCTTTCCTCCCCAACTTACATTTTGGTCATGGTCAAGACAAACCCTAACTAAGACAATTTCTCAATCTAGGAGTAAACTACAGCCCATGTTGAATGCTGGCAGGGCCCATATCGTACCTTGCTGTTCTTTTCTCTTCTCTTCTTTTCTTTTTATGAGTTGGTCTTCTACAACAAGGATTAGCAAATTGGATACAACACAGGAAAACAAAAGAATGAGACTGCATTCTTTTTTTTCAGGTTGGGATTTAAAAAAATTACAGATCACAGCCTATAAACACGATAGCTTTCGGTAGATCATACCAATGAGTGCCATTTCTGTCTTTATCTCAAGATTAGGACAACATTTTTCAATGTCCACAGATGAAAAGATCACAAGATGACTTTAGCTGGATCACAATCACTCAAAAAAGTTTCGTGCAAAATTAATTCAAATGGCCTGGGAGAGGCTGTGTTGCTGCAAGGGTTGGAAGTTAACTCAAAAGCAAGAAAGAAGGAATTAAGTTGGGAAAGAATTCAAATGCAAGACAAAACCCCAAGTTTGCTAGAGCTCAAAGATTCACTTTCTGGTCTTATCAGTCCTTCTGGTTAATGGGCATTGTCTAAACAAGACTGAACAAAGGTACTGGATGACCAGAATCTTGATGAACAAAATCTAGTTGTTTTTTCACCATAAGAACCTATTATAGATAAAGAAAACCTATGTACAAGGCACAAAAGAAACGTCTGTTGCCCAACTGCATGAACTAGCCGAATATCAACAACACAGAATTCAAAACCCTTATATCTCGTTTCATGTAGCCTCAGAGTCTTCACTCCTTTCTTTGGAACTCACCTATTTAATGGATCACCTTTAAAGTCAGTCCGAGTCCTCTCCATCATCTTGCTTAAACTACCATCTGAATTTACTGTGCGTTCTGATACCGCGAGCTGTAACTCTCTCCTATCATGAATCAGATGCTACAACCAATATTCCCAGGAAGAATGTGGCATGTTCTGGACTGGGTACTTAAGACAGGGATCAACAAAATTAAGTACTTGCCCAGCTCTCTAGATTCAAATTGTGGTGTTTGCCATAGTTTATGTGGTACATTTGTTCACCATTGCTTAAATTAAGGGTCAGAAGAATACCACTGTTTATGGAGGTATATATATATATATATATATATATACATATACATATATATATATATATATGTGTATATATATAATCTAAGATTCAGAGTTATCAGTATGAAAACAGATATTTCAAGACTACAACTTTTTGCACAAAAATTCATGAGTTTTTTGACACTCAAATATGCACATTCACCAGTCTCCACAAGTGATGTTTATTTCACCAATTCACAACCATAAGCCAAAATAACCAATTACTTTTAAGATTTCACACCAATTTTATGTAAGGCATTTTCTTTAATACATGATCTCATACACTCTTTATCAATTATGCTAAAGAATTATCAGTAGTCTCACACCACAATCCAGGAAATGAAGGCTCAAGGAGGCAGAAGGTCACACACAGACTGATTAGAGAAGCAAGTCATTCAAGCTCAATTCTACAGAGTCGAATGCCCACCATATAGTGATTATGCGTTTTAGTTTTTAATCTGCTATAATGCATTTTCACAAATGCAAAGTCATAAAATAACATATAGTCATTACTGTCCTGGTAGTCCAAAATCTAAAATGACTTTTACTGGGTGCAAATACAAGCGTCAGGAGGGTCATATTCCTTTCTAGATTCATGAGAGCAGATCTGCTTCTTGGCCTTTTCTAGTTTGTAGAGTTCCAACATTTAGGTCTTCCAGCATGAAAATACACAATGCAGAATCTTCAAGGCTCTGTATCTCCTCCTTCAGATAACCCTCTTTTATTCTTAATGCTAACATCTGAATCTGATAAGGATTCTTTTTACAGCACCGAGGTACCTTTGACCCAGGATAATTTTCCTATGCCAAGATCTTTGATTTAACCCATGTTCTATGTCCCTATGTTCCATAGCATTCTATGTCCCTGTGTTTCATAGAACGCTTACAGGTTAATTGTTAGATTGTAAATATGTTAAGGATGGTAATACTCAGCCTAATGAGAGATGGAAATACTATGGTGTAAAAGATAACTAACATACATCTTCCTAAGGTAAATACTGAGTTTTATATCAGCAATATAGTGAACATATGGGACAAAAATCAAAATGGTAAGGGTGAGTACAGGGAAGAGGACTCAGTGGTTAAGAGCAATGGGTATGCTTGCAGAGGACCCAGGTTTGGTTCCCAGCACCCAGATGTGTACTGACAACCATTTGTATTCCAGTTTCAGGGCATTCTGTACCTTTTTCTGATCTCCACAGGTACCATGCTCACTGTGATGCACGTAAGCATGCACTCAAGCAAAGCACTCATCAATATAAAAAAAGCAAATTTTGAAAAACTTAAAGTGGTGAGGTGCAAATCTGGAATCTGAGCATAATATTGTATAACATCTAAGTCCATCTGCTCTTGACCTTACCACGGTATGAGCTTCTGCGAGAATGTCATGGACAGAGAAAACATTTCACTTGGATAGCAAAATCAAAGTGAGTCAAGTTGTCATTAGGGACAGCTTTAAAACAGAGTAGGTGGTCACTTGGGCTGACAGAACATGAGGTTAGATGAACTGTCAGGTTGTTTCTTTGGAATATCAAGAAACACACACACACACACACACAGACTTAGCAAAATGCTGATGAGTTTGACTGAAGTTTATTCGTCCTTCTCAGCAACCAGACACAGAAAGGGCAAATAAAGTCAGGGCTAGATATAAGTTCAAGTACCAGATCTTCAAGTGCTAGCCATAAATACATAATGATACTTCCCTGAAATCAGCATCTGAATGTGAAGTCAGGCTGAAACCTTAGGGAAAGGTGAATGAGCTGGTATCTGTGTGGTACATTCAGCAAAGCAGAATCTCAATAAAACGTGGACACTCTTGTTTCCCATCCTTTGCACTAGCACAAGAGAAAGCAGCAAAGATATCTGTGCCTCATTTGACAAAGAATCAATGGCTGTGCAACTAATCTTTCAGAAGCCAACTGGTCTTTCTTCTTGTCTGTGCTGGAAGCTTAGCTGCAGGCTTAAAGTCATGAAGCAGACAAAGAAGAGAAAGCAGGGAGAGGAAGGAAAAATTCAGCCATCCAGCAGATAGAGAGACTGAATGCCATGCATTATTCAGGACGTTCAGTGGTGGGCCTCTGCTAGGAATGGATGAGGGAACTGGAGGTCTTTTGAACTCCTCAGGTCTTAGCTGGTTTCCGAGGAAGGCCAGATGCCATAGCCCCTATTAGACAGCTGTTTGCCAGGCATTGACAATCCACTAGGAACTTTTTAGGAACATAGGGCTTTGAATAGGGCAGGAGGTTAATCAAGTCACATCCCCATTCTGGAAAAACCTTTTCTAAAACTCAACTTTGGAAGCACTCAACCATGGGAAGTGAGACCAAGAATGTGTATGGGGCAGGAGTTGAATCACCTGTAAATGGAACCACTAACAACTTTCAGAAGGTAGTTTAAGGGGTGGTGGACAGTATTTGAGAGTCACACAATCTGTGTCCTTTGCCACACCATCTGAAATTCCTCTTGGACCCTTTGAGGATAAATTGATACAGTCCTTTGGAGGGCAATATCTATGCAAATTGAAGATTCCAATCCTAGTAATATCGACTTTTGATATCTAACAGGCAAAAACAGATACAACAGAAATATAAACATATGTATATGTACATACACACATATGTACACACATACATAGTTTTATAAATCATTCATATCAATAAAAATTTAGAAATTGACATAAATGCCCATGATGGAAAAATATAAATAGAACACAAATTAAAGTAATCAATATAATAACATAAGGTCATTAAAAATAATGAGGTAAATCCAAATATTCTGATGTTAATAGATTTTCTATCATTTTAGATAAAAAAAATACATGTTTCAAAATAATAAAGCAGTGATCCTGAATGCAGCAGAAAAGACTGATGCATTTGAACTTCACACATAGGTATGGATATAAACAGAGGAGATCGCACACAAAATAGTTAACAATGCTGTCTGAATAGGGAATTGAGATGGCAAATGCTGACAGAAGACTGTCCCTTTGTACCATGTGACTTGATTGTTTGCATGTTTTTGAACAATAGATTTACCTTTGCAGTGGGGCTGGTGGCAGTTGTCTATAGTCCCAACTGAGAACTCAAGAACAATGGCAATGGGTTTTTGATCCTACTGCACATACTGGCTTTGTGGGAGCCTAGGCAGTTTGGATGCTCACCTTACTAGACCTGGATGGAGGTGGGTGGTCCTTGGACTTCCCACAGGGCAGGGAACCCGGATTACTCTTAGGGATGATGAGGGAGGGGAACTTGATTGGGGGAGGGGGAGGGAAATGGGAGGCGGTGGCAGGGAGGAGGCAGAAATCTTTAATAAATAAATAAATAAATAAAGCAGGAAAGTATGAATCCCAACCTACAGATATTCCTTTTCCTTTGGTTGATTTGACTCTCTTACCTACCAGGTTAAATAGTGGGTTTTATTGTCTTTTATGTTAAAAAAAAATAGTTCTAATGAAGAAAAGATGATGTAGAAAAAAAAAAGAAAAGAAAACATGTCAAAAAAAAAAGAAATGAATAATTTAATGTATCTCAATCCATGAGAACAGGGAATGGTTTGTCAGGTGATTGATGTCCTTCATGTCCCAGACAGACATGGTAGATAAACACAAGACAATTTTGTTCATGGTCTTAGAGCTGTCTCTTGTCCTACCTATAAGCAGCAGTCTAACGCACCTCCTTGCCTATTTTAGATGTCAGGTCCCTTTCTCTCTCCAGGCAGTTACCTTGCCTCATACTTCCTTTTCTCGGCTGATCCCCTCCCTCCAGTCCCCAGTGACTAGGAGTTCATTGGACTCTTTGACCCACATGACGGATTGTTACCCAAAGACATATTTGTATTTCTTCTTCACTAGTAGGAATAATTAAAGAATTCAATGAAGTTAATGAGCTCAAAATGTGAAAAATATTTTCAGTTTTCTAAATGCTGCCACATGAGTGAAGGACAGTAAAAATGTGAACTATTAGTTTTGAGGCATGTACAATCTAGTTGTCCCCAACCTTCCCCAAGTCTGTGTTCAGGAGGGGGTCTTGACAAGGTTAGCCAACTGTGATTAGTTAGCTCTAGAACATTTTCCCCAACATCTTGGTTTTAAAAACCTAAATTCCATCATTAATCCTTCCAGTTAAGACTTTGAAGGCCTCTGTTAGCATATAAATGCTTCTCTGGGGAGAAATAATAAAATTTAATTCAAGTGAACAAACATTTACTGACAGTAGTTTCAAAACAGGCACTTGTGGGGCATGGTAAGGTATATAAGCATGGACGAGATTCTTCCCAGGTCCCCAGGAGCTTCTAGCTCACAAGGAGGAGGAAGCAGGATGCATTCCGAATAACCCTAAACTAGCTTAGTCAAGCCCATGACATAGTGGGATGGCCTCTTCAATTCTTCCCTTTTCTATTTATTTTACCAAAAGCTACATCACAACCTCACCATCTATTGAAAGAGGTGACATCTGTGTTCTTTTCCTGAAATGTCATAGCTAGTCTTGTGTGTTTTCTTCACAAACAAAAGGAATGCCATGGTTCTGGGGAAAGGCATTTTAAAAGATCAATCCAAATGTTTAAGAAAAAGCCAGGGCAACTGTCAGGGAGAAAGATGAAGGACAGGAAAGGCCTGCGTGTACAGGGCAAAAGAGAAGGTGAGCTCAGGGAGAGACTAAGGGACAGTACATGCACTGGAACCTCAAAAAACAGTATAGTCTTCTAGGCACTGCGAGCTTAGAGTTGAGTGTGGGAGTAGCATCAAGTTCATAAAACTAAATATATACATCGGAAAACATAATAAGTACTTCAGACAAAAGTATCATGGCACACTATGGGAGAATACTGAGGTCTTCTGGGACGAGGCATTCGGATGTGTTCTTTGAGGGAATAAGCTTAAAGAATTAATCAGAACGAAAGAGCCAGGAGTGGGGGTGTGACTCAGTAGTAGTGTATATGGTTAGCCTTCATGATGCTCTGGACTGCACCCTAGCAATGAATAATTTAAATGAAGCAAGCAAAGAGAATACTGTTTCATCCAGCTGAGGCGGCTGCAATCAAAAAGGCAGGCAACAATCAGTGTTGGAGAAACTAGAAGTCTCATGCTGTACTGGTGTGAAGTTAAAACAGTACAGTTACTTGAAAATGAAAAAACATTTTGACAGTTTCTCAAAAAGTTAAGCATGAAATTATCATAGCATCAAGAAAATCCCCCATATATATGCACCGAAAGAAAATGAAAGCATATATTTATGTAAGACTTACACACAAGTGTTCACAGACACATTGGTTATGATAACATGAGGTGGCTTAAAGTAACTCAGTGCCCACCAATCCGGGCATAAATAAACAAAGCCAGATGTATGCATGCAATGGAGATTAGTCCATAATATGAAAGAATAGCCTATCGGCACTGCCAAATCATAAATCTGAAATATGTGGGCACTGTATTCATATGTGCATAGGCCCCACACAGACAGACATTCATATACATAATTGAAAATAAAATTAAAATGAATCTTTTTACTAAAGATAAAACAAACCAGAAGAGGCAAAACCATAAATACACAAAATCTTATAGCTATGGAGGGGAAAAGGAAAGTGATTATTATTTCTTTTGAAGTGATGAACTGTCCCATAAATGCACAGGAGTGAAAGTTGCATGCATCTGCAACTTTACTAAAACCCAATGGATTGCATACTTTATTTAGAAGGGTGACTGTTGTTACCCCATATGAAATATTTCCCAGTATTTTTTAAATAGCAATGAGGTGAAGAGGATCAACTAAAAGTATCAGTCCATTCTGAGGGACTAGAAAGTACAAATGACCGTGGGAGAAGAAAGGTAGCTCATGAGAGAGCTGAGGTCAAGGTCAATGTGACTGGAGTGTTTGGGAACAGAGGAGAATAACAGTGCATACAGACAGAAATGCAGAGGCAGATCATGCATATCCTTTAGTCTTGGTCTTTGTCTCACACTAATGTGGTGCGGAGAGAAAATTTTATGCAGGAAAATAACATAATTATATTCTTTGCCTGTATTGGACAGCATAAAATAAAAAGAGTCAAGTAGGGCTGACTAGCTGGCATGGAGCCAAGCAAAAGAAGATGGAAGGTCAAGAGGAATGGAGCTGGGGTGGATACATGGAGAGAATGGGTGAGGAATCCTGAGGTTGGGGAATGGACGACGAGTAGAGTTCTGAGTTCACTAACCAGAAGTCTGATCTGAAGCATCGTTCACTTACTACCTACTGTGTACCAGAAACAGATGGCATTTTATACCTATACTTCTTCAAATGCTCATACAAAAACAATGAGCTCATTTTTATTATTCCTACTGATTGAGAGAGAAACAGAGGTTTAGAGATGCTAAGCAACCTCCTAGATATAGCCAAGTACTAACAGAGGGATAAAATCCAGGTGTCTCTTATCACTTTTCTCTCAACCTTACTGCAATATAAAAGCCAGAGATAGCAAATAACTTTCTCTACAGACCCGACTCCAGTCTCTGAGTAGTGGCTGCCTGAAGCACTGAGTGGAGACAAATTCTGAGCTCAAGCCCAGGCCCAGCAGGAAAAGAGACCATGATTGATCAGTAATGCATGCCATGGGCACAGAGAGACAGTGGAGGGGGAAGTTCGAGTCTGCTCTTCCTGCCGCTGAGCTCAGAGGAGGAAGACAGAACATCTGGCTGGAGCATCCCAAATGGTCACCTGTGAACCACTGACACACACAGACATAGGTGAATCTGAGGAACATGATGCTGAGTGAAGACATAAAAAGCCAGGAAACTTACTGTATAAAGGGCCAGAGAGTAAATATGTTAGGCTTTGGGAGACAGACACTCTCTGTCACAACTAAAGAATTCTGCCAAAATGGTATGAGAGCAGCCATGACAGTTTGTAAACAAATGAGCTTGACAGTGTGCCAAAAGATCTATTTATAAACATCCGAATAAGGACATCATAAATTTGTGTATGAAATATCTTTCTTTGCATTTTCTCTCCAGCCATTTAAAATGTAGAAACTACTTTTTATGTGCAATTCACAAGAAAGCAGCAGTGGGCTCCTCTCCTCTAACAAGTTGCAGCCTGCTGACCTCGCGGCATGTCTACTCATTTATAAAGGAGGACAGCTAGAGGGATGGAGGAGGGTTTTAGTGGTTAAGAGCACTGGCTGCTCTTCCAGAGGAAGAGGTGCATTCCCAGCACCTGGATGGCAGCTCGCAACCATGTGTAACTCCAGTTTGAGGCAGCGCCCTCTTCAGGCCTACAAGGACAACAAGCATGCAAATGGTATACAGACATCCATCCACATGGGCAAGACACCCACATACATAAAATAAAATAGAATTTAAACATTTTTAAATTGGGAAAAAGACAGATATCAGATTAGTGTCTACCTCTAGGCGGATAAGATTAAACTGAAGGATGCAGAGAATTTAATTGAGGGGGAGTTGTGGACATGTTCTCATTTACACAATGAACAGATATGTCAAAACTCATTGACGGGGCATTTTAATGGCTTGCATTTCACTGTGTATAAACCTAATCTCAACTATAAAGTACAGCTTTGGATGAAAACCACATAGGAGCAGAAACATCATTGCCTGGAAGAAGTGTCACCTGGTTGATGATCCTTGAAGAAGGACTGAGGACTCCAAGGTATGGAATAAAATGTGGATGCTTCAGAAGTAGGGACAAAATTCAATGGAGGTTCAATAATGAATAATACCAACAAAAATAGAATGGAATTTCTATTTCTCAGGAAGCAATGGCAGTATACTCTCACCCACATGCCTTATTCTGCAAAGACTCTAGCTCAGAAATAATTGCTTTGCACAATAATTGGGAGATACAGTCTGGAAGCTGGCATAAGTGGAGCCCAGTGCAATTTGGGGAGATTTGTTACGCTCAGTTCCCTTCTATCAATTCCAGAGGCTCAGATATTCCTGACCTGTTGCCTGGCATATTGTGAAAACTGCTTTTATTTACTGCACTTTCATTAAAAGATGAAATCCATGAACAGGGGCTTACAGGCCAGAAAATCACCGTTTACGTCTCCACTTATCTCCCCACACTGTCCAACAACTCATCCCCTCCATGCCTGCAATCTGGCTTGGGCAGCTAGCTTCAAGGCAGCCTGAGAGTATCCAGAGGTATAGGAGCTGGTGAGCAGGGCTTGAGGGAAATGGTGCTTCTGAGGAGGCACCCAAACAGCATGGCTACAGAGAATAGGCTAGATCACAAAGAACATAGATGCATACAGAGTTAGGTTCTGTACAGAGCATGAGGTACCTTGAAAGTCTGGGGGTAGGGTGGCCTGGGAATAGTGGAAAAGGCTTTTGATTCAAAGATAAAAGTTTCACCCAGGTATCTTAGTCACTGTTCTAGTGCTGGGAAGAGACAGCATGACTAAGACAACTCTTATTAAAGAAAGCACTTAATTAAGGACTTGCTTACAATTTCAGAGATTCAGTCCATTATCGTCACTGTGGGGAGCATGATGGCATACAGGCAGGTGCTGGAGCAGTAGCTGAGAGCTTCATCCTGCCCCTCAGGCTGGGGGTGGGGGTTTGGGACAAGGCCTAACAAAATCTTTTAAAACCACAAATCCCATTCCAGTGACACACTTTCTCCAACAAGGCCACACCTACCCCAACATGGCCATACCTCCTAACTCAAATCCTTTCAAAGAATTCCACTCCCTGGACTAATAATTCAAATGTATGAGCATGTGGTAGTCTTTATTGTTCAACCCAAAATTCCACTCCCTGGCTCCCAGTAGTCTTGTGGCTATGTCATATGCAGAAATGCATTTAGTCCAACTTCAGAGTCCCCACAGTCTATCACTATCTCAACACTGGAAAAGTTAAAAGTTCAGTCTCTTTTGAGACTTGAGTATTCTTTAAACTGTAAGCCCTTGTAAAAATCTAAGAGCAGATCACGTGCTTCAACCATAGAGTGACACAGAATATACATTATCATTCCAAAAGGGAAGGAAAGGAACATAGTGAGGGGACACTGGACTGAAAGACCAAAAGACCAGAAACGAGCATGGCATACTCCAAATTCTGCATCTCTATGCCTGAGGTGAACGCACTTTTCAGATCTCCATCTTCTTTCAGCTTCATTGACTACAATACATTTTTTTCTCTTGCAATGGTTCCATCCCTAGTCTACAGCATTCCTCAACAGGTATCCTACAATTTGGTCATCTCCAACATCTTGAGAACTCCAAGACAATTCACACTTCACCTTCATAGAATCACACAAGGCTTTCTCTGGGCCTCTATGCAGGAACACTTCTGACACATGCCTGGCCTCAGTTCCTTAGCTGTGAAAGGAAATTACACAACCACTTTCTTGCATTCTTGACTCTAAAATCAGAACCATGTGGCCAAATCTGCAAAATTCTGCTCCTTGTTGGGACGGGAGCATGGCCTCTTCCAATGACATTTACCTCAGTTTTGTATTGTTGATGACTTCCTTCACTGCTTAAACTTTTCTTTAATTACTTTCACAAGTTGGGAGCTTAGTTGAGTAGGGTCTTGCCTTAAGGCCACCATTCCCATTATTTTATTTAGCATTGGCTTTTTCTATAAACTTTTCACCTTCCAGAGCACTGGAATTGGGTCTCACAGTTCCTGGTGTTCCTTTTCTCCTCATGCTGTACATTTGCATTTTTCTTTGTCCCCTTTTCAGAGGTTCACTCCATTATCATGGTGGGGAACATAGTGGTATATAAGTAGGCCCTGAAGAAGTAGCTGATTAAGAGCTATATCCTCATTCACTGGTAAAAAAAAAAGAGAGAGGGGGGGAGAGAGAGAGAGAGAGAGAGAGAGAGAGAGAGAGAGAGAGAGAGAGAGAAAATATAGGCATGACATGGACTTTTGAAACCTTAAAGCATGACATGGACTTTTGAAACCTTAAAGCTTGTGCTGAGTGACACATTTCCTCTAACAAGGCCATATCTACTCCAACAGGGCCACACCTCCTTATCCTTCTAATCCTTTCAAAGAGCTACATTCCCTGGTGGCTTATTATTCAAAAAAACAGCCCATGGGAATTATTATTATTCAACAACCATATGAAGGCAATTTCCACCTGGATGAGTCCCCTGATTCACTTCAGCATCCACATGAATCTAAACAAGTTGAGGAATCCAAATTTAAATGTGAGTCTTATTACTAAGTAAATGACTCAAGAGAAAATAAGAGTTCCTTCCTGCCTCTGATCCTTGCTATACCATTTTAGAAAAGTGAGATGGGGATAGAATGAGTACAAAATTCTGATGCTGAAATTGTTTTTTTAGGTGTGTGTGTGCGTGTGTGTGTGTTTGCTTGAATTTCTATGTACCGCATGTGAGTAAGATTCCCTGAACTAGAGGTACAGGCAATTGTGATACATCATGTGGATTATGGGAAATGAACCCAAGTCCTCGACAAGAGAAGTGTTCTGAAATACTGAACCTCTTAAGCTCTTAAAAGTTCTCTGGACTCAATGGTTTAATGAGCTTTGAACAAGTCATTTTTATGGACTATGGTCTGAGGGGTGAATACAACTACTTCTTTTTTTTTTAAATATTTATTTATTTATTATGTATACAATATTCTGTCTGTGTGTATGCCTGCAGGCCAGAAGAGGGCACCAGACCTCATTACAGATGGTTGTGAGCCACCATGTGGTTGCTGGGAATTGAACTCAGGACCTTTGGAAGAGCAGTCAGTGCTCTTAACCACTGAGCCATCTCTCCAGCCCCGAATACAACTACTTCTAAAGGTCTCCCAAGACTTAGGGCTCCCTATTCTCACCTGCAAGGAAGATTGAGAATATTTAGATCATTGCATTGGTCATATTATACCTTGGGGTATAGTTTACTACACATAATTCTTCCATTTATATCTCCAGTTATTAGCAAAAAGGTGGCTAATAGAAGGGAAAGGAAAAGGAAGGATAGGTGAATGACATATAAAAAGAAATTGAAAGATTTTGGCAAAATATTAGACAATAGAGATGTGGGCACATGAGCATCCACAAGAAAGTTCTCCTTGCTTTTCGACCATTTAATCCCAGTATATAGAGAACTCACTAGAATAAACCCCATGAACATATTCTCAAAGATTCTGAAGCTTTCTGAGGACTTCCCTTCTGAAAATGGCCATCATATTCCTCTTGTTTTAAAGTTTCTTAACTGTAGGCAAGCATCATGCCTATTAATTTTCTGTCTGTGAAAGGAACATGAGGGGATACATGGTCCCTTTTCATCTATTTGGAAGTATCAGGCAGACTAAAAAAAATTAGTATAAAAAAAGTTAACTTTTTAAAAGTATTTCTAACTATATAGTTACAACAACAATAATTTAAAAGATCTATAAAAATTGGGGACATGAGGAGTATTGATTAGAAAATAAATTTGAAAGATGGTCAGAAATCAGACTGCCAGGAGATGGGAGGTAGGAGGCAGGGTCAGTGAGCATTGTTTAGCCAAGACAGAGGAGAGCCAAGGTTAGCGGTAGGCTGTTCAGATCAAAGAAGCATGCATCCAACTCCAGCCCTCTGTCTTTCTGACTTAACTTTCTGGGGAAAGTTACGGAAAATGTAAACACAAAACAGTAGCTGAGGAAGATGTAAAGAGAAACAAGGGTTAAGTAGAGTCAAAAGACAAAGACATGTGTGGGAAAATCTAGAAACCCAAGAAAGTTATGGTTTCTAGACCAAGACTGATTGAATGTACTAAGACTAGCAGGAGGAAGCAGTCCTGGCTGGACAACTCAGGAGGTTGATAATGGGCAACAGTGGTTGACCCAGGGTGATCAGTGCTGGGGCAAAGGGTGCACCTGGAACTCTGCTTTTCCCTTCACTGCTGATTCTAAATTCCTAAGGTTACATTCTCAACTGCCTAATTAGAGAAGCTGTCACTCTTAGACAAAGATCAAGAGGGAAGAAAAGTGAAAGCAGACATTTCATACTCTTAGACAAGAAAAAAATTAGAAAGCCAGTCACACATTCATAGACACTCAGCCTACTGTTGAAGATTATGCTGTCTGTAGCAGGACTATATTATGTCACTAGCTTGGAGATTGCTGAAAGCCCACAGCTATTCCCAGTTAGCAGGGAGTTGCAGACATCTTTCATAAGGCTAAGCAGGCTGCAAGATAGGTGAGGCAGGAAGAAGCAGACTGCATCCATTCTGTTGCAAATGCCTCCTGTACACCTCAGTAGTCCCAGAATGCGATGCCCATTTTAGATAGCAGAAGTTAAGACAAGCTGATGCATTTATCCCATACCAAATTCTAAGACCACGAAGGATCATGTTTTATCTTGGAACTGTCCTTCTGAATGTAGAGAAAGATAGAAAAAGAGATATGAAGTAGAGAGACCAGGTTAGGGGCAAAAAGAGGAATTAATGGTTTAGTGAGCACAAGCAACTGATGGCCTCAGCGGAATGTTCTCTGACTGTAGAGGTGACTGACATCCCTCTCCCCATACTGCTGTGTGTGCGCACTCTCCGTTCCTCAAGTGTCTTGAGTACAACTGAACAATGCTAGACATTTCACGGTCAGTGCATTCTGCATACACTGCAGGGCCCTACTTTCCTTTTCCTGCTCATCTTGGTCTACCCAAGAGGAAATGGGGTGACACTTTGGGCTGTGTTCAAGATAGTCCTCTTATACGAAGTCTATTGATTGATGAGGAAAATATAAAATCACTTTTGCATTCAATCCTACATTGACAGTGACTGACTCGGGAGAACCAGATGTTTTGTGCTCTCTGAGTCTCACTGTCTGTCCCCCACTGACTTCCCAGGGTAATATTTAGGCTAAATTGGACCATTTATCTGATTTAAGGAAATGGGTACATTCTGAGCTTAGATTTGTGACCCATACAGTAATCCATCACTGGCCTCTACCAGAGGACCTGGTATCCAGCAGCAGCTCTATTAACGCTCTCTGAACTGAAGTGCTATCTATAATTTTGTGGCAGTTTGAATTCATTTCTTCATTTCACAAGCATCCAGTGTATAACAAAATATTATTTTTATCTTCATTAATATTCTAAGTAGTTAGTAGGAAAAATATCAAACAGAAATAAATGTATGATTTAAGCATCCAATGAGGTGCTGCCAGTAACAGAAACTTATACATTAGCAGAGAGACCACCTCTCTAAATTGAGGTGTCAAGAGAAACTTCTCTGAGAGGTTCACATTAGCTTTAATCTGAGAAATCACGACGGGTCATCCAGCACTTTAAAAATAAAGTGGAGGTTTCAAGGCCACCTTGTGCAAGGCCCCAGGCAGAGCCAGGTGTGCTACACCAGAGGTATCAGCAGGGCAGGGGTGTGGCTCAGTGAGTGAAGTACGTTTTACACAAGCAGAAAGACCCAAAGTTCATTCCCCAGAACCCACATTTAAAGGCGAGTTCACTGATGGACACCTGTATTCCCCGTGCTGGCAGGGAATCTCTGAGACTCACTGCCCAGCCGCTGCAGCTCCATTGAGGATCTCCAGATTCAGTAAAATACCCTTTATTAAAAAAAAAAAAAGAACAAACAACAACAACAAAAAACCCCACTTACCTCCCCCCCAAGCATGTGTATACTGACACTCCACCCTTTTCGCATTCACACATACCACAAAAGGTGAGCAGAAAAATGGCAGGCAGAAAATAACAGAAAAAAGGAAGGTAGCATGTGTGGGGATATCAAACAGAACTTAAATTAGAAAGTTACCATGCTTTCTAGACTCCCTGCCTCACTCATTCTACTCCCCACCCCAGCACACCCCGCCACCCCCTGCCTCGGGAAGAAGATGGTGAGTCTGAGTCTGAACTGTCTATCAGGCATAGCTCAAGGGCATAAACAGCAGTGCAAAACAGAGCATCATCCCTGTGGAGCAGAACAATTTCGCCATCCTCTAGAGCAGCCCTTGAATTAGATGCCTCCTTTTACTGCAAATGCTGGTGCGGAAAGGACTGTATAGCCTGACAGTGTCTCCTGGTACCTGAAGCTCCAGAACCACTTCAGGAAAACAAAGGGAAGACTTCCCATGCAGAAAGCACAGAAAGGCCTCGGGAAGAGAAGCTCGATTTTTCCCTACCTTTTACAGCATGGTCCCAAATCCCTCTAGACCATTCCCTTTGCTTAAAAATAAGCGAAGTAATAGAGTTGAAAGGAGACTGCTCTCCTAGAATGCTAGGTGGGAGGGGTTACTCAGCGTGTTTAGTAGGTAGCACTACTAAAGAAGAAACCACAGCAGCACTCTGCTATGGTCTATGGCTGCCGACAACTGTTTGTAGCTCCATATTAATTGAACTCCTAATCCTGAGTGTTCTCAGCTCCTATCAAAACACATGAGGGCTTCCCTTGTATCCTACAACACAGTTCACGGGCTATCCTGCTCTCCAGTCTCTGCTCATATATCTGATGTCAGTTACCCCTCATTGACCATAAAAGAGAGCATTAAGTGTGCAGAGATATTATGCTATGCAGATATTATGGTGGAGCTGCAAGTCAAGCCAAATAATAACAAGATAAATTCATAACTGTATCCTTCCAGCATGCTTCCATGTTGCTCCTCTCTCTCCCACCCAGGCAGGGATTAAAGGAATCTTTTGAAATTTATCCTGCTTCACAAAGCACCTGTGAGTCCCCTGCTTCTATGTCGCTCTTTCCTTTGCTCACAATCTAAAAGCAATTTAGTTTCCTATATAAAAAGAAGAAGCAAAAGAAACTGCAAGGGGGAAGAGGACTTGGGGTTTATTTGTTTGTTTCCTTTAAGCTTGCTCACTGACCACAAAACTGCTTCCAACAGTAGCCAAAGTCCCTCCCAAGGCCCCTGAAGGACATGGGAACACACTAGCCTAATTGTATGATACTGCAGCTCGACCAATCACTAACTTTACTACACAGGAAGACAATAAAAAATGACAGGGACATAGTTAACCTATTATTTCCCATACTGACCTACAGAATTCTGGTCAGCAACTGCAAGGAACAGGAAATTAAGGGAAAGTTCCTGAGTCATTAAGGAAAATATTTACACACTCTAGAATTCCCTTCAGGGAATGGAAGACAGGGACAGGACAGGCACCCCTATCTTTCCTAACTCCTGCCATGCACCACTTTCCCCCGGATCTTCTCTGACCTGTCATGCCACAAGAGAGAGAAAGCAGGTTAAACTTAGCGGTGAGGTCAATTGTTTGTTCTGTAAATAGTTGCTTACTGTGAACCACTTCCTATGAGGTACAAGAGGGATAACATGTTGTAGAAAGCTAGTAATGCCTATGGACTTACAGAGTTGGGTAGTGGCAAAGTAAACATGCAGAGGTACTGCAACACAATCTAGATTCCCGAGTGACAGCGAAGGAGGAGTCCCTGCGTAGCTGTGGATCAAGATCTGAAGGACAGAGAAGGGCTCAGGAAGGGGATCCAGCAAGCAAGCATGATGAAAGCAATCCCGGGGCAGGTCAAGGCTGGCAGGGCCTGGGTGGACACTGACTTTCTAACTAGCTGGACTTTTGCATCATGCCAGTCACTGGAAATATCACAAACAAACAGGACATTTCCTGGACCGAATTTTACTTTATTCTGATTTAACTGGCCCAGATCTCAACATATTTTAGAGGCTTTTATTTCTTCGTTTCATTTGTCTCTGTGTGTGTGTGTGTGTTGTGTGTTTGCTTGCATGTGAGATGCAGTTTAGTTTATATATTTTTAGAGTTTTAGGGTTACATAAGATTTCCTGGAAATGCATCAGGTTCCCTAATTTTGTCCTTGTTGACTTTAACCATTTTCTGCATCATTTGCATGTTCTGTGCGGAATCGGTTGCAAGCAAGGAGCCCCATCTGCACACTCTCAGGAATGCAAGTCCCTAGCTCACACTCAGCTCCCTCCTTTTGGTGCATACGTGCTCTCGAGCTTTTAATGAGTGTACAAACACACACGTCCAACATCTCCATGCCATACAGGAGGTTCCGCTGCTCTGGGAGTCTTCAATGACTCTGTCAGGACACTTTCCCTGCCCCTTCCTCCTCACGCTTAACATTAGCTGATCTTTTCCTTATCATCGCAATAGCTGTGCCTTTTCCAGAATGTCACATGGTTTAATTCAGTGTGGCCTTTTCAGATTAGTTTCTCCCTGTTAGTAATATGCTTTGAAGGTTTCTCTATGTTTTTACTCTGTCTTATTACTGAGAATACCCCAGCGCTCACATGTACCGCAATGGTTTGTTCATTCATTCACCTATTGATGGACATATTGTTTCTTTCCGGATTTTGATTCTTATAAGGAAGCTGTTATAAACAGGCACATGCAGATTGTTATGTGTACATAAGTTTTCAATTCATTTGAATGAATACCAAGAACTACAATGATCGGATGGTATGGTAAGACAATATTTCATATGAACCTGTCAAGCTGCCTAAGCCTAATTAATTAATTAGTTAATTAATTTAATTATCTCAGGGTAGATCCCAATTATTCTAGTGTACAGCTGAGGTTGAATATGTTTGTGCCTTGATGAAGGGTTATGTATTTTATTACAAGCACAGTGGAAAGCCACAATGAATGTAGCCAGAGGCATAATTAAACACATTTTCAGAACTATGAATGTATATGTATACACATGCATGCTTGTAGTGTGTGTGTGTGCGTGTGTGTGTGTGTGTGCATGTACACACATGTGTGAAGGTCAAAATCAACCTCAGTTGTCATTCATAAAAGTGCCATTTACTTCCTTTGAGATAGAGTTTCCCATTTGCCAGGAGCTCACAAATTAGTCCAGGCTAGTTTTCCAGGAAGCCTGAAGGTTCCTTCTGTCTCTACCCTCCCAGCTTTGGGATTACAAACTCTGTCCTTTCTTACATGGGTTCTGAGGATTGAGCTTGGGTCTTCATGACTGCGGATTGGTCCACGTCCCTGAAGCACATGTTTATAAAGCCACTGGTGGCAGGGAAGGATAGAGCTTGCAAGACTGACTATACAGAAGGGAAGGACAAAAGAGACAGAGCGCCCAAACAGGAGACTATTGAATTACAGGTCCCATACAACAATAACGTGTACCAAGATAGACTAGGGGGAGGAAAACGAGTAGCTGTGATGGTGTTATGCATCAAAATGCAAAAAAACCCAGAGGGAATATTAAAGAATTACAGCAGGTCCTCCCAGTTCTGCTGTAAAGGTAAATTTAAGTCCACTCTAGAAGGCATAGGAGATACTCACTTACTTTGGTCAGCCACTGTCTTCTGTTCCATCATGTCTTTATTCATTTGTACTGTTTTACATGTTCAGTGTTGACAGAACTTTCTAGGCTCATTACAATTGCTACTTTAAAGAATGACTAGGGCCTGTACCCCAATTGAGTATTGGTCTTTCTGGTTAAAATCAGACTCTTCTGCTCAGAATGAAGGAATATATGATATTTGAGGGATATATTAGCTTGTCTCAGCTTATTCCTATATAGTTTTTGGCTATTTCAAGGCTTAAAATTTTAGAAGCATTCATTCTCATTCATATTTACTCAAACTTTCTCTCTGTCTTTCTGTCTCCCCCCCACACTGGTTTGTCTAGAATTTTCTATGTAGACAAAGGTGGTCTAGAAGTCAAAGACACCTGTCTGACTCTCTGTCTGTTTAAAGCCCCATGACATCACCCACCAAAAGCAATGCTCTCTTAAAAGGGCTCATCAGTCTTGGAATTTTTTTTCTGAAATTCTCCAAGAGATGTCTTCATGGCCTGAGGGCAACAGGTTTTAAAAAGAGCTGGCGATCAATAATACAATAAAAGCAGAGGGGGCTTAAAAAAAAAAAAAAAAAAGGAACCATGAGAGTCCAGGAAGGTATCATGAATATTTAGCAGAACAGGAATTAAACACCCTGGTCATTTTTACTAGCAGTTGCTTTCAAAAAGGTATTTTACATCTAGAAGCCAGGTGAGTTTGGGGAGTGATTTTTGCACTGGTGATGGAGGACCTAAGGTCACTCTGGGTATTTGGAACCATGTTTAACAGTAGAGGTAGCTTAGAATTCAGAAGGAACTCTAATCAGAAGGAAGGTGAGCTGCCCCTATAAGTCTCTGCCACCTTCATCCAAGGTCCATCCATCTTCTACACTGAAATTCCACACTGGAAGGGTTCACTGGCTCTAAACAGTGTGAATGCGTTTGAACTTGCAGAAATGGTCAAGCTGATCAACAATGAGCTGTTTTGGACAAAGTGAGAAGATGGGGAAGGCTTTGTTCTAGATGGTGGACATAGGACACAAAGACACTGAATGACAAGGACAAACGGGGAGGAAGACAGGTGCACAGAAGATGCACAAGGAAAGAGTAGGAATGGAAGTAAAGAGAGAAAAAACTTTTAAGTGCAAAGTGAAAAAGGGAAAGAATGAATTGAGAAAGTGGGGACAAGGAGGAAGCTGAAGAAGAAGGGAGGTGAGGTCACAGCAGCCCCGAAGAGCATGTGTGCTCCCTCTCCATGCCATCAATCCATTGGAGAGCTTAAGGAATTGTCTCTCAAAGAAAATACTCATAAATCTTCCATGAAACACCAAAGGAAGCTCAAACCTGTGTGTTCATGTCAGACAGCTCCACTGGCACTCCACTTGCAAGGATTAAATCTCCTGGGCCCCTTATCTGCATATCTACTAGAAGGCCCAGATGCTGCAGCAAGCATAGCTGGGATGCAGGGGAAGAGGAGACGAGAAAGCAAAGTACTGAGAAATGACCCATCAGGGGCCTAGAATTCCTACTGGTGAGTGTGATTAATGGATTAATATAAGATATCCCAGATTAGAAAACATCCTAGAGTTTGCAAATGAGATCTTGTGATGCAGCATTTTTATTAACAAATCTTGGTGTATGTGAAAATGAATTGATTTGCGCTTCAAAAACAGACCTTTCGGTAGGTATGGGTTACACAGTCATTTGTCACAAAATCAGTTCTACCAATATTTATGGAAACCATTTAGTAAATGATCTTGTTCAAGGTAACAGGACCAAAAGCCCAATACTCCTTCCATTCCCTTAAGAATCTCACAAACCTAGATGCCCTTCAATGGAAGAATGGATGAAGAAAGTATGGAATATATACATATTAGAGTACTACTCAGCAGTAAAAAACAATGACTTCGTGAATTTTGAATACAAATGGACGGAAATAGAAAACACTATCCTGAGTGAGGTAAGCCAGACCCAAAAAGAGGAACATGGGATGTACTCACTCATATTTGGTTTCTAGCCATAAATAAAGGACATTGAGCCTATAATTCGTGATCCTAGAGATGCTAAATAAGAAGGGGAACCCAAAGAAAAACATATAAGCATCCTTCTGAATATTAACCTTCATCAGGCGATGAAAGGAGACAGAGACAGAGACCCACACTGGAGCACCAGACTGAAATCCCAAGGTCCAAATCAGGAGTAGAAGGAGAGAGAACACGAGCAAGGAACTCAGGACCGCGAGGGGTGCACCCACACACTGAGACAATGGGGATGTTCTATCGGGAACTCACCAAGGGCAGCTGGCATGGGTCAGAAAAAGCATGGGATAAAACCGGACTCGCTGAACATAGCAGACAATGAGGTCTACTGAGAACTCAAGAACAATGGCAATGGGTTTTTTTTTTATCCTACTGCACCTACTGGCTTTGTGGAAGCCTAGGCAGTTTGGATGCTCACCTTACTAGACCTGGATGGAGGTGGGGGGTCCTTGGACTTCCCACAGGGCAGGGAACCCTGATTGATCTTTGGGCTGATGAGGAAGGGGGACTTGATCGGGGGAGGGGGAGGGAAATGGGAGGTGGTGGCAGGGAGGAGGCAGAAATCTTTAATAAATAAATAAATAAAATAAAATTTAAGAAAAGAATCTCATAAACTTTCTGCTCTGTGGTTCAGTAGGGAAGCCACTGGCCACATGTGGTTATTACAAAAAATTTAATTAATTAAATAAAATCTAAAACTCAATTTTTCAGTCACCATAAGTATACAGTTTTGTACTATGACAGGTAGACGAGTAAATAAAAGATGAGTATCAATATTTTAACAGAGATAATGGGGCTTAAAACAGATTCGAAATAGTTTTCAAAGTAAACATGTGAAAAATTAATTAGGGGAGGAAGGGACCAGCAATGGAAGTTTCCACCAACAGATTTCAAACAGCAGAAATATCTGGGTAAGGATGTCCTAACAGGAATGAAAAAAGACAGCCTAACATGGATAGGACAGCTTGTTTTTCTAGAAGAGTTAAACGCCCAGTTTGACTGAAGAGAGAGACTAGTCACTGAGGTGGTTTTTATGTGGAGAACTCAGATGCCACAGAAGGTTCCTTAGTCTTATAAACAGTAGGAAGCCATTGGAGATGCAAATCAAGGGCTAAAACACTTGTGGGGACACTCTTTAGGCAACAGATAATGTATCCTCTTAAAGAAGGCATGGGGCAGTATTTTAGGAGACTAGAAGCACCATGGAAAGGAAAATGAAGGAGTAGCTGCTATTAGGATGCAAAGTAGAAAGCCATAAAAGAGTTTTGTTTTGCTCCAAATAAGAAAGCCTTCTAAAAGTATACCTATTGCTGCAGAAAGCAGATCCCAAAAGTCATTTCCAGAGCCAATATCCTTGCACAGGAATCACCCAAGAGAGGCAAGCATCTCCACAACCATTTGCCAGCCCATTAACTTACATTGCAGGATCCTTTCTCGCAACGCCACCTTCACTAGCCAAGTCCCCTCAGAAGACCCCAAGGCAGGGTCCTTGAGAAATGGGTGAGAGTCAGGAAAAAAAGAAAAAAGAAGAAAAACGAGTGGAAGGGAAGAGATATTTAAAAAACATGTGCTGGAGAAGTCAAAACAAATTCTAAGCCATTCACTTAGAAGAGAGTTTATAGAGTGAGGCATTCCCAAAATGAGTTTTGAATTATACTCTGCGCCTCATAAAACAAGAGAACTCTTGCCAACTTCCCCCCACTACTCCTGCCTCATCTGTACACTTCTCCCAGCAGGTAAGGAACCAGGAAAAGCTGGGTGTGAAAGAAGCTAGGTCTGTTGTTTCACATCTGCAATATGAAGCAGTCTCAGTCCCCTGACTTCCAGAAAGGTAGAAGCCATCTCTGAGCCTTTGCCTCACTCTGCGCAGCCAGAGGATGGTATGGAGGATCCCTGAGAGCCCTGGAAGCTTGGATTTGTATTGCCTCTATGACTATCACACAGTTCTACCCTTCAAAAGACACAGAAAGCATTAGGATGCTTCCTCCAGAAGACCAGTCAAAGTCCAGAGGAGAGAGAGCAGCTGCAGGGATACAGGGAAGTTGCAAAGGTGTGTGTGTGTGGGGGGGGGCATATCATGACTCTTAAGATGCCAGAGATTAAATTCCTGACTCATCTCTGAGGAGTTGATTCCTCTCCTTATCATGAAAGTTTGGGACAAAACAGTATCCTGGGGATCGGACTGCTGTATGGTATTTCTAAGAACCAAATATACTTACTTTTCATCTGGTTTTGCCTCAGCAACTGTCAGTTTAGTCTCTATGTTATGTTGTCCCTGCCAGATGTTTCAGCTACCTGCCCTCCAGGATAGCTATGAACGCAGACCAACAGAAAATTATAAACTTACTTGAAACCCCATGAGATTTCATTTTTGCTATTCTTTAACTCAATTGTGTGATTGTTGAACAAATTATCTAGATGAGAACACCATGTTGCATGGTCAAATGTTATAATTGTTGGTACCGCATCCCAGATTTTCAGACCATGACAGGGCAGACTGGTGAGGCACTTTCTAGCTGGTATTCTAAGGACTTTACCACCACTAGAGTTTTATCCCCATATACACACACTCCATAGGGATCCAGTTTGTTTCCCAAACCTATTTATGGACATTGGGTTTCTTACAACTTAAAATTTTAATGAAATAGAGTCCAAATTAAAATTTTATGAGCATCCAAAGAAAGTGGTTTCTGTGAGACTAAGATGATTTTACTGTATAAAAAAAATGTCAAAGTCACTTAAATACTGCTAGTGAGTTAGGTCAGGCATGACAACCATAAAGATTTAGAAAGGAATCATAAAACCCTAAAAGAATGACTTGGCAAGCACCTAGTCTATTTTAATGAAACCAACATTGGAGATCATCTTTGGTGCATTATGAGCGTGGTTTACGGATGAGAGATGGCCTGGAATTACAACCAGCTGACCCAGACGCAGAACAAGACCCAGTGCCTACATCCCAAACTTGGCAAATGTATGCACATTTATGTATTTCACATTAAAATGAAATGTTTAATGTGCATCTATTATTTTTTATGATTCTCTGCTTTAACAGATTTTCTAAGTGCTAATACAAACGGCCTCAGAAACAAAGGTTCAACCTTAAACCAGAAGGCTCCTCCCAAAATAGCCTGTCTTCCCACTCAAGTAAAAAACTTAAGGAAATAGAAGAAGGGCTTTATCAGTCATAAATCAAATACTCAAATACTCTTCTAGGAATTCCTGACAATAATTCCCTTCTGTCAGGAATTCTCCCCTCCAAAAAAGTTCAGTTTCTTCTGTTAATTCTCTGGATAAGAGAGTCATATTCTCAGAGCACCCCTTTTCTCATTTGTACATATATGTCTGATTTGTGTACAGACATATGTGTCTATACATATACTTATATAAATCCGTATTCCAAATAGGTGCAAATGTACTTGATGCTCAGATGGTGGTGCTGTTTTGGAAAGCATGGACTCTTTAAGAAGCAGGGCTTATCATGGAGTCAGGCCTATGAGTTATTGATCAACCCTAATTCTTTTGTGAGTGTTTTCTGCTTTCTTTTCTGTCATGATGTGAACCAGCTGTTCCACAAGTTTCCATCAGCACTGACCAAGCCACTTCAGCCACCATGTCTTCTCTACCATGATAGGTATATCCTCTAAATCATGAGTTAAGTTAAACTCCTCCTCCATTAAGTAGCTTCTCTTGGGTATTTGGTTATTAACAATAAGCTAAGTGATGCAGTATATAAATGTATATATGCGTAACTTTAAGGTGTGTGTGTGTGTGCATCTTTGTATACAATAAGTAAGTGTGTGTGTGTGTGTGTGTCTTTGTATACAATAAGTGAGGACTTACAGAGACATTTTCTGGTGCCTTAGCAAGTTCAAGATAATCTTATATAGCTAAGGACAGTGAAGTTGATGAGTTGCTTCTTCTGTGTTGCCACATCTAAGATGGCTCTTCAGGCAAAGATTTAATCCAAAAGGATTCTAGCAATGTACCAGCACAATGACTTCTTTTTTTTTTTTTTTTTTTTTTTTTTTTTTTTTTTTTTTTTGGAAAGAATTGAAAGTCAGATTTTTTTTTTTTTTATTTTTTTTTATTTTTTTTTTTATTAATTTAATTATTAAAGATTTCTGCCTCTTCCCCGCCACCACCTCCCGTTCCCTCCCCCTCCCCCAATCAAGTCTTCCTTCCTCCTCAGCCCAAAGAGCAAGCAGGTTTCTCTGCCCTGTGGGAGGTCCAAGGACCACCCACCTCCATCCAGGTCTATTAAGGTGAGCATCCAAACTACCGGGGCTCCCACAAAGCCATTACATGCAATAGGATCAAGAACCCATTGCCATTGTTCTTCAGTTCTCAGTAGTCCTCATTGTCTTCTAAGGAATGAGCTCAGAGGAAAGACTCACTCTTTCTGACATTCTCGGTATTTCTTTTATAGTATATGAAGTCTACAACAAGACTGTATCCCTTGCATTAAAATTTAAAGTTAAGGTTATAAATGCAATTACATTTCAATTGTCCGTGAACTTTCTCTAGCCATGCAATCTTTTTTAAACAGAGCAGAAATACCAGCTGTCATTGTTCTAGTGTCCATATGCCATGTGAGAGTGGGTACTGACGCAGTGGTTTAGGGAAAGTGATGTGCTGGAAGAGTGTACCTCTAAGCTATGGACACTTTAATCCCAGTGATAGAGACAGATAAAAGGAGAGCATTCCTTTCATGGAGCTGCAGAACAGAATATGATTCTGTGACTTATGATGGAACCCAGGTAAAAAGTCAGATTCCTACAAAAGACAGTCTTTTCCTACTCAGGAACTGCCAGAGAGAACTTTATAGAGTGAACATGAGTGTCTTCTTTGTTGATGTGTGAGAAATGGTTCTTCAGGCAAACTCCTCCAAATCGATCCCAGTAAACTACTGACCATAGCTACCTCTTAAGATGAAGTTGAAGGAAAGTTATGTATTTTTTAAAATATTTCTGAATTACATGAAGGCCACAACAAGCTTGCATTTCTCGTGTTAAAATTAAAAATTAAGGATAGAAATGCAATAAACACTAGCTACTACAGTTATAATTACTAAAGAAAAACGATGTTGAATTATGGTAGCTTATAGACTAGCAAGGGAGACAAACATTCTGTTTGTGTCCCACTTTACTTTCTACTGCTGTGATCAAACACCAAGATGCAAAGCAACCTAGGAAGGACAGAACTTTCTTGGTTTGCCATTTCATATCACAGTCTATCTGAGGAAAACCAGGGAAGGAGCTCAATTCAGGAGCCTGAAGGCAGAAACTGAAGCAAAATCCATTGAGGAATCCTTCTTTTGGCTTGCTGACCATGGCTTGCTCAACTAGGTTTCCCGTAGAACCCAGGAACACCTTCCTAGGTATAGCACCACTCACTGGGCTCTCTCATATTAGTACTCAATGAAAGCTACCCCAACGATTTGCTTGATGGAAGCAATTATTTGGTTGATGTGTCCTCTTCTCAGATGATTCTAGCTTATGTCAAGTTGATAAAAAACAAAGCAGCATACCTTGAAAATGAGGGTGTCTGTACTAATGAATATGCAATGTGTTTAGGAGTTCTTTTTGGGAAACAAAAAAATGATATTAGAACCAGGGACAAGATATCTATATTGGATCTTTAAAGGGAACAGTTGATATGAGTAAGTATGAATGTTTTTCTTTTAGTTTTTCAAAACAGAGTTTCTCTCTGTAATAGCCCTAACTATCCTGAAACTAGCTCTTGTAGACCAGGCTGGTCTTAAACTCATAGAGTTTAACTTGTAGGGTTTAACTCATAGAGCCTGCCTCTGCCTTCTGAGGTATAATTTTTTTAAATAAAATATATAGTGTATATGTAATATATGTAGTAGAAGAAATCTTTTAAGTGGAAAAATATGAAATTAAGAACATCCATGTCTTCATGTTGGGTTTGGTCATGATTTCTTGTTACCTAAGAGGAATTTAGGTGGCATTGACTGTAGTTTTTGTGGCAATAGCTATTTTCTTTTTTTAATTTAATAAGTTAATTTACTATTTGATAATTTTATTCATTTGTACAATGCACTTTGGCCATTTCACCCCTAATTACGCCCTCTTATAACCATGAAACTCTCACTGAACCTTCTCTTCCTCCCATAAAGCCCCTCTCCTATCGTCAGATCAGTTTTGTTTTGCTTTATTTTAGGAGAATAACTGAGTTTAATTAGGATTGCTCCCATGAGCACGAACAAGAGTAATATAGTGGAGCATGTACAACTTCACAGTGGCTGCACCACTGAAGAAAATGATTCTCCTTCCCACAGTAACCATTAATTGCCAATAGCTTCTCAAGATGATCTTACACAGGTAACCACAGTTTCTGTGATTTCCTGAATACAATGGCTGTGCCATATCACGAAAACAGTATCTCACAGCATCCCTCCCCATCCTGTGGTCCTTACACTCTTTCCCCATCTTCTTCTCAATGTTTCTCGAGTCTTGAAAAATGGTATGAATACCCCATTGAGATCCAAGTACTCAACAATCACTAATTCTGATATGATTACTTTTAAAGGCTATCTTCAATCTATATCATTATTCTGGAGACCCAATCATGACAGTGATACAAAGTTTCCTTTTTAAGTAAATGCAGCTAATACTATTTATTGTATGACCCTGGGTAATGGACTTGATCTCTCTAAATGGCTATTTCTTCATGTATAAAGTGAGGATGCTAAAAATACTCATGAAAAATAGTTTTGCAGATCAGAACATACCAATGTGATTATACCGATAGACGGAGAGCTCCACGCATTTTCCAGGCTCCAAGGTCCCTGGCACAGGGTTGATGCTGGCTAATTTTATGTCAACTTGACACAGGATAAAGTGAGAGGAAGGAATTCCAGTTGAAAAAAATTCCTCTATAAGATTGGGCTATACGTAAGCCTATTGAGCATTTTCTTAATTACTGAATGATATGGGAGGCCCAAATCATTGTGTACAGGGCCAACCCTTGACTGGTTGTTCCATAAAAAGGTAGGCTGAGCTGGGCAGTGGTGGCACACAGCACTTTAATCTCATCACTAGGAGGCAGAGGCAGGTGGATTTCTGTGAGTTTGAGGCCAGCCTGGCCTAGAAGAGCTAGTTCCAGGACAGGCTCCAAAGCTACAGAGAATCCCTGTCTCAAACTCCACCCCCCCCCCAAAAAAAAAAAGAAGAAGAAAAAGGTAGACTGAGAAAGCCAGGAATGGAGAGCAAGTCAGTAAGCAGCACTCCTCCATGTCTTCTGTATCAGCTCCTGCCTCCAGGTACCTGCACTGTTTGTATTCCTCTCCTGACTTCCTTCCAAGATGTAGAAACATAAGCCAAATAAACCTTTCCTCCCCAAGTTGCTTTGATCATGGTGTTTCATCACAGCAATAGAAACCTCAACTACAGTCCTGCCTGGGCTGCTGAATGCCTGAAGGAGTAAGCATCACGCATAGGGGCTAGGGTGCTATGGTAAACTGGTTTGGTCAAGGGAATGTGAATTAAAGTCATTCCCCATGCTAACTTCGATTAACTGGTAGTGACTGATGAGGTCTTGTATCAGGAAGGAATCTGGAGCCATGAATAAGTGATTGATTAGCAATGAATCTCATGGATTCAGAAGTGGAGAGTGACAGTATGACCACACGTATTTTCCATTCATCATTCATTCTTTCTTTCTCTCAGCAAACATTTATTAACTGTCGACTGCATATTGGGCATCATTCCAGGCACCTGAGATTCCAGCAGCTGAGCAGCCTGGATGATTTCTCCGGACAGAATACCCTATGTGACCTACTCTTCTCCAGCACCCCAAAGAAGAGCAGCCTCTTGACATTTGCTTAATCCTGGCTGAGACCCAAAGAGGGACTGTCATTTATCTGAAGTCACAGAGCTCGTGCAGTGGCAGAAGCAGAACCAGACTTCTGTTGTCTCTAAACTGAGCAGAGCTGTATGCTTCTCAGCTTGCAAACCTGTTCCACTTTCTAATCCTTGCTGCAGCCAGTGCAGAGCCACAGCCCCGAGATTGCTCCCCAGATCCCCCTCGTCCTCTCCCCTCCTCCCATCCTGCTTTCCTGCATGCTGTCTCTCTGAGGGCAGAAGAGCCCTTCTGTTCTCTGTCTGGAAGCAAGGAGGAAGGTGAATGGGGGAGCAACTCTCCAGAGGCCTCAGGAGTTTGGAGAGGTGTTTTAAAGCGGCTAGAGAACAAAGAGGAGAGAAAAGGAGGGGTAGGGACAGTAGGAGGCCCACTATTGGCAGTCTGGTAATTGCTTGCTTTCAGTGGTCAGCTTCTCGGGTCTCCCTCCCTGGAGGAAGCTAAAAAGGACAAAATTGAAGAAGGTTCTCTCACAAATTAGTGAGTTTGGACTTGAAACTCCAGTCACACCTGGGCTCAGAGCCCAGGGTTTGATCTCAGAAGCCCCATAAAGAAGCCAAGTGGGAAAGGAGGAAGGTTTTCAGGCAGGCTGCCGTGTTCCAGCCTCAGCGGCTCTCAGAGGGAGTCCTCTCCCTCCAGGACTCCTGCAGGAGCCTACAGTGAAGAAGAGCTCCACAGATGACTTTGTTGAGTCACATCACATTAGAGACAGAAACATCCCAGAAGAGAAGAGGGCCTCGATTGTAACATCAAGCAGAATGGGTACCAATGGAAGACACCCAGCTGTCCATGACCACATCACCCATCAACTGGGTTTCATAAGGCATCTACCCACAGGGCTACACACATCACTGCAGCCCTTTGCATTTCAGTCAGAACCCATTACAGACAGTGTTCTAAACTTCAGGTCTTGCAGAGAAAATGGGTAAACAGAATCCTCCCTGTCTTCTGGAAGCTGCTGGGTCCGGGCTTTTAGAAGTAAATGGAATAGAAAGTACAGGGAAGGAGGTGAACACAGGTACTACTTTGGTTCAGGAGGACATCTTAAAGGAGGTAATATTTGAGTTTTGTGAGCCAAAGAGAAAATGGTAGACAATGAACTGGAAAGGAAGCAAATTATTTAAGATTTTGTGGACCTTGAAGCAGAATTAGGATTTTTATCTTAAGAGTAATTGAAGGCTTTAAATGAGGAAGTAGCAAAAAGCAATTTGTTGCCTGGAAAGGTTCCTCTGGCTACTCTGTGCAGCAGGGGTGGCCAGCTTTCTATAAAGAGCAATTAGTAAATATTTTCAGCTCCACAGGCCAGATACTCTCTGTGGCCATCAGCCTGTGCCACCAAAGAGCAACAGTGGCCACAAGCAGCACAGAATCTAATGAGCGTGACTGTGTTCCAACAACACTTAATGGTCAGAGAAATCACAGTCCCATGCAGCTATCATGTATCAGAACATGGTGTTTTTCTTATTTTTGATGAATTAATCAGTTTATAAGCCATACAACATCAAGCAGAGTGCTGCATTTGGCCCATGAGCCATGGACTGCAATGAACAAAGAAAGAGAGAACACAAGAAGACCAGGAGAAGACCAGGAGAACACCATGTTAGAAGAGCCCATGTTCTGGACATAGGTGACAGCAGTGGATGTGGACATTCAAAAGTGACTTCACAAGGGAATTCTTCTAGAGGACATTAAAACAGCATGAGGCAAGGCAAAGGACGGGAGGCAATTCATTAACAAGGATAACTGATCTCTTGAGATGGGGATATACAGGCTAAGTGGGCTTAGGGATCAAATCCCTAAGTAACAGTGTGTTCCCCAGCAGGATTAAAACAAAACAAAACAAAACAGTGGGCCTTATGGTTCATAAATATGACACAAGTTGTTCATTCAGATGTAAATTTTAGGTTATTGGGACATTACCATAACTATGCCACAAATACCGCACACGACATGTTTACATGAAATCTGTATTCATCTGTCATCTAAAATCTAAGCTTAGGCATTTTGTGTTGCCATTGCTACATGTAGCACTCATACCAGGGAGGTGTAAGCATCCAGGGGAAGATCTAAGCATCCAGGGAGGGAAAGAAGCAAGGCATCTTGGAAGAAGCAATAGTGAGATCATGCCCAGGATTTCTGTAGGTGATGCAGAGATGAGGTGTGATCTAGGGGGAAGCAAGTAGCACTCCTACCCTTGGGTCAGGAATTCAACTGTGTGCACATCATCAGTGAGGCTAGGGCCTCAGGCAAGGCACATGAGGAGTGCAGTTGAAGTCATGCATGACCCAGGGCATTCAGAAATCCTCTAGAGACGTGCCGGAGTCAGCATCTTGAGGAAATGCAGGTTTCCAAGCATTGACCCACTTGACCCAGAAGTTCCTGTACTGAGAGCCTGGGTTTGACTGTGTCACATATGAGATGCTAAGTTCAGAAAAATCTGAGTTAACTAACCCTTTTCCATGTACAAATCTCAGGAGCCCAGCAGGCTGCTGCTACTGTGAAAACCATGAGAGGAGGAATTCAGGTAAGTGGAACAAAGACAACACAGAGTAGGCAGAAATCCTCTCCTCGGGTCCCCTCAGATAGAGCTCTGCCCATATGGTGGGCATCGGGAGTTCCTGAATGCTGGTCAAAGGATCAGCCATAGTGAACTGGTACCTCCCCTTTGGCACCTGGCTCTCATTTAGTCATCAAGCAAAGCACCCGTCTCCTGTGCCTTTCCTTACCATCCCACATCCTTCCTTCCTCCGCCCACAGCACCACTGAAATGATTCCCCCAAATGCAGCTATTACTGTGGCTGGAAATCTCTTTACTGCTGATTCTGCTAATGGAAATGTTCCTTTCCTTTTCGGCTGCTTGCAAAGCCACTCGTGACTTCCCTGCGTGCCTGAGAGTAAGACTCTGTCAGCCAGCCACCACCAGAAGGGAGAGGAATATCCCCCACCTGCTACGCCAACACTCACCAGCCTTAGCCTCAGTGTCTCAGTGCCTCTCTGCCTAAACTGTCCTCAGACAACCCCAGAATTCCCTCCTGCCCCCACTTCTCCATAGCTGGCAGAGATCAATGGCCATTTCATGCTTTTGTGCCTTACTGAGTGAGGAACAGGGAGGGAGAGGAGAGGCATAGGCAGTGAATCCAGATATAGAAAGAAGAGGAGGGGAGAAGTGGAGTCCACATTCATTATTTATTCATACCTCTACCCCCCCCCCACCCAATCAAATCAAAACAAAGATCCCAGGTGGCAAAGAGTCACAGAACATGCTGGGCTATGATGGGTATTCAGCATTTCCACGAGGATCACAAGGCTTACTGTAAGTAAGAATTGTGCACAGTGCTGGGTCCTACTAATTTGTAGCTTATGGAGAGTTCACCAAAGAAAAATAGGTCGGAAAACCACACACTGGATTGCCGTGCTCCATTTGCCTTAAGAATAAGCAGTCAAAGGCTAGTTTACAGAGATGGCATGTGGGAACCCTGGCTCAGGCAGATGTATGTTGGAGTCTGCATCCGGTTTCGGATGCTGAAAGCTGGTACATGCTCCACTTCAGCTCACTGACTCCCCATCAGAGGAACTTACCTAGAGTTCATCTTGCACTGGACTCCCTATGGGGTCTTGGAAGATGGACATCTCTCTGCTAATTCAATGACAGATTTATTTGCCTGAAATTGAAAGGCATATTATCCAATTCCAGTGTTCTAGAAGAACATATATTAATTGATGTTTGTAGAATTCTAATATATAATATTGTTTCTGACCAATGGAAAATCCCATTTTAAAAGTAGAAAATATAAAAATCGCATAATAGTGCTAAAAAGCACAAGAGCTTAAACAGAGTACAGCCAGCCAAATAGAAACTGTGTATCATAGATACCAGATGCCCTGGCCATTGCTAGAAAGACAACACTAAACTTACAAATTCCTGAAAGGTCACGGTCATTAAGTCTTCTGTAAGATTACACATAGCATAAAGGTGGGGAATTCCTAAGGGATGGGAGAAAGGAAGAGTGGAGAACATGAGTGAAAATGGAAAGATGGGGAGACAAAAGATAAAACAGGAAGGAGGCACCCTAGAAGGCACAGAAGAAATGTAATTTGCCTCCCAAGCAAATTTATGAGTGGCAGGAGCATCCACAGTATATGAACCGAAGCCCAGTGCTCATGGCAAAGAATCACTAAACTCTGTGTGTGTGTGTGTGTGTGTGTGTGTGTGTGTGTGTGTGTGTGGCAGGGGAAGTGTGCAGGAGAGATGCTGAGTCAGCTACATTCAGCACAGAAACAAGGTGCTTGGCTCCCTTGTGCTACCGCAGGCACACCCGAGTACCTATATGAGAAATGGCTGAAACTTCTTCCTAATAAGAAGTGGCAAGAAGTAAAATGGGGTAGACAAAGAGATCAAATTTGACAGTTTCTCTTATTCTGTCCGGCATGAAAGTCAGAGAAAATGCAGAACCGAAGAACCAGAGAACTTGTTTGGGTTTGGACCACGTTTAATTTCATATGAGCCATGTAGTTTTGAGTATGTCTCTAAGGTTTATGCTTGCTTGTGATACACGCAAACAACATTTGCCATTGAATGCTGTGTGGAACACATGGAGCATAATCATTGTCAGAATGTGGTCACTATGTCTAGGATGATGATAGTTACCATAGTTACCTGACACTAGTGGATTCTCTATCCTCCCGTTCCTGGTTGCCTGGTGGTTCTTCTTAAAGCAGAAGGGTTACACAGCCGATTAGCAAGTCAGCACATATACGATCTGACGTCTGCCCCACAATGACTTGTTAAGGACATCTTGCTTTTCTACTTCTAACACTTGATAATTTCAGAACATGTTATCTTCTTAACTGTCCAATTCCTTCCTGTTTGCCATAATACCCAGTTCTAATGCTTTATTTGGTTTCCAAACTCTTAAAGTAAGGCCTTTCCACAAATCCAGCACTATTTCTTCTAATCATGCTGTCTCTTTTGTACCATACACAAAACCCAGATGAGGATACTGGAAACAATGGTGGAAATGGTTCTTTGGTCTGAGCTTAAGAACAGCTCCTTCTAAGTAGAGGTGCTGTTCAAACTCATCCTTAAGAGGAAAAGTGTGATGAAATACCTCTCTGGTTTTTTTCAAGTATGGATTTGGACATGGGATGTAGCAAGCATGAGGTTACCATTATCCATGATCTTCTGTACACTACACATGCCAAGGAAATAGTCATTGTAGTACAAAATGAGAGTGGTCTGCTGGCTGGTTGGAGGCTGCACAGCAAAGCAGCACAAGACAGGTAAGGAAACGTGCTATAAACAATGCTCTTGTTCTACTCTGGGTCATACTTTCTCACATGAACGGTATTCTGGGGTCCTTCTTTTCCCATCCCTTCTCTTCACAGAGCAGAGTGTAATGCTTTTGAAATGCAAGTCAGAGCTTGGTTTTTCTTTCATTTAAGCTCATGCATATCCAATGGCAAGGGGACCAACGCTGATATCCTGACAGTTCCCTGCACAGCCATGTGTAACTTGATTTCTCTTTGCCAGCTTGCCCATTCTACTCCAACTGCATTCACCATCCTTTGCTGTGCCTCAAATGACCTGGGTCTGCTCCTGATTCAGGTCTTTCTGGGACGACTCTCTGCTTAGGATATCCCTTCTTGGATATCCTAGATTTTCTTGGATAATAATTCATTTCTCCTAAGCCTTCGTTTTAATCTCACATTTTCAATAAACTCCTCTATGATATTTTATATTAAAACTTACTCCCTCATCTCAGAACTCCGAATTCTCTTTTTATCTATTTGTTTACTTTTTATAGAACCTGTCATCTTTCATATACTTCAGAATTTGCTTATCATATTTAACCTTATTGTTCTGGAGCAGTAGACATGTACATACATGTATGCACATATGCAGATGAGAGAGAAGCCTCCTGAATGCAGTGGTCCTTGGAAGTAACTCTCTTACATTTCCCATGATACCAGAGCAATCAGGCATGTCACAGGTGCTTTGGAATTCTCCCAGGACTGGCAGCTATCATGATGGTTTTCATACTGATGGTGACTGGTCAATGCTCAAGCAAAGGGTTCAAGAAAACTCCAGTGGTAAGTTGGCACTTGAACTCAGTCTTAGATGGAAAATAGGGATTTTATAAGGGTGGGGGTGAAGCACTTAGAAATTGAAGGAGAAAGGTCCTTGTAGGATAATTGGATAGAATGTGATCAAGGGACTTGCAGTAGTATGCGGGAGCCTGAACCTGGCCTAAGAGCAAGAAGAGAATGCCAGGTGAAGATTCCCATTATGATACTTGATTTTCTGATAAAATCAAGTTGACAGGATAAACTGACTAGAAAAGAGACTTCTTGGGGAAAATAAACAAGTTGACTGCTGAAATTTCAGTAGCATAGAGAAGTGTTGCTGGACCCAACAGTGTCTGTAGCAATACAGCGGAGGACGTACTTCCCTCATGAGGTGAATACAATGCCTTTCTCAAATTTCAACTTACAGACTTGACTGAATCTCTCTTCTGGCATGCCTGGGTTGAAACTGCAGACTATATCAGTCTTGCACTGAACGTTTCTGTGGATAATCCCCACCTTTTTCCATTCGAAAGGGAATTCTTTCTGGATGCTGTTGTCCAAAAATACCCACAGACAGTAGAAAAAAGCAACTGAAAGCAGACAGCAAGTAGTAGCAAACAGAGCAAGTCCTGCCAAGCACTGCTGTCTGACGGCTAGTCAGGCAGAAAGCTGTTTGCTCTGCGGCAGGGAAGGGAAAACCAGCTATAGTTAATCTTCTGTTGCCACTAGCTGGTCAGTGAGAGAACTAGGGAAAGTGTTAGCACAGCAAACCAAGCATGCCTCTGATTCTGCTCCACCCCAAGGTTAAATACAACCATTTTTTTTTCTAGAGAAGAACAGACTTTTTCTGTCCACCCTCTAAGGAAAAGGTCCCCTCCTCTAGGACAAAAATACATTATCTGGCAGGGTTCTTTTGGAGAGACTGAATCCAACCAGCTGGATACTTGGGCAGGAAACAAATTCAATTTCCCTAAAAAGATTTTTCTGCTTAAGGGTATTTGTTTGTTTGTTTATTTGTCAGGGAAGGAGAAAAGACTGGCATACTTTATGATGCTCAAAAACACTGCATGCACTGAGATGCATCAAAGCTAGTTCTTCATGTAGGAGCCTAGGTTCAAGTGTTAACTGGAACTGAGCATTTTTCTTTGTCCAGACCCCGTGTTGCTATATAATATGGAAACAATGGGTTCAATGCCTTCTGACAGTTTGTAATCAAAAAAGACAATATGCTATCAGTTTTAGGACATCACCTAAGAGGTCACTGTCAATTTCCAGCCCCCTTTCTCTCAGAACATGTGTTCATGTTTTCTGACCTCAGATAAAACCCAAAGTACATTATGCAAGGGGATGAGAATAAAGTAGATTTCTCTGCAGGATGCCTGGTCATAGTCAAGCTCTGGGTCCTGCAAAGATACCACAGGTCTGCTGTCTCATTACTGTCAACACCACCTCCAGCACACACATGCACATAAAACACCTCAGACACCAAATCTGGTGGACTGGGACAACTCCACCCCCTTCTCTCCACCATGGTGCTCTCTGAGAGCAAGCAATGCATTTCTCTCTGCCGTGAGTGTTAAATAGGTTTCATTAGATTTTAGCTGGAAAGAAGTAGGGTGGGGAATGACAGAAGGAACTGGAAAGGGGAAAAGCATGCAGACCAAGAGTTGGGTTAACAGAGATGTGCACCACTGCAGCCTTAGGCACAGTTTACACTTATCCCCATCCCAGCAGGGCAGATACTGAAATTTGACTGTTACCCAAACATACCCATTTAATGACAATTAACCTGGTGACTGATGGAATACAAACATTGCTTGAAACATAGCCTGATTTTTAGATAAAGTCTCTCTTTTTTCCATTCCAGAATCTCTCACAACTGAACAATGGAACTGATGTTAGCAAATATTCTGGCATCAGAAATACCGTTGGGTGACATAGCACACTTGTAAGCATTGTTCCTCCATGCAAATGAAAGGTATGAATCATTAGAATCAAACCAGAAACCAATACAGAGACAATCTCTAAGGCCCTGTGTCCCCCTTTCAAAAACCTGACCAAAAGCTGCTAGTTTCTGGTTAATGGTGATCTTGTCTTTTCTCAGCCAGCTTATACTATAACCCGGGGGTCAGCACACAAGCTGCTGGACAGCTCCCTCAACCTGTCCCTGCTTTCTATCTTTTTGCTTTTTGGATGTTCTTTAAAAAGACTCCCCACACAAGAAAGGTTTCTCATTGTGCACTGATGACATTTGAAGAAAACCTCTTCAGCCCTCTGCGGAGTGTTCTCTTAATAAGTCCTCTGCTCTCATTCACCCCCAATTAGGTGCCTAGTCCCTTACGCCACTTTTGAGTATCAATTTCTATGAAGACTACAAAAAAAAAAAAAAAAAAAAAAAAAACCCTTCACTGGACTGACCATTGGACAAATCACATGGGTATTTCATAGTGAATGTTTTTCCTCCACCCAAGTTGATCACTTTCTTTAAAAGAGCATCTTTTCAGGGACAGACAATCAGGATTCAGCCAGACTTACCCATGGAGGTGCATTTAAAGATATACTCAAAGACCGTTCTTTCCTCACAGTCCTACTGTCCATACATTACATTAGCTCCTACCAGGTTTACACAGTAAGACAAATTATTCACAAATGTTGACACTTCTTTTTTCTCTTATGGCTGAATCAGGGTAGTAAACAGTCTGGCCAGACTCTAATCATAAAGAGAAAAAAAGGATTATACCTCCCTATGCCTGGGCATGGAAGTTAAATCCAGGAGCAGACTGCAGGGCTGCCAGGGGGCAGACAAGGACCCTGTGGCATGCAGGTTGACCTCAGAAGCCCTTCATTAACTCTTGTTCCTATTCAAAACCAGTTTTTTTTTCAATACATCTCCACCAACACCCCCATGTTACCAGCAAAGGCAAATGAAGTGAGAAATGACAGAGTAGGTCACAGAAGCCTTTTACCACAGGATTATTTTAGGGCTCATCTACCCACTCATATTACAGCAAAAGAACTGCATATCTGGAGGGGAAATGACCTGTTCAAGGTCACAGTGAGCCATGTGAGAGATTACTAGAGCCTAGCACTAATTAAGTTCCCCTGGTATATTTAACACTTGGGTTCTCTTCAAATTTCCTTCTACAATCTTCAGTGAACTGTAGCACAAGTTTATTTTTTTCTGCTACAAGAAGTATCCCAAAAAGTCTAGTCTTTAAGTCTATAGATATATCTTTCTTCCCTGATGTCACATCATCTCCACAGTCATCTGCTACTAAACAGCATGTCCTTGACAGTCATGAGTCCTGGGACTTGATCATTTAATTCAAGTATCACTTTCAAATCCTTCTACTCAGCTCTCTGGCTTAGAGGAGATTCCTGCAAATTAGTTTCTCTTCTTGTTGATGCAGAGATTGTCTCTCTACCTTGTAGGGATATAGCCCCACCCATTGGGGGCGTGTTCGCCTTGGGCTAATGTTTGCTGATAAATCTGCAGCAGCCCTTTTTTGCTCCGCTTTTCCTGTTCTCCGCGGGAACCTGTGGTCCTGTAAGTCTATTTCCTTATTAAAGCTGTATATATCTATATAATCTGTCTGCATTCATTTACGCCGCCACACTACCTAGTACCTGTCCTGTATCAACAGCACCCTTTCTTCAGGATGCCAGCTTGACAACCGCCAAGAAGATCTAATAGTCTAGGATCTTGCTTACAGTTCCACCACTTTCCCACAGTGTGACTTTGTACAGGAATCTCTCAGAAGGTTTCCTCATCTATCAACTGGGAATAACGGTAGTTCACTCTCCATAATATTTTGTATGAATTAATAATACATGGCAAGAGTAAAACTCTCAGCATGACATTAAAGATTCAATAACTACTTGCTATTCCTTGATCACTTTTAGGAAAAATTTACTTTGTCAATGCCATTGACATAATCAGATTCAAAATAAGAGGCCCAAGCCTGAGAACCTGGGGATCCTCCACATCCAAACGTGAGTTCCAATTTACAGAAAGCAGCCTTGATTCGTGGGAGAGGGAAAGGTATAAAAAGGAATGGATCCAAATGGAAAAATCTCAGAAATTTACCAATACTCCAATACAAGACAGAGTGGAAAGAGGGAAGATGGTTTTGAAGAATAAGAATAATAGATGGTATATGCAGAGACATACCTTAAGGGCCCCAACTAAATTTTTGTATTTTTGTAACATTTAATACAAGCAACAGTCCTACAGGACCCAAGTCATGGCAGGGAAGGCTTTGACAAACACTATTATACCCTAGTGGTGGCTCTACACTCCCCACTAGTGGCAGGATTTGAGCCCCAGTTTTGTACACACAGCTATGACCCCTCCCTAAAAGAACAAAGTCATGGTGAAAATATAGTCTTACTGGCCAGAAGTAAATATCAGAGAACATGAATAAAGGTCCAGAGGTGCAATGGAGCTGCCTTAGGACACTGGGAAAGAAGAGGTCATAAATAATTCACACTGCCCACCCCCTCCTGGTGCTGTCAGAAATCCTCATTGCCAGGCAGCCTGCCCCTCTAAGAGCTCATTGTGCACTTCATGTTTACACGCAAACATTCGAAGACCAACACAAATAAAAAGCCCACGTCTCCCTACACAGCTCCTGCTATACCCTGCCATCTGCTGAGTACCTCGCTAGCCAAATCCCTGTCGGGAGCTCTTGAGCTGCCAATGCAGGACTCTGGGGTGGGGCGGGGGTGGTGGTGGGAACCCAATTCACAGTGTGGACCCAAAAAGCTTAGTGCCGCCAAAGAGGCAAGTGTCTGACTATTCCAAGGGCAGAAGGTCCCCAATCACTCAGCTCCGGCCTGTTTATCAGTAAAAGGCTCCGAATGGAGTGTACCCGGGACTCGCATGCTTATTCTAAGGCACTCAAAACTTCCAGCTCAGGGCTTTGTTTGACTCTTACTGAGGTGCCCATCCTCTTGAAAGCCAAAGTTAAAAATGGCAATTACTGCTAGCTCCAGGAATTCTGAGGCAATTGTATAAGTAGCTGGACTTAATTCTCACATCTTTGATGAACTGGAAAGCTCTGAAGTTCTGAATGCCAACTCAGGCCCTACACAGGGGCCAGCATTCTGTCTCCTTCACTTGAATGGCTATGCAGAAGGACCTCCAATCCTGGTATCTTATGTTATCTGGAGGAGAGCTATGTTGGGACAGAGAGGCAGGGGCATGACTGAGAGTGGTGAGGAAAGTTTTTGTATATTTGGAGAGAAGAGACCTACACCCCAAGCTTGGTGCCTTCATGAACTCCACGTAGACCCTTATGCACCACCTTCCTTGGATGTGAGCAGCCCCTGGGTGAACATGGGAAAGGCTACTGAGAGTTTGTATGCATGTGTCTATGAGTGCTTAGCTTATGCTGCAAGAGAGGCAGGGAAGGAAGGAGGGAGGGAAGGAGGAGAGAGATTGTGTGTGAGAGTGTGTTTGTTTGTGTGTCACATGCCACACTCCAGAGGCATTGCCATAGGAAGTCCCCTGGGAACCCTCCAGGGATTCTCCTGCTTGCCCCCTCCAGAAATCTCCACAGAAAGCTGTTACTCAAGTAACAGCTAGTCAGTAAGGCACAGGGACCCCAAACCCTGTGGTCAGCCTCGTTGCTGGCTCAAATGCCAAAGAGCCAAAATGAAAGGGAAAGGAGCGAGGGTATTGCAAAATAGATTTTAAAACATCAGGGCTCCCAGGGGAGTGAAGTCTAGTCCATTACTGTGTAGGTCTTCTCCGGAAAACCAAGAGTTAACCTCGGAGGTTCCGGGACTGGCTCCTAAGAATGCCAACCACTAAAGCCCGCCGCTACGCGACACTGGAACCAGATCTAGATCCCCATAAAACAAGGATCTTGGAGACGCTTTTCCACGCGAGCCTTTGGCGCCTCTCCCGCACTGTTGTTGGCCTGACTCCGACAACCAATCCCGCCCCGCGCCCCCAAGAGGGGAGGAGAGAGCAAGCGAAGAGCGAGCGCGGGAGAGCTAAGGGGAACAACATTTTTGTAAATGCTCTCTGAGATAATTAAGCTATCAATTACCCGGGTGGGAAATCAGCCGCGCTTCCCACAGCTCCACGGAAGGGCCGACTCCCCTGGGATTCGCGCCGGGAATCAGCAGGCGGCAAGCCGCTGGCGAACTTTCTGATTAACTTTTCTATTTGAGCCCCCTACCCCCATCAGTTCCCCCTCCTGTCCTTTTTCTTGCTTTTATTATTATTAGCCCAGTAAGTGAACAAACAGCAAGGACAAGCCTGCTCTCAACTGGGAGGAATGGAGAAGGGAGAAGGTGATGAGGATAACGGGGATGGAGTATGTAAAAGTGGAGAGCTTGGGCTCAGAGACTCAGTCCTCAAACATTACTCAATCGATTCCAGCCCCAATTCACAGAAGGCCAAAACTGAAGCTCAGAGGGGAAGCGACTTAGCCAAGGTCACCAAGCCCATCCGGAAGCAGAGCTTTCCCGGACTGGGTCTTTCCTTATTCGCGTAGCTACTCTGCAATGATCCTGAGAAAACCCACGGGAAAGGCAGAATCCACAACTCCGAGACCAGAGAAAAGTGGAGCTGTCCAGAGGGGTAGTGCTCAGCTTGACCATTAACTGGCGTCAGGACAAGGGTCTTTCTTGCTCAGTTTCTGGTCAGAGCACACCGAGCGACTCGGGTCTCCGACGTCCGGAATGCAAGGGGCGGAGCTCAAAAACGGATTGCGAAGCGGAGGGCCAGGTCCCCACTGCGGGATCCTTGGCACGCCCCCGGGCTCCCAGAGCGCGCTCTCCAGGACCTCCTGCCCCACACTCCTTCCCAACCACCTGTGCGCCCTCGGGGCCCCTTCGCTGCCCTTTGCCTACCCAGATGGGGCAGCCTGGAGCGGGGATCCCCAGGGCGCCTCCACCAGTCTGGCATCACTTAAGGGTTCTGGGTTCCTTGCGACTCCGCGTGAGTGGCACCTACCCTTACCCAGGGTGAAGAAGGGCAGCTCTGTGTTGTCCAGGTCATCTTGCACCGCGATGCGTCCGGGGAGCTCATTACGCACAAAGAGCAGGAGACGAGACTCCGCAGCTGTGCCAGTTGAACCCGCGGAGCCTGGGGACGCGGCGGCCGCGGAAGCGGCGGCTCCTGCTCCTACTCCGGCCCCGGCTCCCGTCCCGGCCGCGGCCCCGGCGCGGGCACCGCTCCAGCCAATGTCGCTTTCCCGCAGGGCGGGCAGCGTGGACACCGTGACGGTCTTGAGCCGGCATGGGCTGTCGGGCTCCCGCGAGGCGGCGGCGGTGGCGCCGGCCAGCAGCAGCGGCGGCGGCAGTAGAAGCAGAAACAGCAATAGCAGCGGCGGCGGCGGTGGCGGCGGCGGCCCCGGGTTGAAGCCGAGACTCGGCCGTCCCCGAAGCCCCAAGCCGGGGCCCGGGCTCCGCCGGGCTCCGGCGGCGGCCATGGCGGGAGGGGCTGCGGTGCTGCGGGCGGTGGCGACGGTGGCGAAGAAGGAAGAAGAAGCAGCTGTGGAGACGACGGACACTGAAGCGAACCAGGACGCCCGAGCTAAGGAGCCTAGAGAGCCACTAGCCAGCAGCCCCCAGCTCTGGGCTCCGCCTCCCGATCGGTCCTGGACCGCCCCCCCGCGCCGCCTCCCCGCGCCCCGCCGCCGGCCCCCCTTCACCTGCTCCCCTGGCAGACCCTGAGCGTTTTGGAGGCTCCGCCCGGCCTCGTGCATGCCCCAGTAGCTCCCTCCCCTTTCCCAGGATCCCCCCCTATGGCTCCTGCACAAGGTTCTTCAGCTTCAACACCTTTCTCTAAAATTCTTAACACTTAAGGGCCCTCTTGTGTCGCCTCCAATCCATCCTAGTTCAACTCAGCTGTCCTAGCTTCACCCCTTTCTTGGCTCAAACCCCAGGCTGCACCTAGGGGTGCACCTTAACCTAGTCTTGACCAAGGCCCTGCTCTCATGGAAATTGAGGAGAGCCTTAGGATAGCCAAGCAAACTTTCTCTCCTGACACCAATCTCAAGAATAAGTCTCTTCAATCTTCTACCCAGTTGTAGCGTGTGAAATAAGTTCTGGTGGGCATCAGGACCCCCTTCACAGTCACTTGTCTGCTATCTCACTACTAGGACACCGGCTGCGCCCTCCATCCAGGTCTGGGTTGTTGCATTACATGCTAGTGAATGCATAAGCTTCAAACTTCATTACCTATTACCCTCCCCAGCAGCTGACTTCAGCTAGGTGGCTCTGGTACCCAGCTGCCTCCATGCCAGGCAGCCCACTCAGACACTTTTACTTTGGATCCCTGCTCTAAGCCTGGAGCAGCTCTGCTTGGCTGCTTCTTCTCTCAGTGAGAAATTCCTGAAAAGGGTGCTAGGTAGAGACCTATCCTGGCTCCCTAAGCTTCTGGGTCCTTTCCCAGTTTCCACAGGAAAGGACTGTTCACTCACCAAGTTTGCTAATGGTACACACACACACACACACACACACACACACACACACACTTTTTCCTGGAGATCAGAGTTTAATTTTAAATCTGGGTCTTTGAATATTGCACCCTGTGGCCTTGGGCTGAGTCCAGTTTCTAACCTAGATACTTCAGACCTGCGCCCAAAGGGAGCCGTCACCCCTTCAGGAGTTGAGCCTGCACAGTCTGCTTTGACTATTTAGGCTTTTCTTCATCTTCTTGCTTCTTTCTGTTCTCTTTCATCTGTGCACCCATTTCCTTCTTCCCTGCATTGACTTTAATCTCATAAATGCTTCCTCCCTATAATTTATGAGCCATTTTCCTCCTCTGTCTGGCTCGGCCACCTGTACCTTACTAGAGTCTTAGCGTTGGCAGGTTTGTTCCTAACTTCTCCCTTTCTGTCTCTTCCCTCTTAGCTTTCACCAGGACTGCTCGTTCCTTCTCCCTTCATGATTTTTAAAATCTCTTTCAAAGCCTTTGGATAAAAGCAGATAACTAAAAGCACAGGGAAAATAGAGGTCTGTGCTCCTCCTCTAGGTGTAGACATGTGCATATGTAAGCTTCATACATAACCCTAAACCAGTGAGATGGGAGTCTTTATTTCCAATTTCTGAGTAAGAAAACTGAGACCAGGAAGTCAGAAAAGTAAGGAAACTTTCTAAGGTAGCTTGGCTAAGAACTTGGATTCAAACTCTCAGCCTCTAAACCCAGGCTGTTTCTGTGAAATTCGATTGTCCTTAGTGACCTTGGAAGTTGAGTCTATTTCTGTTTTGAGGTTTGTAAGGATTCCTCCTCTGTGAAGCCAAGGGGTAGAGAGTGGCATCCAGCCTTTAGTCCCCTGATTCTAAATGGTCCCTGCCTCTCTGATGCCCGCTTCAGTCCACTTACTTCCCCAAACATATCGCTCTGCCTCCCTCAGTCTCCCCTTTGTGCCCTTACAATCTGCCACTATCCTCTGACACGGGGCCTTCTGATTCTCTATGCCCCTTTTTTCAAATATGCTGACATAGTCCATTTATAGAAGTGCACACTAGGAAAAAAAGGGCTCCCTTATGTAAGGCAGAGTCTGTGCAAGTCCTTTCTGAACCTCTGATACAAAGGCCTGTCAAATGAGACATTCATTCACCAACAAATACCCTACCAAGCACTTTTATGGGCACTCGGTGATGGATAAACAGAACTACTGCCTTTAGAGACCTAAAAAATGGATGTGGGAGGTCCAGGAAAGATACCTGTACAAAGGCATCTCAGGTACCCAGGCAGACAGGCCAGAAGGCAGACTTTGAGAGGTGTCTTATGATTGCAACTTGGGAAAATCAGAGAAAGCTTCTGAGAGGCTGTGGCAGACACTGGAGTGAAGCCACCAGAGTCTGGTAAGAGTTGCACGTTAAAGCTCCAATTGCAATTGCTTTGTCTAAATGGATCTTTTGCCTGCATCCAAAAGTGTTTCGCTGTCAGAGGTACAGAGCAAGAAGAATCTAAATATTTCTAGACACTTTATCAACCTCCCCAGCAGTTAAGGCTTGGGCACGTGATACAAACTTTACCAATCAGACTGAGCTACTCCAGATTCTGGGAGAGAATGTGGCATCGCACAGAATCCATCAAGGGCCAAAGTGTCAACTTTGGGGGAATTACATACATGAATGAGTTTCACTGTATGGAGCCTAGTGTCTTGGTATAAACCATTGAAAATCCTTGTTAAGTTCCTCTTTCTGATTCATATTGTGCTTGCTGTTACAAAGACCATACTGGTTCTAGGTTGTGGTTTTTATCTGTGCTCTGCACATCAGGGATCCTTAGACCAGACCATGGACTCATTTGGTGATTCTGTGTGATCAAATCTCACAGAATTTTGGATTGTCTTTTTACTTAAATTATTCAGAATTAGTTTCTGTTGTTTGGAACCCAGACATCTGTGCGAGAACATAGGAATGCAGAAACAAAGGGCAGCAAGGGCAAAGATTATGATGGTTAGTGAAGGAAGTCCAGTGAGTAGGAAGAGAAAGAGAGAAAGGAAGAAGACAGTGCATAAAAGTCGGCCACAGAGCACAGAATTAATGTTAGTGGCAAACCTGGAGTGACTGCAGGAAAAGAATTAGGGTTTCAGAACACATGATCCTGATTCCAGAAACTACCATAAAGGTGTATGTGCTATGATGATAATCTCTGTCCGACACAAGGTGGGTGCTTAATAAATTCTAATTATTATTTTGATACATGGCCTCGGAAACATCTACAATTTACTCACAGATATGACAGCTAAGGCTTAAGAAAGACGGTAAACTTAATGTTAATCTCACTCTCCAAGAGGCAGGAAACAGGTATCTGACTCCTCAACTTTCCTCATCCCTCCCACACCTCGCAGGCAGCCCCTCCATCTGTAAATCCCTGTCCTGGAGTTGTTGGTCACTGCTCCTTTTCCATGCAGTCACTCTCATTCCTTCTATCCTCGATTCACTTTATTATTGGTTTGATTAGCTTTATTTCATCAATGGTTTATTTTTTTCTTGTCTAAGGCCCCCTAGACCTCCATTTCTGACTCTGCTAATCCAAAATTCCATTTGCCTTTCATTCTTTCCATTCTTTCTCTAAAATATTTCCTGCTATTTTTGTATTTCACATTTGCCTATATAGGTATTTTTTAAGGATTTTCTTCCCCCTCCTTTTTATCATGTTATCAAAATCTATTCCAGTTTTTCTGCTTACACTACCTGGGGTGGTTGGCAAGCCAGGGGCTGGGAAGAGAATCTTTGCTTATACACAAACCTTGCTGTTTACTACTGGCTCAGGCCACCTAAAGGCACCTACTGGACCTTTTGATTTCTCATTTGTGAGATGGGCAAGGTACTCCCCATTTCTCAGGGTCATTATAGGAATTAAATGAGACCATGCATGGGAAATCGTCTCACACCTATGAAGCTCTCATTAATGATACAAGCAAATCCAATCATCGTACACATCTTACCTCCTGTTCTCTCCTCCAGTCTCCTATCGAGGAGACTTCATCACAACCATTTGGCCCCCATATAGAAATCTCATTTCTGTTATCTAAGTATTTCAAGCTCCTGGACCCAGCATCTTTCTAGACTCCTCTCTGCCTATATAGAAGTCCCTTTCCTTCATCTAGCCAACCTCCCTCCCTCCTTTGCCAATCAATAAAATATGTCATTTAATAAGACCCTCAGGCAGCCTGTTTTCCACTCTGGTTTCCACCTCTACATGCTTTTATGGTTTAGCACAGTTATATTTACCAAACTTATTCAATATTTTAGTGATAGTCAATTCCCTAGTGTTGTTTCTGTATATATTTTCCCACCAGACTATGAACTTTAGTATACCAAGATATGGGTTTGGGTGGGGGGAAAGATCAGTCAGTAAACTGCTGCCTTGCAAGTATGATGCCCTGTGTTCACTTCCCAGGAAGAATATAAAAAAACAAATCATGCTGGCATGTTCTAGTAATACCAGGGCTGGGAAGGCAAATACAAGGGGATCTATGGGACTTAGCAACCAACTGGCCTAGTCTGCTGGGTAAGCTACAAGCCAGTATCTGGGGAAAAAATGTGTGTGAGTGACGGGGAGGTAAATGGCATCTGAAGAATGAAGCCACAAATATGTTCTCTGGTACCTAAACACATGTGCACAAGAACCCACCCACACCCATTCATTCATACATCCTTAAGCATAAAGACTAACACATGCAAATATATCAGAGCTGTATTAGTTGCCACTATGTCTACATCCAAGCCAGTGCAGTAATCACCAGGGAGTAAACACACAAAGTATCATGCCAGAAATGATGAGAGATTTATTGAATTTTACTGTGAGACAGTCTTCAAAATAGCAATTAACTATACATCTACAGAGAATAGAATAGAGCATTATTTTTTAAAATTCTATAATAAACATCTCTCTATCTGCCCATCCCCACTACCTCCTTCCATCTCTCTCTCTTTCTCTCTCTCTCTCCCTCCCTGTTTTCTACGATTCAAGTAATTTTTAAAAATATCCTTTCTTCCTTAAGCCTCAAGATGATCAGTGGGCCACAAATAAACCCCAGTTCAGGACAAAGGACTACTATTTCAGGTTCTATCTCTGCTCTGTCTGAGCTCAGTCTTCCATCAACCCCCTTTGTGGTTAGAGTCTCCACCATTTGTTTTCCCTGGTTTCCATCACCACCTTCTGGGTAACTCACTTCCTCCTTTTAATCCTGCTTTGCCCCCCCCCCCCAGCACGTTGTCTCCATTCATCAGAGAGCATAGCCTGTTTCCTTTCCTTCCCTTCAGCCTCATATCCTTGGTTCTGCCAATCCCTGGGCATCAGGCCTGCGCTGAGCCCAGCACCATCAGTCTGTTTAGAATCAATGACAACATTATTGTCAATCTTGGAACTTTTCCTTTTATTGTTGCTGGATCAAAAATCGATCACTATAAATATATCTGCCGCTGCTATCTATTTCCTTATATCGACAGAGGTCTCTCCTGGTGTTGTGCGTTCAAATTGTTTTTCTCTACTACTCACTAGCTGGCTAAATTCTTGGTCAAGACTCATAACTCTGTCCAGGCTTTATTCTTTCCCTATGAGGAGGCAGAATGAGATGGTAGGTGCAGACGGAAGCACGTGTACTGTCCGGCACACAGTCATTCCTAACAGCGGTGATGGCTTCTTTCCCCTTGCATACGGTTGTTTATCTGGACCCCCTGTGACCTCTGTCGCGTTAGTTTCCTCTCTCCATTTCTCATTTCCATTTTCAGACCATCTCTGCTAGATCTCATAATAGAGCAAACGTTTACCGTTGTCTCCAACTTCTCTTTTGTGAAAGATGAAAGGCTGTTTAAATCACCGTTGTCATTCTTCATTTCCATCTACAACTGTTTGACTGATTCCTGCTTCAGCTCAGTACTTCTCTTACTCTTTCCCTTAACAATTCTGAAATTTATTATCTTTATTTTTTCCTCCACCTCCTGCCTCTCACCACCTCCTTCTTTCCCTGTCTTGACTCCTTTAAATCACCCCCTTCTTGTTCTGTGATTTACAGCAATTCTTTCACATTTTTCTTGCAGTCAAAATCCTCACAGTACTGCTTGAGAGTGAGTCTCTCTGTCCTTATTCATTTTTTCGCATTTCCCGTTCCTAGCCCACTCATCTTTAATTCATTGCCATCATTCATTTGCTTGTGCCCATACTTCTGTACCTCTTTGCCTCTTTAATCACTTGACCTATCCACGTTCCTCCTCTGTTACTCCTGGAATCTTTTATCATTAAAGCACATTAGTGGGTGATGCCTGTATGGACCTTTTTTTTTTTTTTTTTTTTTTTTTTTTACAAATCTTAATCCTGGTGTATTTTCACAGTCCTTCTTCTGAGTCCCACAGACTTCTCCTTTCTGGAGTCTTTTCTCTCTGAGATACTGTTTGATTTGGGGGTGATGGGGAGGACTGCAGTATCCTCTTTGTAATTTATTCAAGCTGAACTGCTAACCTGGTGCATTCAAATGCATGTTGCTGATGAAAAGTGTAACTTTAAGCTTTATTCTCTGCTATGTTCTCTTCACTGGGCCATTTTCCTTCCTGCTGCACATGATTTTTATTGTTATATTTTGAACAGAAAACAACATCAGCATCTGGTCATTGTTTCCACAACGTTGACTGGGTGCCTGCTCTGTGTTAGACAGGCTCCATATTTTTTTTCTCAGAGAATTCTTGAAAGACTGTAAATTGGGATTTAAAAAACCTTGCTTTGCATGTGAAGCATTTGAGAACACAGAAAATGCAGGCTTTGAAAGATGTTGGGCAATTTATATGAATTAAAACCTTTCCGACTTTGGGATGTATAGAGAAAGTTGAGTGCTGGAGTTAAGGTGTTATATAGCAGGGATGGTCAGGAGTCTTGTGCTCTCTGCTAAATTATCATTTCCATAAATGTGATAATCCTATAATTCTTGCCACCGAGGCTATCAATGAAGATTGTTGAATAGATAAATGAATGCATGCCTACAGGTTAGAAACACAATTTCTTGCATAAGAGCACACTGGGTTTGCGTTTCCACTGTACCATTTAGAAAACCTGCGAACATGAATATAGGAGAGAAAGTGAAGACAGCTTCTAACATCCTGTGCATTTCAATGTTGTCGTTTCACGTTTTGTCAGTTTCAGGTGTGTCTATAATTATACTGTGATCGTAGCCCTCTCCATTACCTCCACAGTACTGCTGACCCCTGCGTTCCCACTAGCACCCCTCCCATCTTCATGTGAATTTTTGTGCATCCCTGCTGCAGTTCCTTCCCAGCTGCTATGTGGTCATGATTGCTATGGCCATGACAAATATCCAGAAGGCAGTGTTTCATAAACCCCACTCCCGTTCTCTGGCTATTTTCTACAAAGTGCTGTATTTATGACTTATTTAGGGTTGAGGACTCAATGGTATTGTGGACTGTTGTATGCATGTTGGTTTTCAATTTTAATGCAATATCTAACAGTTCTCACCACAAGCAAATCAGGATTTAAACTCCATCCATCCCAGTTGGTAGACTTGATACCTTAAACAAGTATTCTGTCTCTGAAGACATCTTTTCTTCATCTAAAGAACGAAATGATTCTCGTTTTTGATGGTGGATGTTAATTGGCTGGTGGTCTGAAGTGAAAATCTAAGATGGCTGATGTTTTAGGTCTTTTTACAATCTATTAGAGCAGGGATCTCAATGACCTGACCTCCAAATCTAGACACCCTTCCCCTTTTATTCCCTGCTACCTCAAGGACCTTTACATGGGCTTGACTCTCAGGACCATTCCTGCATGTCTCTCAGGGAGGCAGAGGCCACTGCTGCTGCTGACCCACTTAGCAAGCTCTATTTGATGACTATTGTGTGAGAATCTGCAGACTCAGCAAGCCTGGGATTCTGCATGTTCTCTGTGTCCCCTGAATCTGAAGCTTCACTCCATTCTCTTCTAAGAGGCTTATGGTGAAATTCAAGAAAAAATATGGGAAGCCACCCTTCCCATATCTCAGGCACATTTTTGTTTTCAGACGTAGGCTCTAGCTTACAGAGATAAAAAGGAAAATTAGTTAAACGCTAGCCTCTTCTCTTCTTCCTTGCCTGCCTCTCTTCCTCTGCTCTGTGTCATGCTACCACAAAACATTTCTAGGCATGAGGGACACTGTGAAACAGTATTCCCAGGGAGGGGCTAAAGTGTTCTGTGTCCTCATTTAAGCTCTTGGAATCAATAGCAAATGCAAAATAAAAAAAAATACATATATGTTGGATGACTGAAGAGAAAGGATTAATGAGTTCCAGCCTGGGTTATAGTGAGAAGAGAAGGAGGGAGGGAGAGAGAGGAGAGAGAGAGAGAGAGAGAGAGAGAGAGAGAGAGAGAGAGAGAGAGAGAGAGAGAGAGAGAGAGAGAGAGAGAGAGACCTGTATAATGTTGCCCCACAATCTATAATCTATGTTGGGTTCCAACCCCAACAAGAGATATCAATAGAAAAGGAAACACCACATGAGCGAATGTTTCTAACTGTATTGTGCTAAACAAGAACATGATTCTTTGAAACATAAATTCAGATAACTTGTCAGAAAGCGACAGTGAGAAGACATGAAGGGTAAGTAGGACTTAAGACAAAGGAGTAGAGATTTAAGGGAGCAAGAACAATGGGCAGGGTTCCTGAGAGAGCTTGGGGCAGTGCTATTAATGCTAATATGGGTAAAGAATTAAGAAGGATGGCAAGTAGAGACTAAAATAATACTCAGAAATGAGTGTGCCTTCAATTATTCATGCAATGTAGATCTTGATGAGGAATCTGAATTTAATTCTAATTTAAGGGAAATGTTATGGTGATTTTAAGAGAAAAGATGGCATAGTCTGATATATGTTTTTAAAATGCTCCTTGTCTTTTGGAGACAATGGCTTTGCTTAAGTTAAGATCAGTTGGAAAGATGGAGAGATAGCTCTGTTGCTATAGAGTTTAGATGCCAATATGAAGCCCTGAGTTTGACCCCCAGAATCTGCATAAAAATTCATGAATGGAAATGTCTACTTGTAACCCCAGTGTTGGAAAGGCAGAGGCAAGATATTCACCAGACCAGCCTGGGATCTGCAGGAATGTATAGACTCAGTGACAGATCCTGTCTCGAGGCAATATGGTAAGGTTTAAAAGAGCAGGACAGCCTACATCTTTCGCTGGCCTTCATGCATGCACACAATAGGTATACCGCCACATGTTCATATAATACAAACACACATACATACAACATACACACACATGCATACTAACACAACATACACACACACACAAAAAAAAACCCCAACACACACACAGAGTATACAGAGTAAAATAGACCCTGTCTCAGCTGCCCAGGTTCAATGAAGCCATGTTCAATGAAGTCTTCCTCCCCCATGGGGCTCCCAGCTAGTTGACAGAGAGAATGCAGTGTGTTATCTCCACTCAAAATTGCTTCTACCCTGTTGGCTCTGACCAATAGGATGTACTGATTTATATCTTCCTTGTTGAAGCAAGTACTTATTGATTCAAATTTTGTATTCTAGGGAAGCTACTTAGAACAACTTTTGTAAAGATCATCCATGTGTCTGAAGACCTTTCATCTTTGCCTTTTTATCAAAGAATGACTGGTCTTGTTTGCTGCCTCACTGACTCTTCTATGGTATTAAAATCAAGATAAATACAAAACCAAACAGAAATAGACCAACAAAAACCACAAAAAGCAATAATTAGCATCAATTTCCATTTACCCAGCTTCTTTCACCCTAGAGCCAAGGGGACCATGGAACATAATAAGCTCCTAGGTTCTGCTATAAGGCTGACGCTCTAAGTTCAGATATTCACTGTGATAATCTTCCTATCTAAATGTAGGAGAACACTTTTCTATCTCTGAACATTGTTCATTGGCTGAGAACAAAAAGGGTGCACCCTTTGTGGATTCTGAGAAAGTATGAGCTTAGAGAGTACAAGCTTGAAATAGGGTTTAGTGGATATCAATAATCAGTAACTTTATAATCAGTAAGTATTTGTTGTTACTGTCATTGGAATTTGCCGTGTGTTTGCTATAGGGTGGCTTGTCTTGAAGTTTTAATGCTACCCTGATGTCATGGTAGAGTGTTACATTGGAAACATGGTTCTTCGTAAACAGGAAGAATCATACCAAAGATCTTAAAGTTCTTGCAAAAGTAATTTCTAGAAATAATAGGAAAAATTAACTAACCATAAGAAGTGTGTACTTCAATTGAAAAACAAATATATGAAGACTTAAAGGTAGGATCTACATACGAAAGACAGCACATGGTTCTCACTTCATTCAGAACAGTTATTTCCAGTTCCATCTACTTTTACAACTGGTCAAATTACAGATCCCTCTCCTCAAGACTCCACTGTAGAAGAGGAAGTAGAAAGATTTTAAGAGTCAGAATTAGAAATAACTTCTGGGAAATAGTGCTTTCTGATCTTGACAGGGACAATGCAAACAAGAACTCACAGTGGCTATGACAGCATGTGCAAGACCTGATGAGAAAGACCAAACAAAATTCCAGCACAGGCGGAGGAGAGGCTTAGTAAGTTTTACTTCTAAACTGAGAAGTTACTGAAAATGATGGCTACTGGGGAAGGTTTTCATTGTATGTGGCCCCTATAACCTTGTATGGTTCCATGTTCCTGTGGCTGGATTTACATTCATGCACATAATGACAGAACTTAATGGACTCAGGGGGTTTAAAAGAGAGCATATGAAACTGGAAAAGAAACATGGTGGTGGCAATATGGGAAAAGTGGAAGGAGCAGGGATAGATTAGATCATCTTATATTCATGGATGAAATTCTCATTAAACAAATGAATGAACAAGTAAACAAATGTACTGATTAATATGTGTTCATCATCTCCCATCATTCCCCTGAGAGGCCTCGCTGGTGTCCTTGGTTGTGGCAAGAACCCTTGGTTTTGCTTTAAGCACTCATACTTGGTGTAGGGCATGGATTGTACCGTATTAATGACAATTTTTCCTTTGTCTCTCCTTCAAAAAGGAGTCGCTGGGTGTGGCAGCATCCTGCTAAGCATTTGGCAAACAATACCTTATTCTGTCTTCACATGAGCCCCATAAGGTTCACACTCATCCTCCATCATCCTGACGAAGAAACAAGCTAAGTGCATGTTGAGCCACATGCCTAGCTTATCGTGCCAGAATAGAGCAGTGCTTGCTTTCTCCTTTGTGTCCAACCTTACAGCGATATCCTAAGAGGGCACTCTTAGAATGCTTTATATCAAAAGTTTCATTCATTTCATTTCAAAGATCAGACTTTCCCCATCAGAGCTGATTCACAGATTTGTAGATAGATTTCCAATGTCCAAATGTAAGCAAGCTTTAAGAGAAAGATAGTTTTACCTGTCCCATTCACTGCCGTGTACTCAACTCTTAGGATTCTCCTGACAAAATAAGTATTTGTTAAATAAATGAACAAACACACGTATTTGTTATCCATTGTGTCTAATTTGCAATTTAAAAATAAGTATCTAGTTCAAACCACATATTATTTAAAATTTTTATTTATATGCATGTGTGTGCATGTGTGTGTGGGCACGTGTGTGTGCATGTGTGTGCGTGTGCCACCCACATAGATACTTAGAGACAAAAGAAGGTGTCAGATCCCTTGGAGCTGGAATTACAGGAGACTGTGAGCCCCTGACTGGGGCAAGGAAGAGCTTAACTTCTGAGCTATCGCTCGAGCCCCTAAATCATATATATTTACATTCCTGCATAACCTAGACGTCTCTTCATTTTTGTGGTAGCTTGAACTCAGAGCCTTATATATACTTGGCAAAACACTTTACCACTGAGCTGCGACTCCAACTGTTAAGGTCATTTTAAATATAATGTGGACCAGGGCTTGTAAGAGTGTTTCTTGGACCCTCAGTAACAAGTACTTCTAACTAAGCAACCAGTCAGCAGCTGCAGGGGTGCCCTCCCTTTGCAGCTTGAGAGGTGACCTCCCCTTGTAGCTGCAGAGTTGCCTTTCCCTTGCAGCTCCAGAGATGCCATCCCCTTGCAAGGCAAGAGAAGCTCTCCCTCAAGGTGAGGAGACAGAAGGGGAGGGGGCAGCAGAAGGAGGAGATATACTGCAGCTGTGGCATTAAGTCTGGGGTTTGAGATGCCCACAAAGATTCACTGAGAAAAAATAATACTTGAAAAAAGTATAATGTCTGGTATTTATCACCTTAGCCTACTGGTAGTTCATTTTCCATGACAACTATGGAGATTCTTAGGAACTAATATATTGCCCAGCACCTACCCTGCCAAGGCACTTTTTTTTTTTTTTGGTTAAGTTTAATTCCCAGCCATTGTTCCTTAATTAATTTTGTTTCTTTGGATTATATGTGACCCTTTCTTGCCTGTTCTCTCACTAATTTTCTGCTTAGAGGCCATTTTTTCCAAGATATAGACTCGCTAGATGACTCAGTGGATGAAGGGGCTTGCTGCCAAGCCTTACAACCTGACTTTAATCTTGGGAAAGCTATGTAAAAGGAGAAAACTGACCCCCACCGGTTTTCCTCTGGTTTCCACACATGCCCTATACTGCACACATGCACACAAACAAATGCACACACACACACTCACAAATAAATATAATTTAATAAGTGCTTTTACTGTTCTTTAAACCCTCTATGTTCTCTTTTAGCTCTGTGTAGATTATTTTCTCTGATGAGTGTGCAGCAAGGATAGGCAGCAATCCTTCAGGATCTCTTCTTGTTCCTATATTTTATACATTCTATGCTTTGGATTTAATATGTGTGTCTTATCACATTTAGTATTTTCTGTCATACATGCCATTTGTAAATAAGACTGTGATGATTTATATTTTATCTATGAATTTGTTTGTTTGAGCTAGCAAGTTTTTACTTCCTTCTTGTTCTTACTCTCCAGTGTTTACTCACGTTGGGCATAACTATGTGACATGCACTGGGCGTGATGTAAAATGCATGTGTCGTGCATGGTGTGACTAGCCTGCTGGCTCATGCAAGGTGATATGCATGAGAACAAACCTGGTCCTAACCTAAAGCTGGAACCAAGCCTAACTAAGTCAGTGTTAAACACAGATTAGCCCAGACTTCCTGCAGATATATGAGTGAAAAACACTTGATTGCTATTCTGTCAGGAGTTTGGGGGATAATTATATTGCATAGCATCCTTGTGCCTGACCCAGAGTCATAACTCCCATCTAATCTCGCTGAATTTCTTGAAGCTACATTCTGATTCACCCTATTTTAATTGTGAACTTTCAAAGCACATTTTTAGTGAAAATGATGGAAGAGCCCTAGAGAACAAATCAAGATGCAGGCGAGAAGGCAATTACTAGTGCAGTGAGAATTTATTGAATAGTAATTTTACGTCAAGGACTGTATTACTAGTAGGGTATTCAGTGATAGCACACTAGACTTGGCTTCTGGTATATCTTGGTGATCTGAGTGTCAGAAGCAAGGATTCATAACGCAGTCAATGTGCAAAGGTTGATTATCCTTGAATCATATGCGAGGGCACCAAAGTAATCAGAGAAGTGATAATGGACAGAAAAGAGCACAAGAATCCCTTTCTCGCTGCTGATTCCCATTATCTCAGGGTAAGAGCAAATCCCAGGGAAGCATTTGCATCCATTTGAAGAAAATGAGTTAGTAGACGCTGCCCGAGGGTGACATCACAAGCCACAGGAAGAAGCATTGACTGGTCATTGTCTGATTGCTGATGCTACTACCTCTGTCCCTTTCTACAATTACAAAGAGGCTATCAGCTTCCTGAGTCTAAATTTATCATCAGCTGCAAATTAAAAAAAAAAAAAAAGAAAGAAAGAATGAAAGAAAGAAAATAAAAACCTGGATCTGTGACATCTAGATGTGACAATGACCTCAACGTCCATCAGGGCTCTGTCTGAACTCAGATAAGAATCACCCTGTGTCTTTTTCTGGAAGCTTTTCCAAATGACTAAGCATTTGGGTCACACTCTCCTGCATCTCCCATCACCTACTCCAAAGATACAGTTAAGGTAGCCTGTGGCTAATGCCTTTCATTTGAACAGGAGTAACAGCAGGAGCCAGAACCAGATTCCTAGGACACGGAAAACATCTAAAGAGCCCAGGAGTGCATCCAGCCTCCCTTGCTTTGGACAGTAGTCACTGGGCAGTAAAACTTTCGGCATGTACTTACCTATTAAATGAAATGCTTGTTTATTTGTGTGTGTTTTGAAGAAGCAGGTGGCTCGGACAAAAAAAAAAAACTGTTAGAAAAGACAACTTCCACAGGCCTCAGATGATACTCTGTAAGAACACATGGCTTTATCATAGCACCTTTCAGCTCCAAAAAATAAATGGGGGCATGTTGCCAAATTTTAATAAATACTTCTTTGAAGTTCAAACAGACCCTAATGCGGAGAGTGGTTGTAAAGAAAGACACTTTGGGGAGGAGAAGACAGATAGCACAGGGATCTGTTTTCTAATCACTGTGCATCTTAAAGACGATGAGGTGTATGCAGTGCACACTGTTCTGTATGTTAGTAACAACAGGAATGATAGTGACATTTACTGGGTCCTAACATGGCAGGTAGTGTGCAAAATGCTCAAAAGTCCCATCTTAATTAGCCCTTTCAATAATGCTAACATAGAACTCTGCACTGCTATTTTATACACAAGGAACCTAAAATTAAGAAAAAAGAAACTCTTTGTTTGAAGAAGCACCCTAGGATTTAATCTTGTGTAGTCTTTCTGCCAAAAGGATGATCACTTCATAAAACCTAAAACTATAATCAAAAGTTGCAAGGAAGCAGAGTAAGAAATGTTGCTTAATGAGTACGGTTGTCTTAACTAGTACTACTAAGAAAAAACTTTTAGTTAAAATGTAAATGTGAATTTATGGGTGGCCTTTAGACCCAAACTATAAAAGTTTGTTAAAAAGAAAAACAATGTTTCTACCGTTTAAGAGTCTTTGTGGTTTTTCCTCACTCACATGGTAAGGCAAGAAAAGAACTACCTTAAAATATGGCATGCTGGGAGGGTGGCTGTTTTGCTCAGTGAGAAGAGGTTCTTGCTTCCAAGTCTGATGATCTGAGTTTGATATTTGGTTCATACACAGGGAAGGGATTGAACTGATTTTGACAAATAATCCTCTGATTGTTTTTTCTTGGTTTTCTTTAAGATTCCCCATAGGAAGTCTTATGCTCTCTGACTAGCAGATTTGGAATGAGGTGGGGGGGGGAGTAGTGAGAGGGCGGAGGGAATGAGAACTGAGATTAGTATGTAAAGTGAGAAAAGATTGTTTTAAAATAAAAAATAAATACATGAACAAAGAGATGAATAGATGAACAAACATAGTGAAAGGGGGAAACCCTTTTCCCTGGAGGTGAAGGGAAAGAGAGGAGTGGAGGATCAGCTCCAACTAAGTCTATGGGAAAGTGCCATGAACAGACAAGTTACTCTGTATGCTGATTAAAACTAAATTCCATTTAAAAGAGGAAAGCAAACAAACAAGCAAGTAGTCCTCTGAATTTCACATGTCTGTTGTGATACATACTGACCCCCCCCCCCACACACACACGTGTATAATGCAGGTAAGTCTATTATATTCTTTTTTTCTTAGCAAAATTACTTTAATTCAGCATATAACCTCACATTTAATAAATGAAGTGAAAAGCTGGTAATTTTTAAATTTTAGTGTCAAAATTAAGATTTCAAATAAAAAATATGCTAAAAATGGAAAAACAATTTTTATAATTTTTGTTTTATTTATTTATGGTGCGTGTGGTCAGTGGAGGTCAGAAGACAACTTCTGGAAAATAGTTCTTTTTTTCCACCACATGGGTCTTGGGATTAAATTTAAATCTCAAGGCTTGGAGACAAAGGCCTTAACCACTGAACTATTTTGCTTTCATTTCTGTGGGTTTTTGTTTTATGGACAGGGTCACACTAAGTAGTCAAGTCTGGCTTTGAACTTGAAATCCTCCTGCCTGAGTGCTGAGCTTATGCCTAGATAATATTTCATCTTTAATTAAATGAATCAAACTACGATTATGTCATTATCTCACTAAGCAGACTTTCTGTTATTCATTTGTTAAACAGATTAGCCATTGTATATTTCTACCCATGTCAATGCCATTTCAAGTTTGCTTCTTTTTGAGATGGTCTTTTGATTTGAACCTAAGGTCTGGTGCTTGTTCAGCAGTCTTAATACATTTTTTTTTCAGAATTTTAAATAAATTTCTGTAAGCTAAAAGGAGTAAAGATGGTCCCCTTTGTATACAGAAAGTATAAAAATACACTGTGGTATATACCTACGTATTTCTTTGTACTGCTAGTCTGTTATGCTTTAACATCCCCTTTCCCTTCATCTGTAACCTCTGCTATGTGACTTTGTATTTCTCATACTAAAGAACCAGAAGGTAGGGGTTTGAGAGATGGCTTTAGCAGTTAAAAGCAAGCACTTGATGCTGTTGCAGAGGACAATTGTCTCTAACAAGAGTTCTGGGAAAATTAAAACCTTCTTCTGTCACATGTGGACACAAATCACATACACATATATGCTAGAAAAACCTTCATACACATGAAATAAAAGTTTAACAGACTTTTCTTAAAAAGCAGTAGAGACTATTAAATCATGTCTTTAATCTGGAACTGTCTGTGTATTGTTTTTTGGCTAAGTAATACTCCCCCACAAAGGCGCAAAGGCCCAGATATTTAATGCTTGGTCCCCTCACCTTGGAGTGACCTTGAATCTGTAAGGTGGTGGGGCTAAGCAAAGCGAAATAGCTCACTAAGCATGTATACTGTAGGACTGTATATTTATTATTATTATTAATTTTATATCTGAACAACAGCCTCCCTTCCCTCTTTTCCTCCCACTCTCTCCCCGCTTTTTCGTTCTGCCCTCCTTCAGGCCACCTTTTCTCCATAATTGCTCAGAAAGAGGTAAGCCTCCCTTGGGCTACCGTAAGACCAAGCCCTTTGCCCTGTATTCAGGCTGGGCAAGACAACCCAACATGAGAAACAGATTCCCAAGAGACAGTAGGACTACATCTTATCTCTACATCTCTCTGCTTCCAGTTGTCCATAAAAGTCTTCTACACTGCTTGTACAGAAAGCCAAGAACTACAGAATGAAATCTCTGAATCCACCACACCCCTATTTTATTCTTCATTGTTCATGTCATGTGTTTCATTACAAGAACAAAAAATATCTGGTTAAATATCACGTGATGCAATTAGAATGTGAAATGCCATCTATAGGTCCATGTGTTTGAACACTTGGTCCTCAGCTACTGGTGCTATTTTGGGAATTGTGGAAATGTTAGGAGGAAGGGGCTCTGGATAGGGCAGCTCTGCTTCAGACGTGAGCTCTCTACTTTCTTGTTTATCAAGACATGAGGTTGCCTGTGGCACAGTCTCTGCTGCATAAAGTCCTTCGTGCTTTCTTCAACCATGTTAGACTGTACCCTCTCAGAATGTGTGCAAAAGAAATCCTGCCATTAGCTTGCTTTGAAAGATTATTCTTGTCACAATGACAAAAGAGTAAAGTATATACCATCTGGTCCATTTTTAATTTTAATTTTTGAAAATTTTGTTCATGGGCACACTATATCTCTATCATTCCCATCCCCTCTCCACCTTCCCATGCCCCTCCCACCTACTCAAACTCATGATCTTTTCTACACATACACAGAAATACAGATGGACATGTACAATGGACATACAACTTTCTGAGTCCAGTTTGTTGCCTATGAGTGCATGTGTTTCAGAATGATAGCTTAGGATTGAACAACCTACCAGTGGGCTCACCTATAAAGAAACCTGCTTATTTTTCCCTTTGAAGTCACTGAATGTTTAGCCCTTCATTTAAGTGTTGGGCCTTATGAACTTTTCTTATCCATGTTGGTGTGCCAGCGATTATGGTCTTCCGCAGGCAGTAATGTTGTTGGGAGTTTACAGGTGCAGCATTACTGGCATATCCAGATGAGTCTGTCTCATAGTCCACCTCCAAGTCCTCTGGGTTTCTCAGAATTTCTACCACATTTTCCAGGATGTTACCTGAGCCTTAGGTATGGGGGCTGTGTTACGGAAGTTCATGTGAGCAATTTTGTCTAATGAAGGATGTTTTAGCGAGCGTGATCCCACTCACTTACCTAATGACATGCCAGGGTTAGCTAACCAGTCCCAGAGGATGAGGATGCACAACCCCAAGATTTCCTAGTTTGGGTATCACAGTCATGACGAATCCCATCCTAAGGTTGATTTCCGGCTGGCTTACAGAACCACTCATAAACGCAGTCCCACTCAACCAATCTCCAACCATTGGACTGACATATAAGTTATAATAATTTTAAATAGCTAGCCGGGCGGTGGTGGCGCATGCCTTTAATCCCAGCACTTGGGAGGCAGAAGCAGGCGGATCTCTGTGAGTTCGAGACCAGCCTGGTCTACAAGAGCTAGTTCCAGGACAGGCTCCAAAACCACAGAGAAACCCTGTCTCGAAAAACCAAAAAAAAAATAAAAAATAAATAAATAAATAAATAAATAAATAAATAGCTGTTTTAAGTCACTGTGCTTTAGGTAATGTGTGATGCAAAAACATACAACTGGAACAGATAAGAACTATCCGCTTGTCTAGTCTTTGTAAGATTGCATCTGTGGACAAAGGCAGTTTTCTTCCATGACAAAAGCCTCACCTCTTCCCAATTTGAAGTGATGAAATCATGTTAATGTCACCCATAGAAAGGTGAGGGAAATGCACTCAGGTACAGCTTTTGTTAATTCTCCCACTTTGGCTTCCTCTTGGAGGTCGGCAAACAAAGCAAGAGATGGGAGCACTGATCTCCACTTCAGCACAGACATGCCCCAACAGCCCAGGGCCGATTTTTGCCTACTGTTTTCATGGCTACTATTGGTTGCTTTCATGTCACACACAGTTCGCCTCTCTGCTCCTGATCTGTCATTTCTATTAAAACAACTGCCTCCGATTTAGCTCTTGGGAAAGATGGAATTTTCAAAGGGGTGGGAACATAGAGCAAAACGGAAAGGAAGGAAAGGGAAAAATTACCCACCAAGTGGGCTTTGCAATTATAAAGCGCTAATGAAATTCAAAATAACAACAATAATTATGCTTGTAAGGCCAGAGCCTCACATTTCCCACCATGAATATTCCTTCCCATGTTATCTTTCTAAAGAAAAAAAAAATCAAGTGAAAACCACCATGTAGTTTAGGGTGATGTGCCAAGGAGGGGAAGGAGTATTTCCTTTCTCCCTTCTGATTTTACCTGTATAAGGGATGCCACCTTCTTGAGACTGTGTGACTTGTAATATTTTTTTTCTATAGTTTCTATTTGTGTCTCACTGGTTATCCATATTCAGATACTTCACGCTTAAGAAGATGCTTAAAATATCAAGACAATGTTAAGTTGGCAAAGAAGTGTGTGTGTGGTAGGAGGAGCTGAAGTAGCTCTTCAAAACTGCTAAATGGTCACAGTGGACTAGCTATTGGACCTTGAACTTGGCATCCAGGACAGTGTACCACGGCATCTAACACATTTTTTTTTTCAACTGGCTTAGAAGACTAAGAGATTAATGGTGAGATGTCAACAGAGGATTTGTTGCCTCAAGTTGCCTTCCCTTTGCTTCTATTCCTGGAAGTTAGGTGTAAGCAGTAGCAGTCCAATTCACTGCAACTATATGTGCATGGCCTTTCAGAGGGACCCCACATTGTATCACAAGGTGCACAACTTAGACAAAACAAGTTATCTGCTCACCTTCCTGGAGGCTGGAAGTCAAGTCCAGGTGTTAGCTGGAGTTTTTCTTTAATGTTATATTACATGTGATGGGAGGGGAGGGAAAGAGGGAAACAGTGTGTGTGTGTGTGTGTGTGTGTGTGTGTGTCTCTCTCTTTCTCTGTGTGTGTGTGTGGAGAGAGAGAGAGAGAGAGAGAGAGAGAGAGAGAGAGAGAGAGAGAGAGACCACAACTTGTTCTCAAAAAGCTACAGTAGCACATTTTAGAGCCCATCTCCATGATCACAGTGATCACATTCATCTTTAAGCCCCTACCCCTGTCTCCTAGACTGAGGCCCTCTGGCTGGGTTTCACATATGAATCTTGTCTACAGCTTACAGTGCAATTGTCCATTGTCACCAAGGAAAGAAAAGTTCAAGTTTCCCAGCTTGATGCAGTCACTGGCTTGTATGTCAGAGCTGAGTCAGTATGTAGTACTGGCAACATCAGTCCACCAAGACAGAGAGACCAGGAGGAATTACATCCTTCAACAAAGTTCAGGGGAAGAACTTGGGCAATGGGCTGTGAGTTCAGAGGTCCCTTCCCCTGGGCCCTGCAAAAGAGCCAAGTTGGCCCAAGTCAGTCACCATGTGGGGAGTTGTGGAGACAGGGAGGAGCCTGGGGAAGTTGCCAAGGGCTTAGGTTTCCTGGGAGTGAGAGGTCCCTGGGTCTTGCTGCTGATGGCATGGAGCGGGAGAGAAGGCACAATAATATGGCAAATGTTGATCCAGGGAGACTCTTGCAGCAGTTCTGATGATGTCACCCCAACTTTTGCTCACAAACTGACAGAAGCGCTTTGCCAGCTTTCTAGTAACACTCCACAGTTTTTGATCTGGACTCCGTGGCTCTGCTGGTTGACTATTTACCTCCAAACTTTTCCCAGGTGGTAGGTGTGGTTGCTTAAGGAGTGCTACTCATTTGAAATTGAAACTGTTCTTTCTGTTTTTAATCTATAACTTCATTTAATGTTGACAATAACCCATGATAGTAAAATCTACCATCCTCACTTTTAACAGAGAAAACTGGGGCTCAAAGAAGTTAGTCCTCAGCTAGGAGTTAAAGCTAGGCATTCTATTTACAGACCCATGCTAATGGGTATTATACAACTAGCTTTCTTCATGAAGTGTGTAAAAAAAAAAAAAAAATCTCTTACCTTGTACCAAGTGTCTCCTTCAATTTTTGATTCGGACCTCATTCCAACCTCACTTGTTTTCTGTAGATTCCAAATCCAGTCAGCGTTTAAGACCATGGTCAAGGACATCTCCTGCAGGAGAAGTCCTGTGTTTCCTATGATTCAGCTTTGGATGCACACTTTTATCTTCTCTTCTCTTGCAATTATGGTCATTTGAAGACTGGGAGAAAATTGTGAATGGAAGACAAGGTGTCCATTGACCTTTGAAGCAGTGAGGTCAGCACAAGTATGAGACATTCATGTCCCATGCCTCACAAGCCTCAGCGTGAGACAGAAATCCATTTATCTGTCACATAAAGCAAACGTAGAGACCGATAAGAAGGAACTGTCTCATCAATTCCATAGTCTTCATGGATCTGAATTACTTCTATAGCTCTGCTTCAGCCCCAAGATGCGGGCCTGGTCTTCATAGTTCAAAGTGACTGTCAGTTCCAGATATCACAGGCGCTATCTGTACAGCAGGACAGGATAAAAGAAGGCATCACCAAAACACAAGATAGTGCTCCTGCTTATCTTCCATGGGCCAAATGTAGATATATATTTGTATTAATGTCAGAAAATCTAGAGGAGGCTTTTTAACCATTAAGTTATGGATAAAGTCTTGAAGTTAAAACGGGAAATTATGTTATTAAATAAAGGGGATAACTATGTGAATCTATGGTAGGAAACAACTAGTAATTTCACCACACTGCATCCTTAGTAGATAATAAATTCAGCAAGCATTCATTATAACTTACTCTGTGGTAGTACCTATATGAAACACTAAGGAGTTATAAGTCAACAAGAAAGTGAAAGTCCCCAAGTGCTAAGTGCTAATACTTGACTTGAGAAGAATAAAATACTGCTTGCCAAAACTTAGTGATGTGCCAGTATGAGTAAAGGGAGAGCTATGGAGACTCAGAATGGATCAGACACCGGGCAGATGCCTGGTGACAGGAATGCTGATTTTCATTGTTCTCTTCTTATAGGCAGGCATGAATGAGGGATAATGCCTGTGTACTGTGGAACAAAGGACCCTAGGCAGGAATCTGATAGGTGATTTCCCAGTGATTGCCATATATACATGTTACGTTTTTAATACATATACTTAGCATGTCCTGTGCTCACTTTCTGTAAAATTTCATTATGCTGCCTACAAGAATGAGCTGGAAGAGTACCCAAAAGATATTCGACAGAGTTTAGCTTTCTCTTGTCCCACACCCATTTCTCTCTGACTTCCGCCTTTCAACACCAAACAGAGTCCTCCAGTTTAGACACAAGAGTTGTGGATGAAATTGAGATTGAATTTGATTTTTTTCCCCTTGAGTTGACACACAGGGGCCTGTCCCTTAATTACTAGTCACTGCCCTTCACACATCCGCAGAAAGGTAACCTGCTTAGCCCATCAGAATCTGCCCTTGGAAATGCTGAACTAGATAGTGGACAGAAAATATCTGCCAAAAAGCTTTCTATTTTCCGAGAGATAAAAGCAGCTGGAAATGCATGCAAGTCCTGAACCCTTGTTAATTAATCAGGATTCACATTAAAAGCTTAAATGCCTTTGAAGCAGGAAGCTCCAAGAGCTAGCACCTTTTTTTCTGTTCTGTAGAGGGAAAATTGGTGGGTAAGGCAGCCCAGATAGGTGTATGTGAAACAGTCTGGACAAGTTGGTTGGCTTCTTGTCAGGACAGACAAACAGACATATCAAAGTGAGTGGCACCTTGGTGCAGTCTACTTAGTCACAAGTTCAGAACTACCAAAGCCTGTTGTACAATCTTCTTACTGATATACATATTCTCTGAGCCATATAGGAGTTTCTATTCACTCATGCAGCATGTACTTCTAATATTTGCCACACTGGGAGAAGAGACCACATAGTAATTAAGAATACAGTGTTAATGCCTTTTGAATAATCTAACACAGAGGTCCAGTTGAGAATTTGTTTTTCATGACACATTCTTGCTTGCCATGACTGGAGAAGATAATACCATGGTCAGGCAGGTAGAGGTAGGGGCACTGCTAAACATGCTTCTATGCATAGGGTAGAGCCCACAGCAAGGATCATAAGCTCTGAAATGTCCGTAGTAACGGTTTCTCCCTGGAAGAGACAAATGTATCAACAAGCAGTTTCAATGTAGCACAATAAGTGCTCTGTTGAGGGAAAACGAAGTTATCTGGTATCAGAAAGGCTTCCCTGTGGAAGTGGTACATAAGCTGCAACCTCCAAGTGGATTGGAGGGCCTGAGCAAGGCAAACAAAAGGGACTGCATAGACAAGAGGTCAGAGGGAGAATAGAGCCAATATTAATATGACACAGCATTGCAAAACAAGAAAACAAAAATAGAGCAGGCGGGAATCTGATCAGAGGAATGGCTTAGGATCAGAATTCTGGAACTGAGCGCTAAGAGGCTAGGAAGGCAAGGAATACTAAACTAATAAGATAAAATAACTACATAGGCAAGGCAGAATGAATCGCTCTGAGTAGCAGGAGTTTGAAAGGCATGTGCAGAAGGGATCACTTTAGGTTGGTCTTGAGGGGCAGACAGGCTCCGGTGATGCCGTTCTCCCAGGCTGCCTTGTGTGGAACGCCGCCCTGCTCTCTGCATACTCCCTTCTGTGAGAGCACAGGTGCAGCTTAATGAACAGTGTCACCTAGGTTACACTACACAGAGGACACCTATTATGTGATGTTACAAGCTGGCGTCTCCAGGCAAACACATTCAAAGCTCAGAAAACCTCCTGCAGCATATTCAATGCGGTGTCCGTTATGTATTCATGAACACAAATACTAGATGTTTGTGTGGATTTATTAAAACTTTCATTGCAGGCCAAACTTCTCAAAGAGCTTCCACAACTTTAAGCCATTCTGTGGCAGAAGAAATAGCTCCGTGGTGAAGGACACTTGTTGCTTTTGTGGGTTTGGTTCCCAGAATCCACATTGTGGTTCATAGCCACCCACAACTACAGTTTAAAGTAATTGTACACTGTCTTCTAACTTCTGTGGGTAAGAGACGCACATGTGGTGCACTTATATAATGCAAGTAAAACACACTCAGACACATAAATAAAAGTAAATAAATCTAAAATAGCCTTAATATTTCTTTTCCTTTCCATAGCAATCATCCTAAGTAAGTAAAGAATGCATTTCATATTCACATTATAGATGAAAAAGTCATTGCACATAGAGAGACATGACTCTCCTAAAGCGTGACCATTGTTCATCCACAGAGGTTTCCAAGGCCTCTCAGTTGCTAGTTCATTCATATCTTCTAGCCCTTGGAAGATAAGCGCCACACACTGCATAGATCCATTCTTATGTGTCGAGGACAGCAGTTTCTGGTCTGAATTCTCAATCTAGATTAGCACTCTTCTGTGCAATATCAAGTAGAATCTAAAGTGACTGTTTGATACTCAAAACATATTTACTCAGATATTTTATTTTCTTAATTAACCTCTTGAGTTGTTAATTTCATCAGTTAAGAATTTCATCATCTTATAGTTCAGTATCATGCTAATATAAACAAATGAACGGTCATGACATGAACTTTTATAGCCATCTAATTACGAAAAAACAGTTATTTACATACATAGATTAACCTTGAAATCGGCTAAAGTAACTCACCAGTTCACAGAGTAAATTCTCCAGGGAAGGTTTTTTTTTTTTTTTTTTTGAATTTATATAGCAATTAGGTAAAAGTCAGGCATACCTGTCTTTAACTAGAGGCACTATGGTATGTTTGTGTGTGTGTGTGTGTGCTGTTTGGTTTTGAAACAGAATGTGACTGGGTAGTCCAAGCTGGTCGCAAACTCACAGAGATCTGTCTATCTCTGCTTTCTAAGTGCTACAATTAAAGGCATACACCATTACACTGAGACATTTGTAGCTCAGGCTAACCTTGAACTCCTGATCTCCTTGTCTTCACCTCTTCAACATACCAACATGCAGCATGACAAGCAGCAGATCCTTCAAAATGCTTTCACCTGAAGGTTGGCAAACATGTCCCTACCTGTCTTCCTTCTTTCTATCCCCACCAATCAGTTTTTCTCCCCGTTTTCTTCCCCCACCTATTTTTCTATAAGACCTTTCCTATTTGTTGTCTCTATGGTTGTTTACATGATAAAGACCCTGCTAACACAGACTTTCTAATTCTAGAGAAATGGGACCTGTGTACAATGTTTTGAACTAGATATCAATTCATTTACAGGGTCTAAAATCTCTCAGACTTCCACTCCTGCTGCCTTACACACACACACACACACACACACAGGCTTGCAGAAGCAGAGGCTGTTCCCACGCAAACTTTGCTGAGACATTGTTCTTACACACATACACACACAGACATGCACACACACACAAGCTTGCAGACATGGAGGCTGTTCCCACGCAAACTGCTGAGACATTGCCCTCGTGGAGATAAATCACTTCCTTCCCAAGGAAGCAAATACCTTTGCCACATGGCTAGGGTGGGCGAGGGGATGCTTCCTCCTGTAATACTCACTCTGGCTGCCAATCATGAAGCAGAGAAACAAGGAGAGCCTTTGCATATTGAGTAGTAGACAGAAGGGCTGTCCATGCAGGACAGAGGCTCCAAGGTTATTTCTTCAAGGTAACTCTGTTTACCCGCTACAGCATTATCTGAAGTACCCTGTCAGGAGAGAGATCTGATTAGTGGTCACAGTCAAGCAGGATGACCTCTGTGCTATGCACAAAAAGCAAAGCATGTACCAACTTTCCAGGGCTAAATATCACATTGAAGCAAAGCCTTGGACAGATGAAGCATGTCTGAGAGACCACACAGCGTGTACCCCGCTGTTTCCGCGGGGCTCTAGGTGTCTGTCTGTGTGTGTAATCACACACAACATTGGTTGCAAACATACAGATGCTGGTACTGTGCTTTCCTTATCAAATAAAGGAAGGAAACACATAAATGGGTTAATTAGCTCGTATGCAGAATTTAATTAGAGCATCTTTGTTCATCCCGCTTCCACCGGAATCTCAATTATCAACCTCTATTTTCAGGGGTTTTGAACACGAACATAAATTTTCACTTGGGGGCTCTCATTGGAAGGTTGGGGTCTCAGCTGCTTTCCAAATGACAGTGGTAAACATTCTCAAAATGAAATTTTGATTACTTTGAAGTCATCCCATTATCACAGGAAACAATAACTCTTTTCAGCCTTTAAAAGGTATTCCCTGCCCTTGGATGTATACAAGATAAATTAGCCTTTGAAACGTTCAGAATGGAGCCAAAGTTAAGAACAAAGAACATTTCATTCCACAAGATGCAACAACTGTAAATGATTTTGATCACGTTGCCACTCTTATCCTTAGAATGACCCACATTTTCTAGGTGAATAAAATGGGTCATGGAGAGGTTAGGGGGCATAAGCTTAGGTATTTTGGTTCCTAAGTCTAAACCCCCAACCATTGTACTCCCTGTTTCTCAATAATGCAATAACCAGTCTTGCTGTGAGAGAGTAAAAATTCAATTTTATTGGAATTATAAATTTAAAAAGAGACTTATTTGATAAGAATGGCAGAGTTTAAAACTATTTTAATTCTGAATAACAGAAATCAGATATACACCTAACTTACATTAAAAAAGGAAATATTTTAAATTTGTAGAAAGATGTAGTTTTCTGAGAAAGCCAAGGTCAGTTATGTAGTTAGACTTCAGAAACAAGGGAAGTTAGGTGCTGGCGATGCATCCTCTCTCCAAGTCCTTGCTTTATTTTTTTCAGCCCCGTTCTCCTTATTGTACAAAGCTTTGCTTCCTAAGTCCCTGGTCTAAAAGCCCAGGGATTCTTAGCTTTATTCTTCACCATGTAAAATGGTACCAACATTTGTTCCTATTATTTCCAGAGAGCCCAAAGTATAAAAACAATACTGATGATGTCCATGATGATGATAATGATGGTGACTGTCATTTCTGAGGCCCTTGTAGTGACTAGCAATATTAATTTATGTGCCTGGTGCTTGGAGTGGCCCATTTGCTCTCTAGCACGCCTGTGAAATGCCAGTTTCTCAAGGTGGACGGGTTTCACAGGTCTCCAAAGCTTCCCGAGCCAGTAAGGATCTCCCATGGACTTCCTACAGCTGTGTAAGTACACAATCTGACATGTTAAATTAAACAGTATTGAGAAGCAGACAAGGTGAGTATGGGGCCGTTACTCATTTGAATATGTAATAAACTTATAAAGCTACTCCTTCCTTAACTTTACACTGCCAGGAAGAAGAACTCTCAGTCAATGTCTCCTTCCACAAACAAATCAAGCAAAGGCAATATACCTGAGTTGGATAAGGATAAGAAGCCAGATCTCCTGACTTCTCATCTTCTACAAACCCTTTCTTTTTTCATCCAGAGAATCTAGAATACACATTATTTTTTCAGCACAAGCTTCAGATTTTAACCTTTTCCCTAGAATCATTCTTCTTTGGCACAGAGCACATGCAATTATCTTTTATTATTTCTATTTGAGTTTCTTTCTTTCCCTGCTAATTCTGTAGACATCAAAGCTGTGAGTGTTCATAGTCACTATTTAGAGGTCTGAATTTCTTTGTGCCCTCCCTACTTTCCTTTAGAATATCTACTGTCCTTGACCAACCAATCGTTGCCATCAATGAACACAAGCAGGAAACCTGAGATAGGTTTCACACTGAGGTAGGCTCTTTTCTCTGTAGGGGTTCCTATAACGCACTTCTCTTAGAAAATTAGAACAGATCTTTTGGGTGAGTACCGTTCTACAAATCATTATTATGTAGCTAGCCAGCTGTACAGCATACTACATACAGGCACAGAAGTTGGTTTTAACTCTACATGTCAGACAACTAGGATCCAGGTTGAATCTCAAAGATAACTTCTTGATCACCTGAAGGAAAAAGAATGGCAGGAGCCATCCATGAGAATATTGCACATTTGTCCTGGAAGCCTGTTCAGGAACTGGTTCTTTATTAACCAGTCTATACAATGTCCCCCAGTCACTCTTTACTCCTAGATTCCATGTCATTGTATAGTGCTAGCTCACCAAGAACAGGGATGACTTATATAAGCAACAGGATATTCCAGAAATAACAGGTTGTGACTTCTATGCCTTGGCCCTTAATTATTATTTCTTCTGCTGTAGTCTATCTTTGATGGCTTAGTCAGGGAGAAAACCAGCAGCCTAATCATAATAATACTCACTGAGACCAGCCCATTAATAGACTAGAATGGAGAGATGCTGACTCCTTCTGGCAATTGTGAATATCAACTTTTAAGAGTTTGAGGATTGATAATAGGTGTGGATTTATCTAGCCCCTTCATCCAGCCCTACTAAATAATTGGTATCTTGACTCCAACAGAATGAAAAGTTTGCGACTGCAATCATGCACTTAGGATGCTACCATTTTTTTTTTTTTTATCCTGACTCTGGGTTATGGGCTGCAATACCTATGTTCTGGACGATTTTGCATGTGGCAAGTAGGTAATGCATCTTAAAGTGTGCTCAGCCCCATCACTACTTAGAGATGGAAAAACACATCTGTGATCACTTTGAAATGGAAACAGCAGGCACAAACAGTAGGATATAGACACATTGGGAGAGACTCACGCATTTCTTTCAGGGATTTGTGTTTGTGTTACTGAGAGATGGAGTCAGTTTCTGGTGGACGCTGATAAATAAGAACAAAACAGTTTGAGGTTGAGTTTGGCCCACTGACACAGGGATTAATAAAGGGAAATGAATCCTACGACTGGTGAGAAAATAGTGTACCTGGGGAGAGAAAGGAAGAGGAAAGTCAGGCTGGGCGGTGACGGCGCACACCTGAGGCAGGCAGATCTCTGTGAGTTCAAGGCCAGCCTGGTCTACAAGAGCTATTTCCAGGACAGGCACCAAAGCTACAGAGAAACCCTGTCTCGAAAAACCAAAAAAAAAAAAAAAAAAAAAAAAAAGAAAAGAAAAAAGAAAAAGAAGAGGAAAGTCAAAGGTAGTTTAGGATCTCAGTAACTCCTCAGCATCTCCTTGTGCCAACTCAAAATTCTTGACCTTCAAACAATTACAGATTCCTTGATTTAAATGATTCTAGGTTGTTATAAAAGATCCTAATTTCAAAATTAACTTCAAAACCCTTTCAAAAATTCAGATGTTTGAATATTTACCTAGGAACAATGTTCCGGACATGACTCTAGGAGACGGTATTTCATGGTGCCTATAATTCACCTTTTTGCTATATCTTGATTGCACAACCATGGAATGATTCAGAAAAAGTGGCTTGCAAGTGGTCCCATTGTAACTCATACAGAAAACATTTCTCCCAAGAATCAAATAGGAACATGAATGAGAAAACTATGATTTCTCCAGACAGATGTTCCCTCAATTCTTCTAAAAGTTCATGAAAGGAAGAGTCACAGAGCTTGTAGACCATGATGTCACCCACTGAACCCCATGATTTTCCATGATGAATGGGTGGAACAGTAGTTTTCAAAACTGTGGGCACACTCTGTGTTTTTATCAATGCAATTCTAAATTGGGGGAGAGGATATAAATGTGGGGGACCTTTAATTTGATCCCATTAGAATTTAGCATTGAGGCTAAATCTTATGGAAGCACAGAATCTCTTTTTAGGAAACTTTAGTTCCCATCAAACAATAATGCTAAGTAAACACACTAAGTTTGAGCATCTTGGATTTGAAAGATCACAAAAAAGGAATTTAAGCAAGGAAAAATGAAGAGAACTCTCTTTGCTTTTCATGGTGAAAGGGTGTAATAAAAGATTATTATTCATTTGTACTTGAAAGAAGGAGATATGTGAGGTTTTTGGTGTCAGAGGAAGAAAGATTAGGGGAAAATGGGTGAGAAAGATGCTATAGTAGTGGTATGCAGATGGCGGGGGGTAAGATACACTTTTCACAGGCAGAGGACTGGGCTGAGGCAGCCGTGATGACCACAGAGGTGAAAGAGCACAGCTCCTGGGTTGATTTCCAAAGGGAGCCTGATGATGTTTCTCACAGAGGATATGAAATTATGCTTTCTGTAAGGAAAGGTTCTAGCTTCCATAAACAGCCCACGCCTGTACGAGTTTATGGGAGAAATTCTCCATAATAGTGAGAGATTTCTACTTATATGGAGGTTTTAAATGAGCTGCAATGATGTGTCTTCAATAAAAGGAGAAATGAAACATCAAAAATGCTTAAAAATTGCCTTGGACTGCGAAACTGCTATGAGTCTCTGGAGAATGTTGGCTTCTTCGTTTGGTAGTCTTATTTCTTAGCCTGGAGGAGTTAAGGTCTGGGGGCCATTCTGCTGTCCGCCATTTCAGCCTCAACTCCAATCCCTTTCCAAATCAATGCTCTAATCATAGTAAACTGTTGCAGTTTCCTGGATATGGCTCTATTAATCCCATCTCCAAGCTCACACATCTGGAATTGCATCTACCTTGAGTACTTCCTCAGGCCAATCTTTAACTGGTGAAAACATTTTTTTCTTTCTTCAGAGCTCATTGGAGCCAGCAGTAACTTCCAGGAGCCTCTCATGCTTCCTTCCGCTCTTAATGCCTCTAAATTCTCCAATAGGTACCCGCACTCTGAACACTCAGCAACTTAAAAACACATCCTCTGTTTCTTTTATTGGGCAATGCCCAGACTCATTCTCAATCTGATCGAGTTTTACTTTGTCACTGACCTAGTCAATGATATGAGGAAGGAGAAACCCACAAAATGGCTTTCCTGTCCAGAATGATAGAAGAGAGTACAACATTCACGCGAGAAAGGGTGGGAACTGCGGAGTCTGTCATCTGGGGAGGTGGCTTCTCTTTGGAAGGGGACAGTAAGTCTTAGTGACTTCTGGCTGTTATGATAAAATGCCATGATCAAAAGCAGTGTATGGCATAGTTTATTTTAACTTATGGCTCCGGAGGGAGCAATCACTGTGGCGAGGGAGGCATGGGAGCAGATTGTCAGGACACAAGGCAGAGAGATCTCTCATTTAACCACAAACGTGAAGCAGAGAAAGTGCATTGGAAGTCGAATGAAGCTATGAATTCTCAAATGCTGCCTCCACTGATAACTTGCCTCCCCAGGAAGGCTCCACCTCCACAAGAAACAAACCTCCCCCAAAGAGCACTATTAACCTGAGGCCAAATATTCAAACATGCTAACTTATGAGAATTATTTATCACTCAAACCATCACACAGCAGTATGATCTTGTTGGCACATATGATGTAAGTTTCCATGGCATACATGACTGGCTTTCTGTGAGAAATATTGAACACATTCCTTTCATTAATTTTCTGTTTAAATAACCTGGAAAGGTTGTTTTCAGCTAGGAATACCCACTGAGGGACCTTTCGCTCCTCTGTGCCAGCAACCTCCTCCCTCCCTCCCTTTCATTCCGTATTATGAACTCTTCTATCTGATCATCTTTCTATTTGTAGCATCAATTTCTCAAGGCCTGGGAGAAAGTATGCATTCTTCACATTATATCCCAGCTTCTATTGTACTGCTTTGTTCAATAAATATTTCATGATTAAATAAATATACAAATGAAAATTTTTCTAAGTGCCTTTTAAGATTCTCTGATCATGGAAACCCTTCACTCAGAATGAGTTAAACTCAGAGCATGTGTCTGTGAGCACCAGGCTTCCTGGAAGAGCTGGTTCAAATCAGATTAGGGGTCCCAATACCCAGAAGAGAAAGAAATAAAGCAGAGCCCTTGGTACCTAAAGAAAGGAGACAAACTCATTACTAGGCAAACTGGGTGTCAGGGACTTACGTTCTGTTAAAGAGGTGAACTCATGTCCCAGGAGAAGTAACAGGGAAAACAAGGAGCTGAGGATAGAAATAAGTCTCCAGAGAATAGTGTCAGGTAGAAAAAGCATGAATAAGCATTTTTCTTATTGTATGTGAGTGCTCGTGCAAAGAGAGGTGATGTACAAAGGCCTTAAAGCATGTTTATGAGCATATGCAAGCATGACAGGAGAATTGGTGAGGGTGCAGGCGGTGGGGTCCATAGTTTCAGGCATGGGGGATATATTTTACTTAGGATTGCTTCTCTGGCTTTTATCTGGAAAGCCACCATGCAATTTCCACCAACTGGGCCCAATGGAAAACAAATGATTCAATTGTAGTTAGATTTTTGCCACAAACCAAGAGAGTTTTACATAATGAGTAAATGTGTCCAGTGCCTCTGTATTATGGTAGCATTAAGTTTCTGACATTTTGGGTGACGAATGGGAAGCCCAGAAAGGTAAAGCGACTAGCCTGAGGCTAAACAGCTGGAAAGTAGCCCAAAAGAGGCAGAATCAGGTATGCCTGATCCAGAAGCCTGTTAAACACGCGGTGACGAGGACTTCTGGCCTCATTCGAGCGCATGAACTAGCCCTTGTGTTATTATTTTTACTAAAACTCAAAGAACCCAGTGAAGTTATAGGAGTGAGGTGGGAGTAGTGACTTGAGTGACACAGAACTTGGCAGGAGTAGAGCAGAACCCAGCTCTCTTGGCCCATGCTAGAGAGACCATCCTACTTTGCGATTGCAGTCTAGGGGAAGGTAGACTGTGTTGGGCTCGGAGAGCAGGAGACAAAGGCACCTGGCTCTCTAGCTAGTCCACATATCAGCACTCGGGGCAAGTGTCTTCTGCATAGAGAATTTCCAGGGCCGTTAATTAATGTCCTGTGAGTCTGGATGAGCTGCTGCCATGGAAAACCAGCGATGCCTGTATAGTCTTGCTGGCTCACTTACCTGACATATCCAGACATTAGATGCTTCGAGGGAAAAATACCTCTGATATGCATTGGCTCTGTTCCCAAAATGCTGAGATTTATGGACAGACTGATGGGAGGAGAGCTGAGAATAGCTTTAGGCTCAGTTTCAAGCTCTCCAATGGGGGCCCAACCCTTACATTCTGACTTCCCAGTTGACAAGAACAGGGATGGTAGAAGTTTGAAATTGCAGGCCTATTGATTCTCTGGATCATGTCAGTGACCTTTCCAGATGTAACTGCTTCTCATAATTACCAGGAGCACCATATAAAACATGCACTGACTCCCACTGAAGAGTCCAGAGACCCTGGCATGGTCTCTATGATAGCATTGGGTGGGTGGGTGGGGGCTGATGATTGGGTAGGTAGAGGATTCTCAACTGAATCCGACAGAAAAATATTCACATTTCACAGATGGCAAAATGGCAGCACAGAAATGAGAGAGACAAAGCAGCACAAAACGGTGATCACGGGTCAGAAGTGGTTCACTGAATCACAACATCGGCTGTCCAAGCCTGTGTTCAGTCTCCAGAAATCAGGTCAGAACAACAAAACCAAAACCCAGGTGTTGGAACATGCACATAGAACCCCAGCAATCCTAACACAAGATACTAGCAGAGACATGAGAAATGCTTATAAAGTCAGGGGAGAGGGCCTAGCCTGAAGTACACAGTTCATCATCAGAAACAACTGTAGTGGTATTTCATTTGTGTTTGAATAAATAAAACTTGCTTGAGGATCAGAAAAGTAAAACAGCCACACTGGCCAGCCTTACAGACCAGACAGCAATGACATACTTTTAATCCCTATAGGCACAATGACACACACCTTTAATCCCAGTAGCCACACTAGCCATAAAAACCAGGTGGTAGTGGTGCACACCCTTAAGACCCAAACTAGAAAGGATTACAAAACAGGAGGAGACAGCTCTCAGCCTCAGTCTCATTCTAAGATTCCTGAAGACAGGATCGCCATTTCGGATTGAGGTAGAGGTAAGAGCCAGTACCTGGCTGTTTTGCTTTTCTAACCTTCAGGTTGAACACTAATTTATGTCTCTGGGTTTTTATTAATTGTGCTGTGAACAAGGGAAGACTGTCACCATGGAATGAAATGAAGAAATAACTCACAACTTCTCTGGTCTCTACATTCATGCCGTGGCATGCTTGTACCCAGACTCAGACATACACACCCCGACACACGGAGAGAGAGAGAGAGAGAGAGAGAGAGAGAGAGAGAGAGAGAGAGAGAGAGAGAAGAGAAGAGAAGAGAGAAAGTTTAAAACCAGGCTACCAGTACCCAGATGCAGACGTACATATCACACACACACACACACACACACACACACACACACAGTGTGGTTAAAGACTGGGAGGTGGAAAGCAGAAGGCTGGAGTTCAAGAATATTTTCTACAATATAGTGACATTTCAGCCAGTCAGGACTACAAAACCTAAAATGTCAAAATAAAAAATAAGCAAAATATTTAAAGCCCTTGACTCTGTCATGTCCTTGCTTTGCATCCAATTTTCTCATATAAAAAAGAACATATAAGAAATTGTTTCAGAATACTTTTTTAAAATTTGTTTATTAACTAATCTACCAATCACTGTTAACATTATTATAAGCACATGAATTTCCTGAACATGATATTTTCTTTCTTTGACTGTCCTTTTGAGGTTACCCTGTCATGACTTTAGCAAATCCCTTACTTGGCCTCCATCAAATCCACTCTGGAGTGGAGAAAGTACCCAAAGCCACTGTCCAATCCTCAATTCAGGTTGCAGGGGCACTGGCATTGTGAATCCCAGAGTGTGTCTGATCTACATCCTGGCTTCACGTATTCCTAGTTCATATTTCCTGAGCCCTTTTCTGTAGAGACCAAATGCAGAGAGTTGATCATTAGGACTGTGCTCTAGCTTCATGGGTTTACCTGTATGGATGCATGTGATTTGTGTGGGTGCTTGTGTCTGCATGCATCTGTAGTCACAGAACAGACAAATGCACACACTCAGGGTAGGTAGGCAAAGGCACCAAGTCTTATACATCGTCTATGGTGGTAAGTATGCACCATGAGTCTGTTAAATGGATGAATAAATACATGATGGGATGAATGAATGCATGACGAATGAATAAACGTAAGTGTCTCAAATAGAAGCTGAGGGAAATATCTCTCGAAATCCAAAGTCAAGGGCTGACAAATCCATGTCCCTGGAAATGCTTGTTTTTTCACTCGAGATGGCACAATGCTGAAAGCTCTGCAGATTCTGTAGTTAGACAGGCTTACTTGGGGATCTCAGTGAAAGCTCATTTGCTTTTCTAAGCAGCGTTTTCTGTCATTGTAGTTGCTGCTGTTAATAAACCATAGGTGTCATATCTCAGGACTGTGATGCAGATTAAATAATTAACATGGATTGTATGTGCTGAGCACAGTGCCTGTGACAGGGAAATTTGACTTATTCTCCCTTCCTGACTACATCTTTTTTCTTCCCTCTTCACTTCCCCCCCCCCTCCTCCATCTCTTTTCTTTTTTAATGCCAAATATAACCCCCACACTAAATATCTTCCATCAGACATATAGTGACACGTCTCCACACTTGCCTGTGTCTGTCTTGGTGTCTGGGATGATGAGAAAGGAAAATGATCTAGGTAAGTCTGGGTTTGCTTCCTAAAATCCAAGACCTGCTGGAGTTGACTAATGTGACTTATTATCTTCTAAAGACCAGTGTAGTGCAGAAAGAAGAAAAAAATAAATCAAACTTACTTTGTATTTTATCCAAATCACAAGATAATTGTAGGATGGTAATGCCTTTTTGACCTGCAGTTTTCCTATCTGTCAGATTGAAGAAGTAGGTTAGATAAGGACATTCTAATGCTACAGTTCTGTCCAGAGGTTTCTATCTAAATGATGTGGGAGTGGTACAGGGAACAGAGGACCCTTAAATAAGCATCGTCAGTTTTCAGATAGGAGGTGTTACGACGTTCTTCAAGTATGTCTCTTCTTGGGAAGAAATAATAACGATGACAGTAATAATAACTACCAGGTAAAAATCCCTACTCAGCTCCACAGCCTGCACTAAGTATTTGACATGCAGTCTCTGGCATGGTTCTTACCAAACATGGCATTGGTTGTCCTATTATGAACCTCATTACACAGGCTACAAGAAGGCAGAATGTGAGAAGCTATGTGACCTACCGTGCTGGTATCTGTAACAATTGCCAGGTTCAGCACAGCTGAGTCTAACTATATATAGCCCAAATACACACAACTACTAATGGTCCTGCTGACACCATCAGAATCTGCAAGGACTGGGGGCACCTATTTCCTTCATGAAGGCATCTGTGCCTTTTTAAAAAAAAAAAAATTCCCCACTGTTCTCAATCTCCTCTCATAGAAAGTCATCATGAGATCATTCCCATTTTTCAGATTAGCAAAATGAGTCTCTAGGAGTTTATTGATTCTATAACAACACACTTCTCAACAGAAAATCCTGATCCCAATACCTTGGTACAATGTTTCAAAGTTTTCAGTATACAGTGAAACTGGGCTTCTAGTAAGAGATTAGAGAGAGGCATGGAGGGCTCCAGCTATTTGGCACACATCTCACAGGAGACCGCAAGTGCGCTCACTGTGTGAGGACACCAATCTTTCTGGTCACGCACCCCTCTGCGTCAGCTGCCCCACTGTGTGCACCTGCTGAGGAGTCTCTAGCATCAGAGCAGATAGCACCCTTTGTTAGATCAGTTCTGCAACCTGCATGTCCCAGTTCAGAGCTCACGGTGCCCAGATGTCTTAGATCATGGCTCTCTCTTCCTAATGCAGGCAAAGGCAGAAAGGGCAGGAAAGCAACCGTAGAAACAGCAACCTCAGCGTCCACCCTGGCACCAGAGTTTCCTGGAGGGCTAGGAGGATGAAATCGTTTCTGTTCCTGCTGGGAAATGGCTTTGCTTAGCGACCTGTCAGACAACAGCACCTCCGCCTTCAGTAGCGACTCATCCAGAACTAAATCCTGATGCCCTCTGTTGGCACTTTTCAGGAATGATAAAATTTGGTGATTTAGCAAGGAGACAACAATTTGTGAGGCAGGGACATAAACCCCGGAGGCATCTAATAAACCGCACAATTACATAAAAGCCGAAATTCACTTGCACCACAGTTTTGTCCTGAGCCTGCAAAAGAGAATCACAAGTAAGGCTATGGCAACAGTGGAGCCCTTGACCACACAGCCCTTTCCTTCCCGAATAACAGACTAGTACCTGTCAGGAGGAAAAACAATTTCCCTAAGGTCAAACTGATGATCATTCTAATGGTGTAGGAACTTTGGAAGAAATAATAATTACAGCAACAATTATTATATGCTAGCAACAAGCCAGGCTTTTGACTAATCATCACATCTACTTTCTAGTTTCATCTCCATCAACAGGGATTTCCCTCTCATTTATAGAGAATGGTGCAGTACAGAGAAGTCCTACAAAGGCCTGAAGCTAGAGAAATTGGTAGGTAGAGGACGCTAACCATAGAAGTCATGTCAGCTCCCAGCTTTGTTAGAAGCAGTGCTTCAGTCTGAGATTGCATCTTCCAATCTTAAGTACTGTGCCACGAATGAGTGAAATACAGAGGTCTGCTCTTTGCACATCACCAAGAGACCCAGTGATCTAATTTTAGTCTTCTGTCCTGGATACCAGTAGAGAATATGCTCATACAAACAAATAACATTTTATTTTATTCTATAAGTGAGAAGGAAAATCAGGTTATCATTTCTCTTACTGTTATAGATCTCAGATGATGGGACTGTACTGTTACCCAAGTGAAACTTACGGTACTTAATCTTTGAACACATTAAACTCACCTGCCTGAATGCTGGTATAGTGAACAAATGCAGGCCGCTATGGTCTATGAGAGATTCTACCCAGTTACATTAAACATTTAATAAAAGGCCAGAATGGACTCATCTCCCATCAGACACACCTGAAGTAAACCAATGGTCGTCAAACACACAAACCAAAGTTAAGAATACGTTGGTACATCCTTTTTGGGGTGAAATTCTCTGATTAGATATTACACGTCTGGGTGAGAAATATATAAAACCTGGACTATCATGTTAGTAGAAGTTTCTCCAAATTGAAATGAGCAAAGCTCAGAATAGGGGAAGCTAATTAAAAGTGATTATTTTGGAGTCACTGAGTCACAGTATACGAAGCTCTTTCTCTGAAATGTCTGCTAAGGTTTCTCGGCAAGTTAAAGCTATACAGAAGACTATATAGAGCCATCAGAGGGTTTTGATGTATTTTCTAATAACTGAATTTGACAAGTTCATACTTGTTTTTTTTTCTTTATTTTATTCTTTTTAAATTAAAATTTCCTCCTCCTCCCTGTTTCCCATTTCCCTCCCCCTCCTCCCACACATCGCCCCCTCCCCCCACTCCCCTACCTCTCTCCCCACTTCTCTCCCTCTCCCCCCACTCCTCTACCCCTCCCCCCACTCCATTAAACTCCCTGTAGGTACTGAAGAGCAGTCCAAATTCCTTGCCCTGCGGGAAGTCCAAGGTCTTCCCACTTCTATCTAGGTCCAGGAAGGTGAGCATCCAACCAGGCTAAGCTCCCACAAAGCCAGTTCATGTATTAGGATCGAAACCTAGTGCCATTGTCCTTGGCTTCTCATCAGCCTTCATTGTCCGCCATGTTCAGAGAGTCCGGTTTCATCCCATGCTTATTCAGTCCCAGTCCAGCTGGCCTTGGTGAGCTCCCAATAGATCAGTTCCACTGTCATAGTGGGTGGGTGCACCCCTCATGGTCCTGACTTCCTTGCTCATGTTCTCCCTCCTTCTGCTCCTCATTTGGATCTTAAGAGCTCAGTCCGTTGCTCCAAATTGGGTCTCTGTCTCTATCTCGATCCATCGCCAGATGAAGGTTCTAAGGTGATATGTAAGATATTCATCAGTATAGGATAGGGTCATTTCAGGTTCCCTCTCCTCAGTTGCCCAAGGTACTATCTGGGGATATCTCCCTGGACACCTGTGAGCCCCTCTAGAGTCAAGTCTCTTGCCAACCCTAAGATGGCTCCCTTAATTAGGATATATATTTCTCTGCTCCCGTATCCACCCTTCCTTTATCCCAACCATCCCATTCCCCCAAGCTCACCCCATCCTCCCCTTCTCACGTTTCTCACCCCATTTCCCCTTAGCCCCATGCCACCTCACCCACAAGTTCCCAACTTTTGCCCGGCAATCTTGTTTACTTCCCCTATCCAGGTGGATGACTATATGTTTTTCTTTGGGTTCACCTTCTTATTTAGCTTCTCTAGGATCACAAATTATATGCTCAATGTCCTTTATTTATGGCTAGAAACCAATTATGAATGGGTACATCCCATGTTCATCCTTTTGGGTCTGGGATACCTCACTCAGGATAGTGTTTTCTATTTCCATCCATTTGCATGCAAACTGAACAGAGAATTCTCAACAGAAGAAATTCAAATGGCCAAAAGATACTTAAGGTCATGCTCAACCTCCTTAGTGATAAGGGGAATGCAAATTAAAACAACTTTGAGATACCATCTTACACCTGTCAGAATGGTTAAAATAAAAAACACCAATGATAGCCTTTGCTGGAGAGGTTGTGGAGGAAGGGGTACACTCATCCATTGCTGATGGGAATGCAAACTTGTGCAACCACTTTGGAAATCAGTGTGGCGATTTCTCAGGAAATTTGGGATCAACTTACCCCTAGATCCAGTAATACCACTCTTGGGAATATACCCAAGAGATGCCCTATCATATGACAAAAGCATTTGTTCAACTATGTTCATAGCAGCATTGTTTGTAATAGCCAGAAACTGGAAACAACCTAGATGCCCTTCAATGGAAGAATGGATGAAGAAAGTGTGGGATATATACATATTAGAGTACTACTTAGCAGTAAAAAACAAGTTAATATTTGTATATAAATTATGCTTACTCTCAAGCCTCTTGTCTCCTTCTTACCCCAGCTGCCCCTGCCTCCTCCCTATGGGTCTCTTTCCCACAGTCTCATCTTTTTGCCTTGTTTTGTGAGCCACTGAGCTTAAGTATGCTAGTTAAGTGACCCTAGGTATGAATTGTCCAGTGGATACTGATGGACTCAATAGTGCACAATTAGAGTGTTAATGAGCATGAGTTTTGAGAACTGTGCTACAGCGAGCAGATAACATTCTAGTTACCAATGAATGCTTTTTCTTTCTGCTGTGGGACAGTGGTCTCTACCCTGTCACTTGTATTTTAAGTGAACAATAATTGTTCGGTAGTCAGGCAGGAAGTAGAGGTGGGGCGACCAGGCACAAAGTAGAGGCAGGGCAATGAGAACTCTGGGAAGAGGTAAGTTTCAGTCTGCAGTCATCACCGAGACACAGAGAATGCAAGATGTGGCTGCCTAGCCAAAAAAGGTGTCAAGCCACGTGGCTAACACAGACAAGAATTATGGGCTAATATAAGTTATAAGAATGATTAATAGGAAGCCTGAGCTACTAGGGCAATCAGCTTATAATTAATGTAGACCTCTATGTGTTTCTTTGGGACTGAATGACAGCAGGACCAGGTGGGACAGAAACCTCAGTCAACAAATGGCACCCACATGGACAACTGCATCCACATAAAGCCTGAGAGAGTGTGGGAAGTAATTCTAGGCAGAAAAGAATAGAGTTAAGCATGTCTTATTGATAGCAGCACTTTTTGAGGCGGGCTTTGTTTGCTAGAGACAAGTATTCTCATTTAAGAGAGTCTCCCTGATTCAGCTTTAGCTGCAAAACCTGGCAGTTCTTTTAAGAGGTCCTGCCATGAAACACTTAAATGATGTTGATGAAAAGCTGACTGCATGCTTTTTGGTGGTGGCAGGGACCTTGAAATGCCATAGAGTTGTGGCAATAAACAGGGCTTCAGTCAGTACTTGTGCCTTGAGGCTAGAATCTCAGAAAACTAAGGAATGGGCTGGATCCAGCTGTCAAATGCCACACCCTTAATCCTAGCCATATCACTTAGCAAAAGATTCATGTGGTCAGAAAAAGAGAGAGATGCAGTAAAGATAGATTCAAAGATAAAGAAAACCTCTAAACAGTTTACGGTGTGTTTAAAAATACATGTAGGCTTGGGATTAAAAAAGAAAATAAAGGATAAAGTCCTTAAAAGAAAAAAGAAAAAAAGAGTATAGTAGTTGGCACACACCTTTAATCCCAACACTTGGGAGGCAGAGGCAGACAGATCTCTGTGAGTGCAAAGTGTGGAGGTACACACCTTCAATCTTAATACTTGGGAGGCAGAGGCATGTGGATCTCTGTGAGTTCAAGGACCATCTATCTGGTCTACAGAGTGAATTCCAGGACAGCCAAAGATCACAGAGAAACCCTGTCTCAAAAAGCCAAAAATTAAAACTAAAAATAAAAGAAATAGAGGTTAAAATAAAGCCATGTAAAAATGAAAACTCCACAGAGAGTCTGGATACTGTAATTTAGTTTTGTCTTTAAATTGTTTGATAACTGAGGAAGGAGCAAAAGTTGCTAAAAGACATTTGATTATAAATGCTGATGGATTAATCCAATATATGTATTTTGAAAATGCTTTGACTTTAAAATTAAAGTCAAAAGATACGTTATTTTGGAGAAGAGGTTTTATTTTGTTTCCACAGGAAATGAGGGACTGTGGATTCATTCTGCATTAAGAAAAATCAGGTTTGATCAAGGAAGACACCCTGAGAAATCTGCGATAGGAGGAATGGCCCAGGTGTCTGAGTTCTAAATCCAGAACAGTTCAAAGAGTGCTGGCTGAAATAATCAAGCCTCACAGGATACTCCAGTCAGAACTTAATCATAATTCTAAATTTTCATTAGGTCCCCATAAGATTATCAATACTCTCAATCAGAAGGAAGTAGCCTAGAAAACTATGCCCACATTTCCAAAAAAATGGATTATCGATGTTTGCCTTTGTTTAAAATGTTGGTTACAAGTTGTTATGGATAATGGTCAGTAGAAAAGCTAAGCAAGAGACATTAGATTCAGAGTTCTTGTTTTTTTTTTTTTTTTTTTTTTTTTTTTTAAAGGGAAGTGCTTTGGGACAATGGTCTGTACCCTGTCACTTATATTTTAAATAAACACTGATTGGCCAATAGCCAGGCAGGAAGTAAAGGCAGGGTGACCAGACAGGAAGTAGAGGCAGGGCAACAAGATTTCTGGGAAGAGTGAATTTTAGTCTGCAGTTATCACCCAGACTCAGAGGACATAAGATGTGAATACCTCGTCAAAAAAGGTACCAAGCCACGTGGCTAACACAAACAAGAAATACGGGCTAATATAAGTTATAAAAAATAGTTGATAAGAAGCCTGAGCTACTAGGCCAACCAGTTTATAATTAATGTAGACTTCTGTGTGTTCCTTTGGAGCTAAACGGCTGCAGGATCAGGCAGGACAGAAACTTCTGTCAACATCTTTCCATCATCAGATCTCCAATATATAGACCATTATTATCTACTCTTACCTTCTTTTAATTAGTACAAAAGACAGATCTGACTCAATGTAAATTTATTTAGCATTGGTTCATGAAAGAATTATCCACATAATGGATATCTTTTGGGAGTGCTAACATACAAGACCCATGTCTTGTCATAAGTTGGAAGAAAATCAATCTTACTATTTGGGGATTGGACTCAATTTGAAGACAATAGGCTTGTCACATTTAATTATTTCACACTCCACTCACCATGCCATGAAAGTATCAATTTCACTTGAGGGATAATGGGACAAGGAAAGGAAAACCAGCCCAAGTGTGGAAACAATAAGCTGTGGTTAACAACAACAGCAACCTTTAGAAGTAAGGAAGAAAGTTTCCCCTGCAAGAGTAGAGGGAGTTTGAAAGATATAGATCTGGGCACTGATTTTTTTCCCCTAATTTTACTTATAAAAATATTAGAGGTCTAAAAAATGTGGGTAGAATGGGACCTTTTGACTTATCATATCACACTATGTTAGCTTATTGATACAGTAACTGCCGCATCACTCAAGGCGTAAAAACCGTAATAACTATTATTTTATTCAGTATTGATTATGTGTCAGTCATGTTTCCAAACTGGTCAGTGTAGAATAAGTCAAAAACCAGCCTGTTCATTGGCTATTATTATACACTAAATTCTACATTAAGTAGGAACTATAAAGAAATTTGTTTCATTTATTGTTTTTATCTATGAATAATCCTAAGGAGTGTGAAATTTAAATGCTGTATTTTCTTGAACTCCAGGACAGGCCACAGAATCTTAATCTGGTATGTTGTACAGTATGCCTTTCCTACCGCAGACTGAAGCATCCTTTAATAAAGGGCAAATGTTGGAACTAGAAAGTTCATAAGCAGCACAATAAGCAAAGATGTACAATATGAATAGCAAAAAAAATTCTTCAGCTTTTAGTATTTTTAGATCTTGGGATGATGGAGGAGAAGAGCTAAGTTCATGGACCCAGGAACCTGTGATAGAAAAATAATCATTTGTTCCAAATTGCCAGATTCTGAAGACAAGGAAATAACACAAGATAAAAGAGTTAACGTGGGTGTGCGTTTCCATTGTGATGTGTGATTTGTCTCTCCTTCAGAGTGTGTATAGGGAGAGCAGTCAGCTGTTAAAGGGAGCTGCCTGAGACACACAGGGCTTCGCTCTCGTCTCAACTTCCTTCTCACTGTGTGACTTAGAAAAGTAAATCTTTTATTGTGGTGAGAAATCCTTCTTCTCAGAGACATAAACAGTGTTTAGCTCTTCATAAGTCCCAAAGACAAACCAAAGCTTAAGGCCAGGAAAGTTCACTGCAAGAATTATTAATTTTTATTTAACATAATATTTTTATTTATTATTTGGGAATTGCACATAATTTGTGCTGATGACCCTAACTTCCCAGTCTTCCAAGGTCCACCCCTACCCATGTGGCCTACATTTCAAAAAAGATTAAAAATTACAAGTCCAATTTATGTTGTCCATACGGAGGGAGCATGGTCAAATTTCCAGTGGTCAATCTTTTAAAGAAAAGTAAGTTCTTCCCTAACCAGACCCCACCAGTAACTCTATTGTGGAGAGCTGCACTTCAGCATCCTTATCACAATTTTTAAGAGTTCTCTTCAATGACTTGCTATCTAAGTTGTTACTTTTTGGGGGATGAGGTGGAGGTTGTCACAGAAGCCATGTATGCCTCCCTTTCTCATCTATGAATCTACAGTCAAAGACATCATTGCAGGAGGAGCTCCCCTTGTCGTCTATAGTCAGCCAGATCATGACTTATGAACTTCTACATGGTATCTAGCAACGGTATAGTCTATGGACATACACCTGGCCTCTGGAGTTCAGTATATGCCTACGACCTCAGCATGGTCTCTAGTAGCAGCCCCGCCCACAGACATCAACATAGGTTCAGTCAGTAGCACAGACCACAGACATCCCACGGCTTTCAGTGTTTACATGGGATAGATATCAATTTGACCACTAACTGCCACAGGACTACAAACCTCAACGTGGCCCTTATTAGCATTATGGGCCATAGACATCAACAAGGTCTGCAGTAGCAGAACAACCAAAAATATCAACATGGCTTCAAATAGCAACACAGACCACAGACATCCACATGGCCTTCAGTGGTAACACAGGTCACATGGGCTACATACATAACAGCAGGATCATGGACCCAACCATAGGACCCAGTGGCACCCTGGTGCATGGACATTAATATGACCTCAGATGGCAGTATAGGCTATACATATCAACATGGCCTTTGGCGGCAGCTCAGGCCTCAGACTTTGACATGATTCAACCTCTCTTCACAGCATTAGAAAATAATTCTAATTACAGTGGCACTGGAAATTGCAGCACCTCACGCAGTGTATTTTTTTTCCCCAAGTGATTCTATATGCAAATAGTGTTACAAGTCATCGTTCTGGCTCAAGGTATCTGGCTTCTGAAGATCCGTAAATATTGTACCATTGCTGCTAAGGTCTTTGATCCAGCCATTTTTCAGGATTTTATCTTCAGTAGCAATGACATTATCCTGGATCTGGTTCTGCAGCCCCAGCTCCTCCTTGAAGTCCAGGGCTCATAGATGGATTTGGTGTGGGGTTGACTGACATGAAGAGTAGGATCTTGGCCCAAAAGTCACCCTAGATAGTCAGGCTAGTCTTCAATGGAATGGGGTCTTCAAGAACCAATGATTTTAGAGTTGCTTAGAAGTATCAGTGAAGGACTGCGGGAAACCCCAAATCAGTCTCACACTGGAAAACCTTCACCCTGCAAGACTGGTGGGTTCCTTATAGCTGGGTAGATAGAGTTCTGTCAGCTAATCTGCCATAATCTCTACACTCTAGCATCTGTGGTGGCCCTGAGGCCTATGCACCTAAAGAAGAATTGCTTACAAATGGCTCCAAAGAGTTTATGAAATATCAGGTGGGGGTCCAGTAACATTCTCACTCCTTATTCTCTGAAAGAATGTTAATGATACACATGCTTGTTTTTAATAGTCTTTTGCAAACAGGCACAGTTGATTTGATGAGGTTGTGGATGTATATCTTGGAGGCTATTCTACAATTATCATTCTCTACCTTTTTTTTGACAGTCTTTCACTAAACTTGGAGCTCTCTGTTTTCTCTACACTTGTTGTCACTGAACCCCCAGGGTTGACCTTTGCCGACCTCCTTCATAACATCAATGGTAAAGACAGATTTGTCCAGCTTTTACATATAGCCTGGGGATTCAGACCATCAGCCATTCACCTTAGAGCATCTTTGACCCACTGAAGACCCTATCCAATCTATGTTGTTGATAAAAATGCATAGAAACTCACTGACTTTGTAAAATCACAATCACTACTTAAAAATACTTCCAACACCTCAAACAAAGACTCTGTATTCATTAAACAATAACTTTTATTTCTCACAGCCTGGGCTCTGATAAGCACTTACCTCCTTCTGCCTCTGTGATTTGCCTTCTGTAGAAATAGGAAGCTTTTTGCATTCTGTGTTGCTCCTATTTCACTTCAACTAACGACTTTAAGGATCATTCATGTTGTTGTATATTAAGAACTGTTTTAAGATGCATGTCTTTTGATGTGTACACCACATTTTGTGTTTACATTCATCTGTTAGTGATTATAAATTGTTCTCAGCTTTCAATAATGGTGAACAATACTGTGGTGAACTCTGGTAAGTCTGTGGCACATCTTCGTATATTTAGGACATAAGACTACAAGGAGAATTAATGAGTAATATGATCACTCTATGCTTACTTTTACTGCAGGCTGTGATTATTCTATCTTTACATTCATGAGGAACCATGGATCTGTTTATTACAACAACTGCACCATTTGTATATCGCTACAAGCCATATACAATAGTTGTTATTCCCTTACATTCTTGCCAACACTTGTTATCTATCTATCTATCTTTCTTTTTATGTTTAGTCATTCTACTAGGTGAAATGATGTGTCATCATGGTTTGCTTTTGATTTTCATTTCTCTAATGAAATAACAGCTTTCTTCAGTGTGTGAATCTCCATTTATGCAATGATAGAAACTGTGCTTCTTTTGTAGGCTTTATATGTAGAATAAATAAGATTTTATTGTCTAAAATACACAGTAAAATCTAATAAAGGTAGATGATGGAATGGATGCAGTTGCAAGATGATGTCTTTGTCCATTTAAATTAATCTTTTGTTTTGAACATTCTTTCTACTGTTTCAGTTTTGTAAATTGCTTCATTTGTTTCAAAGGAGCAAGGAAATCAGCATTTAAAGGTAGAGCTGCAACAGCATTGTCCATGTGTTACTGGCAGGGTTTTGAAAAAGATCAGCTTTGTTTAATATTTAACCCTTCCCATTTTTTTTTTTTACCATCAGAGTTTAGAAAAAAATATTTCAACTTCTTGCATGCTGGTGCCTTGTATATCTACTAAACCCAACTTTTTGTTCCCAGAAAAATGTCTGGATGAGAATGCTGAGCACAAATGTCTCTGAATTGGATGAAAATTCTTTGTGGTCTTACTCCTCCTAGACCCATTCCTCAAATTTATTAATTGAGTCAGTTCATACATTTGTATACTTGCAAAAGAATGTATTACAGGGTAAAATGTGAGTGAACATATTCATTATTAAATGATCACAGAATTCTTAGTGTATGTGCATTAATGCATCATCTTGTCAAAATTTGTGGAAAGAAACTGTTCTATAGTATTCTCTGTAATGGGTAATATTTAGGACTTTTTATGTTTCCTACTTGGCTTTTTGTCATATGCTGTAACTTTTCTTTAGGCTAGGAATCAGGAATTCTATTTCCATACTCTTATGAAATATCATTCTAACAGAGTGTAGATAAAAATTACTCAGTTCTCAGTTTACGTTTCAGAGTCAGATATTTGAACCTATAATTCAACAGCAGTTTAAAATGATTATATTTTGAATTTCACAATTCTGGGCATTAAATATAAAAGGCCTCCAATATGCCTGAGAGGTAAGTAAATGACTCATTTATTGCTGCTATAATGTTAAGGGTCATAATAAACACAATAATTTATGATTTTGGATAATACTGGCTTTAAACAAACAATAATCTTGGATATATCACACCTTAAAGAAGATATAATATCATCTTTTGCTAAGAGAGTTCATTTATTGCTCTTGGAAGTAAGGGATCACTCTTATTTTAATCTATCTAATAATGTTTAGAGGGTTTAATTTATATGCACTGTGTTATGTTAATTTGTACATATGATTCATTCTCTTTTAGGACTCTGGAAAAATAAGTTTCTTAATAATAGATTGAAATTCTCAAGGTACACATAAATTTTTGTTCTGTGCTCTTGATAAAATACAGATTTCTTATCTCTACTTACAGAAATTCTGATGCAGTAGAACCTTCATGGCATGTAGGGACTGGATTCATAGCAATTATCTCAGATGATGCTAATCAATATCTGAAGACTATACTGACTCTATTTATGGAGTGGCTTTTATTAGTATTGGACATGTTGGTGCGTTGTTGTAATTCTAACATTGTAGATGTGGAGATAGGGAGAGCAGAAATTCAGAACAACCAGAGATACAGAGGAAGTTTGGGGCTAGGCTGGGCTATAAACAGACCTTGTGTCGAAAACAAAACAAAGCAAAACACCAAACAAAACTAAGAATAAGAATATTTCTTCTTCTTCTTCTTCTTCTTCTTCTTCTTCTTCTTCTTCTTCTTCTTCTTCTTCTTCTTCTTCTTCTTCTTCTTCTCCTTCTCCTTCTCCTTCTCCTTCTCCTTCTCCTTCTCCTTCTCCTTCTCCTTCTCCTTCTCCTTCTCCTTCTTCTTCTTCTTCTTCTTGTCGCTTTGAGAACTATCTTGTACAGAAAATACATTCAATGTGTTCTTAATTAGCATGAGTAAAATAAGAGGATTGCAATTTCTAAGAATATACACATTGGGGAAGTTTTTGTTTGTTTTTAGATTTCTTTCTCTCATATTGTGGAAACAAACCTAAAGGGAAGTAGTAGAATCTTTTAGTCCCCTACAACATCCTTAAAGTTCTGTATAATAATCCTCCAAGACACCTAAAGAAAACTGAGGCTCACACTGTCTACCCCTGCTCGACATCATAGAGGAAAGGCAGGTTGCACATATTGTACATTCTAATTGTGAAATCATGGCTGTTTTCTTTTCATAGGCTACTGTGGTGTACAGCTCAGACACAAATGTTTAGAAATAACCTCCCTCAGTGGAAGTGAAAAAGGCGTTTAACCTCTGGATGCCTTAATTTACCATGTGCAAAATAAGAACAGAGATAATTAAATAGGACATTTTGTGAAAATTAATCAGCACAAGTTCAGAAAAGAAGGTGAACATGTAACAGTAGCATCGAATCATGGCACCAAAATTATGAACAACAATAATAATATAATCATTATTGAGTTCATAACTCATTCTGTGATACAATGACCCACCAGATATGATTATTATTGATAATAAGTAAGGATAAGAAATAGGGTTAATGAGGCTTCTTCATCTCTTCGAATCTTCACAGGAAAAGAAAGAGAGGAAACTAAAAAATTTCTTTATAACAAATATACTTGGAATTGGATTTGTTACCTAATTTTGTGTTCCTTTATTTTTCCCTTAATATTCCCTGAGGCCTACTTGGGATAACAAAATAATAAATGAGTTAGTATGCCAAAAAAATGCTTTTTAAAGTCCACAATAGTAGTAGTTGCAACAAGTAGTTGTTAAGCCATTGAATCATCATGGGATTGCTGGTTATTTTGTGAAATTTAGAAAAAGCTGATTGTCAGAAAGATGCCTTCTAAAATTGGAAACCCAGGGTGAGGGAATTCCAGAGAGTTCTAGCTCCACTCTTGCCCTATGAGTCACAGCTCTCCCATTGTCTTCTCAGAAAGGTGAGTGCGAGAAACAGAGTTTAGCTCACAAAGATGTTTTCTTGTAAAGTGATTTATTATTACTGTTATTATTTTATATCCTAACTGCCATTATCCCTTCCTCCCTTCCTTCAGCCCTTCCCCCACTTCCTCTCTGGCCCTCTGTCCACTTCTCCTCTGTATCTATTCAGGATAGTGCAGCTCTTCCATGCAAATCAATGGAATGTGCCCTATCAAGTTGCAGTAAGACTAGGCACCTCACCTTGTATTATTAACGGTGGGCAAGGTGACCCAGGATGAAGAAACCGTCCCAAAAGTCAGCAAAAGAATTAGAGGCAGCCCTGGCTCCTACTGTTAGGAGTCCCACAAGAAGACCAAGCTCCACAACTGTAACACACATGCAGGGGACCTACCTCAGTCCCATGCAGACTCCCAGGTTGTCGGTTCAGTCTCTGTGAGCCCTTATTAGCCAGGTTTAATTGATTGGTGTCGTGGCATTTCAATTGTATTTTAATAAATAAAGACTGCCTGAAGATCTGAGAGTAAAACAGCCCCACTGGTCAGCCTTACAGACCAGGTTATGGTAACACATGCTTTTGATCCCAGTAACCAAATAACATGCACCTCTTAGAATCCTAGTGGTGCACAACTTTAATCCCAGCCCTAGAAAAGAATTTAAGACAGGGGGAGACAGCTCATAGACACAGTCTCAGTCTGAGATTCAGGGAGGCAGGATCACCATTTCAGACTGAGGTTGAGGTAAGAGCCAGTGACTGGATGTTTTGCTTTTCAGATCTTCAGGTTGAACCCCAACTTCCCTATCTGAGATTTTATTAATAGAGCTTTAGATTTGGTGAATTCTCTTGTGATTTTCTTGACCCCTCTGACTTCTACAACCATTCCTCCCCTTTTTCTGCAGGATTCAAAAATCTATGCCGAATGTTGGGCTGTGAGTCTCTGCATCTACTCCCATCAGTTGCTGGATGGAGTCTCTTTGAAGATGATTATGCTAGACCCTCGTCTATGAGTATAGCAGAATATCACTAGGAATCATTTCATTTACTTTTTTCTGAGTGAATTCTATCCTTTCTATCCTAGGTTTCTAGGTTATCCAGCCTCTGGTTCCAGGGTCAGGGGTGGGCTTCGTCTGGTGGCATGGGTCTCAAGCTGCATCTGTTATTGGTTGTCATTGGTTGGCCAATCTCACAATTTCCTTGTCACCTTTATCCCATCACACCTTGAAAACCAGACAAACTGTAGTTGAAGGTGTGCTTGTGTGGGTGTCACAATCCCTCCACTAGAAGTTTTCCCTCTTTACAGGAGATAGCCAATTCAGGCTACATATTCCTCATTACTGGGAGTCATGGCTGAGATCACCTTTGTAGATTTTTGGGAATTTTCATCATACTAGGTTTCTATCTCACTCCAAAATGGCCCAACTTTCCAGTCATCTCCTTCAGTTCTTTCCTTCTCCATCTCTCTTCACCCGATCTATCCTATTCCCATCCTCACTGCCCCAAATTCACCTACAAAATCTATTCTATTTCCACTTTCCAGGGAGGGTCAAGCACACCATTGAGCCTTTCTTTTTTCTTAGCTTCTCTGGGTTTGTGGATTGTATTATGGTTATCTTTTGCTTTACACCCGATATCCTCTTACAAGTGAGTACAAACTATGATTGTCTTTCTGTGTCTGAATTACCTCACTCAGGATGATTTTTTTCCTAGTTCTATCCATTTGCATGAAAATTTCATGGTGTCATTGTTTTTAACAACTGAGTAATTGTCCATTGTGTAAATGCACCACATTTTCTTTATTTATTCTTTGTTTGGGTAACATCTACATTTTTCCAGATTCTAACTATTATGAATAATTCTGTTATGAACATATCTAAGCAAGTGCATTATGGTATGATTGAGCATCCTTTGGGTATATGCCCAAGGCTGGTATTCCTGGGTCTTTAGGTAGATCAATTCCCAATATTCTGAGAAACCACTACAATGATTTCCAAAGTGACTGTACAAGTTTGCACTCCCATCAGCAGTGGGAGAGTGTTCCTCTTGTTCCACATCCTCTCCATCATGATCTGCTACTAGTGTTTTTGATCTTTGCCATTCTGACAGAAGAAAGACAGACCCTCAGAGTCATTTTGACTTGTATATCCCTAGTGGCTAAAGATTTGAACATTTCTTTAAGCGTTTCTTGAGACTCTTCTGTTGACAATTCTGTTTAGATTTTTAAATTGGATTAACTGATTTTTGAATGCATAATTTCTTAAGTTCTTTATATATTTTGGATTTGAGTCCTTTGTCAAGTGTGGGGCTGGTGGAGATTCCTTCCTATTCTGTAATTCTGTACACTGCCATTTTGTCCTATTGGCAGTTTCCTTTTCAGTTTTGTGATGTCTCATTTATTAATTTTGGAATTTAGTGCCTGAGCTATTTGTGTTCTGTTCAGGAAAATTTATCCTGTGCTAATAAGTTGAAGGCTATTTTTGACTTTCTCTTCTGTCAGGTTTAGTATTTCTGGATTTATGCTGAGGTCCTTGCTCCAGTTGTATTTGAGTTTCGGCATGTTGAGAGATATGGATCTATTTGCATTCATCTACATGACAATATTCAGATAGACCAGCACAACTTTTAGAAGAATTTTTCTTTTTTTACATTGTATAAGTTTGGCTTCTTTGTTGTTCGTAGGTGTGTAGATTCACATCTGTGCCTTTGATTCCATTCCATTGACTCATCTGTTTTTATGCCAAGACCATGTAGTTTTTATTACTATGGTTCTTTAGTAGAGCTTGAAATCAGGAATGGTGTTACCTCTGAAAATTCTTTTTTTGTTCAGGATTGTTTTGGCTATCCTGGGTTTTTTGTTATTCCATATGAAGTTGATTTTTGTTTTTCAAGGTCTGTAAAGAATTGTGTTGAGATTTTGATGGGGATTGAATTAAATCTGTATATTGCTTTTAGTAGGATTGCCATATTTGCTACGCTAATCCTTTCAATCAAACATGATTTCTTTCTCAGTCCCTTTATCCTTTGTGTATAGGAGGGCTATTAACTTTTTTTTAAAGCTAAATCTTATATCCAACTACTTTGTTGGAGGTGTTTATCAACTGTAGGAATTTCTCAGTAGAATTTTTTGGGCTGCTTATATATATTATCATATCACCTGCAAATAACAATACTTTGGCTTCTTCCCTTCCAATTTCTTTCAAACTTCATTGAGAGTTATAGGGTTTTGCTTAATCTTGATTAAACTGTGGTAAATACTATTTATCCAGAAATTTGTCCATTTCTTTTAGAGTTTTCAATTTTGTGTTCAGGTTTTTGAAGTATGACCTAAGGATTCTTTGAACTTCCTCCATATCTGTTGTTATGTCCCCATTTTGTTTATGATTTTGTCAGTTGTCATACTCTTTCTCTAATTTTAGTTAGTTAGGATCACGGTCTGTTCATCTTTTGGATTTCTCAAAGAACCAACTCTTTGCCTCATTTATTCCTTGCACTGTTGTTCTCTTTGTTTTTATTTCACTGCTTTTCGCCCTCAGTTTGATAATTTCCTGTCATCTACTCTTGGGCATGTTTGCTTCTTTTTGTTCTATAGCTATTAAGTATGCTGTTAAGTCACTAGTATGAGATCTCTGTAAATTCTTTAGGAAAGCAGCTAGGGCTATGAACTTTCCTCTTAACACAGCCTTTACTGTGGTCCATAAGTTTGGGTATGTTGCACATTTGTTTCCATTGAATTCTATGAAGTCTTTAATTTCCTTTTTAATTTCTGCCTTGACACAATTGTCATTAAGTACAGTGTTGTTCAGTTTCCATGAGTTTGTAGGCTTTCTGTTGTTTTTGTCATTGTTGAAATCCAGTTTTAATCTATGGTGGTCTGCTAGGTTTCATTTTCTTGTATCTGTTGAGACTTTCTTTGTGATCTATCAGTTTTGGAGAATGTTCCATAAGTTTCTGAGGCAGTGTATATATATATATATATATGTGTGTGTGTGTGTGTGTGTGTGTGTGTGTGTGTGTGTACATATATATATGCATGCGTGTGTGTGTGTGCGTATGTGTGTGTGTGAAATAATCTGTAGATGTCTATAAAGTCCATTTGAGTCATGTCATCTGTTAGTTCTCTTATTCCTCTGTTACAATTTCTGTCTGATAGACAGGTCCATTGGTGAGAATGGAGTATGGAGTCTCTCTCTCTCTCATTTTCAATACGTGGGGGTCAATGTGTGATTTAAACTTAATACTGTTTTTTTTACATTGTGGATCCCCTTGCATTTGGGGATGTAGATGTTTATAATTGAGACATTATCTTGTGAATTTTTTACTTGGATAAATAGGAAGTGTCCTCCATATCTTTTGATTATGTTTGGTTTGAAATCCATTTTGTTAGATATTTGAATAATTACACTACCTTGTTTCTTCGTGCCACTTGCTTGGAAAATCTTTTTCTAATATTTTGACTTTGAGATAATGTGTATTCTTGGTGTTGAAGTGTTTTTCTTGGAGGGATAGCTTTCACATCCTTTTTTAAGTCTGTGTCTTTTATTGGAAAATTGAGTCCATTGATCTTGAAAGAAATCAATGATCAATAATTATTAATTCCTGTTATTTAGTTGAACTTTTTGTTGCTGGTCATGTGTGTGTGCTTTCTTTCTTTGGGTTATGCTGGTGTGAGATTATTTATTGCCTGTGTTTTTGTGGATGTAGTTAATCTCCTCAGGTCGGAGTTTCCCTTTTAGTACCTTCTATAGGACAGGATTTGTGGATAAACAATATTTAAATTTGACTTTATCATGGAATATCTTACTTTTTCTATCTATGGTGATTGAAAGATTTTCTGGGAAGAATAGTCTGGGTTGGCATCTGTGATCTCTTAGAGTCTGCAGCACATCTGTCCAGGTTCTCGCCATTAAAGTCTCCATTAAGAAGCTCAGTACAATTCTAATAGATCTGCCTTTAAATGTTACTATACCTTTCCCACTTGTGGCTTTTAATGTTCTTTCCTTGTTTTGTGTGTTTAGTGTTTTCATTATTATGAGACACAAATACTTTGCTTTTCTGGCCCATCCATTTGGTGTTCTTTAAGCTTCCTGTACCTTAAAAGCATGCCCTTCTTTAGGATAGAAAAATTTTTTCTAAGGTTATCTTAAAATATTTCTGGGCCTTTGAGATTGGAGTCTTCTCTTTCTTCTATTCCTTTTATTCTTAGTTTTGGTCTTCTAATAGTGCCCCCAATTTTTCTGAATGGGGGGTGTCAGGAATGTTTTAGTTTTAAAATTTTTTTTGATGGATGCATTTATTTCTTTTATAATATCTCTAATGCCTGAAATTCTCTTTCCATCTCTTGCTTTCTATTGATGTTACACTTGTAGTTCCTATTTGATTACCTGGGTTTTCCACTTCTATTTCCAGAATTTCCTCCATTTTTGTTTTCTTATTGATTCTCTTTACATTCTTAGGTCTTGAACAATTCTGTTTGTATCCTTCAACTATTCGTTTTCTTCCTGGCTTTCTTGGCATTTTTAAAAAGGACTTATTCATTTCCTCTTTAAGGTGGAGGCCAAGGTATGATGACAAGGAGAGAAGGTACTGCTGGGGTTATGCTTTCTCTCCATGTCATCCATGTCATTTCCACGGACAGGAAGGAAAGGTGGTCTTACATCAAGTTCAGGATTCTTGCCTGGCCTCTGGTGAGGTAGGAAGCTTCCAGCTGTGCTCTGGGAGGACCAGGATATGTTAGCAAAGAGAGCAGAGACAGTTAGTTTTATGCTGAGCAGGTGCAAGCAGGGTAGAGGATGGGGTGGGGTGGTTTCTAACCTGGTTTTCAAAGAGGTAACCTTGCCTCTGATCCAAAGGTGTGGACTGGGATATGGTGTTAAGGAGAGGAGAGGTGGTTGGGGTTATGCTGGGTGAATGAGATGGGGACAGTTTTCCCTGAGGTTCAGGATGCTGCCTTGGCCTCTGGTGGGGTAGGAGGCTTTCACCAGAGTTCACAAAGATATTTTAAGACCAACTAGTGTGATCTTTATAAAATTTCTGATGATCTTTAGCTCAGTTTGCAAAGGTGGTCAAAAAGACAAAACAAACCATTTAAAACATGTATATGTATATAAATTGTATACCATATTAAAATATTTGTTGTTATAAGACCACTAGCTAGTTCCTGGTGCTCAGTCCCGAAATAATCACACAGAAACTATACTATTTAAAACGCTGCTTGGCCCATTAGCTCTAGCTTCTTATTGACTAATTCTTACCTATTAATTTAACCCATGTCCATTAATCTGTGTATCGCCATGAGACTGTGGGTAGTCATGAAGTGAGAGTATTTGGAAAAAGTTGGGATAAGGGAATATATGTGATCAAAGTATATTTAGTGAGAACAATGATTATCTATCTATCTATCTATCTATCTATCTATCTATCTATCTTCAGATCTGCTGTTCAGTGCACAAAGTATCTTGCCTATCTACAAAGTTATATGTAGGAAATCATGACATGATCTATTTGTTTATGTTCTCTTAATTTAAAACCAAACCAAAACACATTTGTGTGTGTGTGCAGTGTTCCGTGTTGTATGTGTTACTAGATGCTAGGAAGGGATGTCAGTGAAGGCTTACACTTAATCTTTACCAAATTATTCTCTGGAAATTTCCAGAATTTCAACCATCTTAGGAGCTTCAGTAAATAATACACATTAGAGTTCCTTGTCTGGTGTGGGAGAATTGTCTGTATTCTGTCAATCATGTTTTAAATAAACACTGATTGGCCAGGCAGGAAATATAGGCGGGAAACCAGACAGGAAGTAGAAATGATGTAATGAGAACAGGAGAATTCTGGGGAGGAGGAAGCAGCAAAATGTGATCTGCCTCCACTGAAAAAGGCACTGAACCACATGGCTAACATAGATCAGAAAAATGGGTTAATCAAGATGTGAGAGTTAGTCAGTGAGAGGCTAGAGCTAATGGGCCAATCAGCTTTATAATTTATAGAGACCTATGTGTGATTTTCTTTGGGGCTAAACAGTTGTGGGGTACTGGGCGGGACAGAAACCCAAACAAGCAGGCCTGGCCCCCCTCCATGTTATACTTGTCTGTTTTTACTCATTTGTCTTTCCATTCTTGGTTATCATTTTTCTCATCTGAGAAGCGAAAGTTGTGAGCAACATCTTGCCTATATTATCATTAATAGGTATCAACTGCTCTTCACACCCAGAGACCATCCATTCTTCTTCACACCCAGAGACCATCCATTCCTCTTCACACCCAGTGACCATCCATTCCTCTTCACACCCAGTGACCATCCATTCTTCTTCACACCCAGAGACCATCCATTCCTCTTCACACCCAGTGACCATCCATTCCTCTTCACACCCAGTGACCATCCATTCCTCTTCACACCCAGTGACCATCCATTCCTCTTCACATCCAGTGACCATCCATTCCTCTTCACACCCAGTGACCATCCATTCCTCTTCACACCCAGTGATCATCTATTCCTTTTCACACCCAGGGAAGATAAAGAATATTGATGGCTTAACTCAAAACAGGTCAGTTTTACTGATGAAAGGTTGCATACAGGATTCCATCACCAACATGTAAAGAGCTTTAACCTAATCATTTCTGTCTTAATAAGAAAACTAAAACTTAATAAATCTAAACTTTAATTCTTTTGAGACAAGTTTTTATATATGACAGGCTAGCCTGGAACTTGATATGTAAGGATGATGTTCAACTTGTGAACACTGACTCCCCCTTCTGAGTGAATTCTAGGATTATAGGCATGTACCACCATGCCTAGTCTATGTGATGCTAGAGATGGAGCCCAGGACGTTGTGCGGGTAGACAAGGACTGCACCAACTGAGTTACACCCAACCCCTAATTAGTGACTTTCTGTGAATTCATGGAGAAATAAAGGCTGCAGCATGGATCACCAATTCCAAACTGCAGAAACAGTTTCATCAATATACACCATGCACCTTTCTTATCTTGAGCAAAAACTACTGGTACTCTTCCTGTGTAGGAACACTGAAATGATAACTGGGAGAGCTTGCTAGGTGGCTGCATATGTTATGCCCAAAGTCTGGATCCCAAAATACCATGAGACCTAATCCGACGCAAAAGCAGAGTCTTTATTGTGAGTTGACTGGGGCCTCTCCACCTTTCCAGAGCAGCAGCAGCAGAAGCAACAATGGCAGAAGCAGGAGAAGAGCAGGAGAGAACCCTTGAAGTACTGTGACAGGCTTTATAGTGGCCAGACAATGATGAGAAGCCTTGGGGAACTCCAAACCCACACAGCCACAGATCTGGCAGTGACTGTTCCATGTGGGGTGAGGAATTGCCTGCTTCCAAATGTCCCCTTCTTTTACTGGGAGTCCATGGTGTCTGGGGTCAGGGAGAGGTCATTCCTCTAGACTAAAAGAAGCTACTTCCTTCTCAGGTTGGATTTTCCTGCTCAGAGATTGGTTGGTTTTGTGTTTCAGTTGGTCAGAAGCAGAAGCAGAAGCTCTGAATTCCAATTTTAGGGTTAAATTTCTTTAACTGGCTCTGATTCTAGGGGAAAGTGTGTTTCTTTGGCTCTTGTTCCATGGTTAGGGTGGTTTTCTTTGGTTCTGGGTTCAGGGATAGTGTTTCTTTCCCCGGCTCAGGTTCCAATTCCTGAGTGTGTTCTTTTCACTGGTTCTGTGTAGTAGGAGCTGTGTAGTAGGGGCTGCGTTCCTACCACCCAGCTCCCAGTGGCCTGGCTAGCTTATGCCCCAAAATAATGACACACAAACTGTATTCATATAAACACTGCTTGGCCCATTTCTATTAATGTGTGTAGCACCAGGAAGTGCACTTACCAGGAAGATTCTAGCCTACATCCATCCTGGGTCGGAGCTTCATCGAGTCTTCCCTGGAGAGGAGAGGCAAGGCGTCTGAGCTCACTTCCTCTTCCTCCCAGAATTCTGTTCTGTTTACTCCTCCTACCTATGTTCTAACCTATCAGGCCAAGCAGATTCTTTATTAATTAACCAATGACCTTCCTCCATCAGTTCTGGGTTCAGAGTCAGTGTGCTCAGGGATTGTGCTATGGCTACAGATCTGCTGGGGCCTGAGTCTCTCACATATAGCCCAGTGTAAGGGTTAGATATAATGGAGGTCCCTCAATTTTAAAAGGTCCCGTGTACTTTTACAACCAAGAATTGCATCAGATTTTCCTGTTGGAGATTTTAAAGAGCCTAGTATCGCAGGAAGGTGGGTAAAAGCACAAGCCATTTTTTCAAAATAAGACTTCCTAGAACCTATCCATGGCAAGGGCTACCTCTGTAGGCAATGTCCTGATTTGGTTTTCCTTCACCTTGACACAAGCTAGGGCCATCTTCCAGGAGGGAGCCTCAGTAGGAAAAAAAAATGCTTCCATAAGATTGGCTTGTAGACAAGATTGTGGGGCACGTATTTAATTACTGATTGATGAGGAAGAGCAAGGCTCACTGTGGGTGGTACCCCACCTAGATAGGTGTTCCCGAGTTGATTAAGAAAGTAAACTGAGCAAGTCATGGAGAGCAACCTGTACGTATCATTCCTCCATCACTTCTGCATCAAGTCCTGGCTGCAGGTTCGTGTTTGTGTTCCTGATCTGACTTTTTTCATTCAGTGATGGACTGTGACCTTGGAATTTTAAAGTTAAATAAATTTTTTTTTCCTCATCAAGTTGCTTTGGGTCATGATTTTTATTATAGCACTAAAAGCATAATAAGATAGTCTGTAATGTTTACCCAGTCTTTACCTAACTGGGAGAAGGTCATTCATATTTATCCTATCCCCTAATATTGATATCTTACCATAAGGAGGGCTTTTGCAACATAGTCAATTGTGGGGTCTGGAATAAAACAAAATTTGATTCAGAATGCTTCACCCAGGTAAGAGATAAACAGTAAATGAAAACACCTATTGTGTAGCAGTTTCCTCAAAGATTGAAACATTGCTTCCTGCAGGGAAGCTCCTTAAGAAAGAAGATAAACAACTCAAAACAGCTTCAGAAACTCCCTGAAACAAAGTGGATTCACCAGGCCCCTCCCTCCCAATAGCAAACAATCAAGCCTGAGAGGCTCTCTTAGACAAACCAAGCTACAAAGAAGACTCTTGAGACCCAATTGGCTGCCCTGAAGAAGCAGACATTAGCAGAGCTACCTGGGAGATGTTTAGATCCATTGAGTTACCTAGAAAGGAGACTCAGCAACCTGTTGAGCTGTCTGCAGACTGAGTGGTGTGCTCCAAGTTTCCAGGCTTTATGAATTTTGACCCATGCTGCGGTAGGGGCTTTGTTGATGCAGTTGTCCCTGTCACTTCTAGTCCTGTAAGTAGCCTCTCCCCCATAGCCCTGCAAGCAGCCCCTCCCCATAGTCTGGTAATTAGCCCTTCCCCTAGTCCTGCAAGCAGCCCCTCTCCCTTAGTTCTGTAAGTAGCCCATCCCCATAGTCCTGTAAGTAACCCCACCCCTATACATAATCCTGTATGTAACTCCTTCCCCAAAGTCTTGTAAGTAGCCCCTCTTCCATAGTCCTGTAAGTAAGGCTTTGGGTGTATCTGCATTTTAGATGGTTCTGGCCTCCCTTTCTGGGGTTAGTAGGCATGTACTTTGGGTCTCCCAAGAAAAAGTCTTGTCACACAGCACTACCACACTTTATCCCAGATATATACACAGTACCATGTGTCAATTAAACACAGTTTTTAAAGTTACAGAACTGGGAAAGAATGTGTGAAAGTTACAGCAGTAAGATACATGAGACACAGCCTCATTAAAATACACATTTGGTGAAATTTACACCTCACAGATTGAACCTTGATATATGCAAATTTAAAAAATGATTTAGAGGTTCGAAGAATCTTAGAATGGAATGCATTAAGTGTCGAAAGGGTCTACCTATGTTACAAATACAAAAAATGACCACACTGAAAAGTAGCAGGGGGTGACAGGTTATTTTAGAAATGACTGGAGTCGATCAGACTACAGGCCAAAACATCCTGTGAGTAATATATTGCTGCTAGCTGAAAAAGTTGTTTCTCAAGGAGAAGTAGGCCAACAATGGTAGGCCATTGCATGTCTGTCTGACTGTCCGTATGCAGCCTGTCTATCTCTCCTGGAAATGAATTACTAAATGAAAACTGGCAGTGGGTCACATTGGGAGACATTAGTGTATAAAGTCGTGCTTTGCAGAAAATAGGTAGAGATGATAACGTATGAAAATATTTGGGCTAGCAAGCGGGCTCAACTTCTAGCTGCACTCGCCCTTAAGTGTGACAACCTGAGTTCCCAACTCTTGACTCATATGTTGGAAGGCAAGACCCGGCTTCCCAAAGTTTTCTTCTGACCCTGGCATGTACCCTCTCCCCAAAATAAATAAATGTAAAATTAAATTTAAAAATATTAATGTTTGTTGAAACACAATTAATAAAAGCTCAGTGTCAGAAACTGGGGTTCAACCTGAAGATCTGAAAAGAAAACAGCCTCTTCCCTCGACTTCAGTCTGAAACGGCAATCCTGCCTCCCAGCATCTCAGAATGAGAATGTGTGCTGAGAGCTGTTTCCTCCCGTTTTACAATCCTCTCTAGAGCTAGGACTAGAGATCTGCACCAGCATGATTAAAGGCATGCACCACCTAGTTTCTATGGCAACTAGTGTGGCCGCTGGGATTAAAGGTGAGTGTCATTATGGCTACAAGGATTAAAGGTGTGTGTTACTATAACCTGGTCTGTAAGGCTGACCACTGGCACTGTTTTACTCTCAGATCTTCAAGCAGTCTTTACTTATTAAAATACAATTGAAATACCACTACAGTATATGTATGTACATGTGCTTGTGGGTGTGTTTTTACACATAGGTAAGTATAGAATATAGTTTCTTGTTTTATTGGCTAAAGGATTTTATAAGCAACGACACTCCTGTGACATAACAGTGACAAGTGTACCTAATACGTGTATCTAGTTTACTAATGCCATTCTAATAAGGAAAACAAGAGCTTCTTGGAGAAATGTCTGATTAAAGGGTGGTGCAAAAATTACACAAGGCAAACCTAGAGCATCTCATAATGTGAGAAAATAGGATGCTCCCTAAAGCAAGCACACACAGTAACGGAGGCATGTCAGAGAGACAGAGGAGCCAATAGTGAGAACTCCCAATGGCCCAGCACGGAACAATTTGGGAAATACAAGAAGTTTATATTGTATTGAGATAAATCCAAACATTAGACAAAGAGCCATGAATCTATATGGATTTAGTCAATGAAGAAGTAGTTAAACAAAAGGAAGATATAGATATATCCCATGTAGCTTTCTAAATAATTTGTGTATAGCTTTTATGCTCAGCAAGGATGTGTCTGGCTTCTTTCATTCCTTAAATGGTAGCTGTGCTTAATGACTTCCTTTTATCTATTTTAGTATTAAAATAAGCATAAAATAGAGTAACAATATAGTAGAGAAACTGAAGAAACACCATTGTGGTCATGTGGACTAGCTTGATATTTTCAGTGATGTCTTGTTGATTTCATAATAAAAAAAACAATAAAGCCTGAGAAAATGCTTCAGTAAGAACAAAACCTAAGGAGACCTGATAAATAAATATATCACAGGACACTGAGTAAAACAAAAGTGACAAGACTAATAACAGAATCTAAACAACACTTAAATGCTAGCAAGTAATATCATATCTATGTGAATTCATTAACTGTGATATCTAGTTTGAAATGTGCATAATTAAAGTAATTTTAGTATAGGCTTAAGAGAACTTGGTACTCGTTGTGATTTTGCATAAATCACTGTGTATTAATTGGCATTACAGCAAGCGTTGATGAGAATATGGTTAAAAAAAAAAGTCAGCATTGCTTAGGAAACCTGGGTTCGAAGTCCACCTCTGTAATTTTCTAGAAATGTGTTGCTCAGCATCTGACTGATCTTTTATCTTCATCTATTATGCAGCTAATGTGGACCAATGATAGTTGGCATTCACAAGGAAGGGTGCACTCAGTGATTGACATTGTTACTGTTAATTAGGACACAATTGGTCTTACATTTATTATCTGTGTGTCTTTCTCACCAGCATCCACAGGAAATGTGCCTGCGCTAGGCTGGGATAACTATTGTATCCACACCATCCTTCCTTGTATTCAACCCCAAACTGTCCTGCTGTCATTCAAACACATCTGCTCTGGGAGAGACACAAAGCAGACACTCTTCTGTCCCTGAGCACATGCCAATTATTTAGTCAGACTTTTTTGCAGACCTAACATTTCTGTTCTCCTTTTTGTGTGCATGCAAACTTTTTACTAATGCAATCAAGGGAGATTTGTGGGTAGAATGTTTATTGTGTGTGTGATAAAGAAGTGTTAATTATTTTTCCACTTTTCACAAATCACAGACACACATTATAGAACATTAGAAAAATTCCAATTATTAAAAAGAAGAAATGAAAAGCATCTGTGCAGGTGCTTTTGGCCATCTGGTTTTATCACCTACTTATAAAGATAAGTGCACATATATTTCAGTCATGTGACTATATTTGTATGTCTAAATATAATAATTTTAAATCAGTATTGAATGCCACATATAATAAGTGTGCCATGGTTTATTGCTTTTCTTGTCTACTTTTGGCCATGTTATTTACTCGTTTTAGGTATGCTTATAATTATACTCTTGGAATGAAGTGTAATTATTATCTTATCCATGATAAGGATCAAGGAATTCAGATTAACATTTGGGTAACTTAGTATAAACTGAGGTAAAACCTGTAATTATTTTTTTTTCTTTTTTCGAGACAGGGTTTTTCTGTGGTTTTGGAGCCTGTCCTGGAACTAGCTCTTGTAGACCAGGCTGGTCTCGAACTCACAGAGATCCACCTGCCTCTGCCTCCCAAGTGCTGGGATTAAAGGCGTACGCCACCACCGCCTGGCTCTGTAATTATTTTTTGATCAGTGAGGGTGACTTTGTGTCTAACGTTGTCTCAACACTGGTGGTAAGGATTTAACTCTAGTATCTCATATCTAGCAGAATGTATTCATCTACAAAGATGCTCTTGGTAGCTAGGTAAGCATGGCTATGGATATCAGGCATGCCACACACTGACAGCATTATTCTTGATACTATGCCTCACTGAATCTATCTGTGGAATGGGAAACTCTTATAAGAAATAAAAGAGAAAATGGTTAAGGCCCTGACTTGTAAAGAGTGCTCAATGAACCATAGATTCACTCTACCTGAGAGACCTGGGGTTTTCCCTGTGACCCACAGCAGGGCATTTGACTCCCTGAACTTAGGTCAGATCATTACATCCATTTAATCTTTTCTCTCTTAGCAAAGCAAAAGCTTAGTTTTCTCCTGTCTGCACCCTCAAGGTCTTTTTAAAGCAGACGTTCTTTTGTACAAATGGACTACTTCATTGGCCTCTTCACTCAGTTTATTCCAGGAGGATGACACTGATGTTAAAGGTAAGATAATCTCTGTCCCCTCTGAACTCTCAGTCTCATGCCTGCGAAGACAGAGTAGCAAACACAGAACTTTAATTGGATGACAGGAGGTGTTAATAGATGGCAGAGAGAGAGAGATAAAGACCTGTGGTATGGGAGGTCCATCTGTCTGTGTATTGCTTTTATTGGTTAAAGAATAAAGCATTGTTTTGAGCCTGTGGCAGGGAAGAACAGAACTAGGCGGGGAAGGCTAGGCTGTATGCTGGGAGAAAGAGGGGTGGAATTGGAGAGAAGCTATGGAGCCAACGGAGACAGATGCTGGGAACTTAAGCTGGTGAGCCACTGTTATGTGGAATTACACAGATTGATGGAGATGGGTTGGATTGATGGGTAGGAGATTGGCCAGTGGGAGGCTGGAGCTGATGGGCCAAGTAATGATTTAATTAATACAGTGTCTGTGTGATTGTTTTGGGTCAAAGCTAGCCAGGCAGGCGGGAACCAAAAAGTGACTCTCTCCTCCAGCAGACCTGGCAAGGCATTGATCAGAGATATCCAGACAAACTTCATTAGGAAGGTATCCTGGCAGAGGGAAAAGATAAGTTTTATACGCTGGTAGGGATGAGTTTAAGATAAATCGAATGATTTAATTATTATGGCAACTTTGAAACATTCCAGAATATTTCCATTGTACAACGTGATGTAATCATGGAGTATTTAAAAACCTGAGCTGTGTAAAAGCTCCCAGAACTGTGAAGACTCCGCAGCATCCAGAAAAATTGAGCTGCAACATCCTTGATGTTTCCTTGCACCAAACTCCCTCCTCACGGCTGGGAAGCAATATTGACAGTTCAGGTGCCATGTCCAGATGGCTGCTTACTTAAATAAAGCACTGTGGCCCAGTTTCCAGATTTCCTTCAACCCTTCCCCACCTTCCTTTTTCATGATGCAGCTCTTTTCTTTTGGTGAGTGTGTGGGTAGAGAAGCAAGGACTTGGATTTGCTTTCCTAGCCAGGCTCAGTTGTGTGCTGCCAGAGACTCTGCCTCTTCCCACTCATCATTCTTTCTTCTGGAGACAGAGTTATGGTCCCCAAGAGATGACTGTTCCACCAGGGTAGTCAGTTACTAATGAGTTTCATCCTACTTCTCCACCCCCAGCTCCCAGCCATCCTCTACCTGATCTCCTAGGTCACCTTCACCTGACAGCTGGAGACCTATGTGCTTATTGAGTACTTGTCTTTGTGTCTGTCTGTATACATGTTCATCCTAGAAGCAGGTAAGCACCCTATGAATTCAACGAATGTAGAGAAATACAGAGAAAACCCCCTTGACCACAGCTGATCACAAACAAGGTTGGCTCCAGAGATTCAGGCCTTTAGTTCCTTCCCTTAAAAGAAATGCCTATTTATACTGTTCCACCAAGGTCTGCTCTGGTCATTCTTTGCCAGAATCCCAGCCTATTGTCTTCACATGGATGATCATATTACAACTAAACACTGGCTTCAAGTGGGAACCACTGGTATCATAAAAGCTACAACTACTGAAAACTGACAAAACGCTGTTACATGCTTTTTTTTTTATTTTTCGCATGACTTCCTGCCCATGTCACCATGATTTAGGAGATCGACACACTTGCTAGTCCTGGTTTATAACGATAGAATAGAAGCTTTTAGGGGTGAAGAAACTCCTCCATGTCTGTAGTTGGAAGTGACAGAGCCAGGACATCACCCTGGCAGTGGACTTCTGAGTCTGTGGCCAAGACTAGCAGCCTGTGGGGAGAAAAGCTCCCTTGCACAGTGTGGCAGTTTGAATAAGAATGGTCACCAGAGAGTAGAATGCTTTGAAAGGGTTAGGAGGATTAGAAGGCAAGGATTTGTTGGGGGATTTGTAGGTCACTGATGGGTGGGCTTTGGAACCTCAAAGCCATGCTCAGTCAGTCTCTTTTCTCACTCCCCTACCTGTGGATGATGATGTACCTCTCAGCTGCTACTTCAGCACCATGCATGCTACCATGTTTTCTGCCGTGGTGATAATGCATCAAGTCTCTGAAAATGGAAGCAAACCCCAATTTAATGCATTCCTTTACAAAGAGTTGCTTTGGTTATGGTGTCTCTTCACAGGTAGAATAGTAAAACACACACTTTGCCAGGCAGTGTGCTGAGCACCCTATATGGGTTATCTTATTGAATCCTTCCAGCTAGCCTATCAAATGTGCACTATTATGCTTATATTTGCTCTGTAAATACTGTGTTCAGAGAGCCTAGAGATACTATAGTATAAACAATGGTCAAGTTTCTGGTAAGAAATTAAAGTTCACCCACCTAGTTACCTCTTTATATTGCCTATTTTAGATCAGATCATACCCCCTTGTGTTTATTTTCTTCTATCTCAGTGACCCATGTTTGTCTCCAGCTTAAAATGATGGAATGGAAAAGTTCTAGAACTAAACAGTTCACAAATGAATTGCTTACTTTTCTTCTTACTGTGACTAGGTGTTTGACAAACACAACTCAGGAAGGAAGAGGTTTTTCTGTCTTCCAGTTGAAGAACACAGTCAGTCTTTCATGGAAGGGAAGTGGCAGGAGCTTGAGGTCATATTGCCACTGCAGTCAGGAAGGAGAGAGAGATGAAGGCTGATGTCTAGCTCACTTTTTTCTTTATTCTGAAACCTCAGCCGATGGGATGGTGCCACTATTATTTAGAAGTAGCATTTCCTCTTCAGTTGAACTTTCCTGAAAACACCCTGATAGCTACACCCAAAGACTATTTTGTTGTAATTCTTAATCAAGTCAATTTGTCAATGGAGACTTATTAACACAATAAATATTTTGAATTTTTTCCCTTCTGAATACTATGATGAGATCGTAGTATTTTCTCACTCTATCCTTTTCTAGCTGGGTTAACTAACACTTTTTTTTTTTTTTTGGTTTTTCGAGACAGGGTTTCTCTGTGGTTTTGGAGTCTGTCCTGGAACTAGCTCTGTAGACCAGGCTGGTCTCGAACTCACAGAGATCCGCCTGCCTCTGCCTCCCGAGTGCTGGGATTAAAGGCGTGCGCCACCATCGCCCAGCTTTTAACTAACACTTTGATTTCTAGAATATCCCCTTTTGTATACTGTTCATCTATTGAACCATAACCATACAGTTTATCAGACATACAGTGTTTTTACTCAAAGAAATGTTATGTGGTGGGCAAATGATAAGTCACAATGATGATGCCGTTTGTCTCGCTTCTTCTCTTACATTAGTTGCAGCATGTCATAATACCACGAGAACAGCGAATATAATAAGTTACTCTGAAAAGTAGACCACATCGACATATTTTTACTATAATATGTTGATATATTTACTTTACTATTGTTAGTCTTTTATTCTGCTTAGTGTATGCACTTAGCCCACCTTGAATGAGGCTGGCACAATCCTTTGGGATGGGGCTTTAGACAGAACGAGAGAGGAGAAAGACTGAGATAGTCTGGTGCATCTTGGCCCATTATGATCATGATGTGTGCTTTGCTCTACCACACACTCTCTGCCATAGTGGACCAAATCCTCTGACACATATTTAATCTTAACACCCAGGATGCTGCAAAAAAAGATTCAAGAGTATAGTGGCAGTTTTGACTATATATTAAATTTGGTATTAGCTTGGGCTATGTGCAACACTGTCTCAAAAAAGATAATTTAACAATTAAATAGAAGAAATATTCTGTAATCCCTGAGGTAAATTATAAAGGGAACCATTAATGCAAGTTCCACTATCTACATAGGCTTTTCCAGAGCAACAAGGGAGGAAGAGTTTCCAACAACAAGTTGGGCTTTGATAAATCAGTAACTGCTTAGCCTTTGTGTTCATATCTATAAAATGGGAGTCTTTATATCTTGGTGATGGTTAAGATTGAACAAAGTCATAGATATTTAGTGTCTTCTGCAAGAGAAAACTACATATGTTCTATGTGGTAGATCCTCAACATCATCTTAGAGATGGCCCCCTTAAAAGTGATGATACCTTTGTAATGCTTGTAATAGAAGGGAGTTCATGGGTGTTGGAGGATAGAAGTGAGAGATTCCAAATTGCTTAAGTAGACCCTAATAGATGTTTGCTCAATTTACATAATGTGGGAGGAGGGGTACTCAGTAGGATGTAGGTAGGTCAATCTGGTACATTTGTTGACACCCCCCCCCCCTCAGCAGGTACTGGGTCTTGGCTGGGTGCCACAAGGTGAGGAAACCCCAGAAGCCAGGAGCTAGTTTGGGTTGCTTGCTCTGCTGTGGAGTTACACTGTACCTTACTATATTTAGAGCCTGTCTTTGTCAAGCAAGAAGCCTTGTCAAGGACTCCAGTTTTTCATCTCTGAAAAGCCACTCATCCACAAAACTTGGGGTTTGAGGAGGGAGGGGAAGAAGAGAAGGAGGCAAACTGGTTTATCTCTCTACTTCTGAACAGATGGCATTGAATAGGGGCCTTCTACATCCACAGCCAAGAAGCACAGGCCTTGGCAGTGGTCCCAGGATACAGACAATGGGGACCAATGGCAGCTCCTCAAACCTGACTTGCCTGGGGCAGAAGATTTCTCCTAGGGCTGGCAAACTGTTTCTTCAGGCTCAGAAAAGCGACTTGGGGGGATTTGACCCAATGGTGTAACCCTTGACAGCTTAGTATTAAAAACTAGGACACAGCTTGTGAGAGCCGAGCCCAGCGGTTCTGACATCTGATCTTTCTTGTTTTTCTGCCAAAACCATTGTGGAAGGAGGCAGGTGGAACAGACCAGGAACACTAGTCGACTTGGGACTAAAAAGGCTAGTGTATGGCTGAGTGGGTGGGTTGAGTGGAGGGAGTCAGGCGGTGTGGTACAGGTGCATGAAATCTGAGTCTCCATGCCCCTGTGGAGCTGGGTAGGGTGGTGTGGGATGTGAGCAGGAGCTGCTGCTCTCGGTACACCTAACTTAGAAATGGAGCTTTAGTTAGAGGAAGGGCCCCTGCTCATATGTCTCAGAGATAGACCTAAAAACGGGAGCAATCAGACTCCACAGAGGCTTTCAGAAGCACCTGAGCCAAGACTCCTCCTTTTAGAAAGATGAATTTCAAAATCACCCTGAGAGAATCACAGAATGACAATCCCTTCATTCATCTCCTGTTGACTCCATGTTGCAATATAAGTCATTTTTATTCCCTGTTAGTCCTCAGCTCCTCCCTAAGTAGATGACCTACCCTGTCCTTCAGTAAAATTACATCCATCCAGCACAATCCCCCTTGACTACCTTCCTCTCTGAAAATGTGCGCAGTGCAGGCCTGGCAGGTCGAAAACCCCTCAAGGGTAGGTATGCTGTTTAATACTCTGGAGGTGTCTCCATCATCTGGCATAAAAATCAGGAGTAGAAAGGAAGAGGATGGTAGATAAAGTAAAAGGAGATGGAGATGTAAACATGCAGAGAAATGCAGCCACATAGCAAGAGTGCACAGGGAGGAAAACAGAGACAATATACAATACTGAGCCCTGGTAGGTGTGAGGGACAGTGCTGTAAGTATATCTGATGTACCTATGAGGAGGGAAGTACACAAGCACAAAACTGGATTTACAGTTTGAATTGCTTAGTGCCATAAATGTTGCTTGCCATCTGCAAAACAACTTCTATATAAACACAGTAAGTCAGCAATTCCCCCTTTCTCTCTTCATATGCATCTGCCTGCCTCCAACCACACAAATTGTTAGATTTAATTTATCTGTCTATTTGTTTGTCCATCCATCCATCCATCCATCCATCCATCCATCCATCCATCCATCCATCTATCTATCTATCTATCTATCTATCTATCTATCTATCTATCTATCTATCTATCTATCTATGTGCTTATTTATTTATTTGTTGTGTAGTGTGATCAACACATGCATGCATTCATAAGTACATGCAGAGTGCCATGGCACGTGTGTGGAGAGAAGAGACAGCTTACTGCAGTTGACAGTGAGTCTTAGGGATTGTTAGCCTTGGTGGGTGGTATCTTCACCTACTGAGCCATTTTGCCATCCTCACATAGATTTTAATAAATATCAAAGATCAAATACAGATTTATACTATTTTTTCCCTGTTGCTTTTGTAAGCCTGATATTGCTTTCTTTTCTTTGATGTATTTTTGTGCATAAATGTGTACTTGCATATGAGTATGTGGAAACATGTGTGAGACTATAGAGATCAGAGATTGATACCAAGTGTTTTCTCCTGTTTTTTTTTCTTTGAGACAAAACCACTTACTGTACCTGGAGCTCACCGTTTGGGCTAGACTGGATATCCACCCAGCCCCTGGCATCTCCCTGTATCCATTCACTCAGTTTTGAGGTTACACATGTGCACATCTATGCTCAGTCTTTACATAGGTGTGGAGGATTTGGACTTAGGTCTTTGTGTTTGCACAGAAAGTACCTTATCAACTCAACCATATCTTCAGTAAGATTCTTTTAAATATAAATATATAAAAGTTTTCCATTGTCTCTATTTACTCTGCATGTTTAATTCATTTCAATGGCATTCTTTTTGATCAATACATATAGATCCAACTCACTTTTTTTTATAAAAAAATAATAATAGCTGAACAAATCTGCCTGGAAGAGTTCCATCAAAATTCTACTGAAATTTTACTCAGACTTTGTTTTGTGCTTTGATAAATAATAACCTAATAAAAAGCCATATATATGTATATATATATAGTTTCTGAATGCTTTATTCACTTAAATAAGATTGCTTTATTAAATGGATACAGTTTAAAAATTTCATTACATGCCCTCAGCTTAAATTTCAAAAGTGCTATGGGTATGTATATATTTTCATGCAATAGATGAAAGATTTTTCCCCCTATACTCTTACCCTCAAATGATATGGAATTCCCCTCTGTATGCTGTGAATACCATTGGCCAATAAAGAAACTGGCTTGGCCTGATAGGGTAGAGTAAAGAAGTAATAAAGTAAAAACAAATAAGTCACATAGAGATGGAATATACACAGAGAGTCTGGATTTTGTATATTATTATGTTCTCCTTAATTTTTTTGATTGTATGGTCTATTAACCTAAACCAATATATGTGTTTTCAAGGTATCTTGACTTCAAAATTTGTGTCTAAGGATAAGTTGCTTTGGAAAAGAGGTTCTTCTTTTGTTTCCATGGATGATAAGAACCTATGTAACCATTCCAAACTAATGTGGTTTGATGGACCAAAACCATCTGAAATGTCACCATGAACACCCCCAAAAATTCATTGCCCAACAAAAAGCAGGAAGCAGTTTAGGGAGAACTATGCTCAAATTCCCAAATATTGTTTATAAATGTTTGTTTGCATTTAGAAGGGGATATACTATGGAGATTTGCATTGATATGGATCTTGGTTTATTGATACAAATTTAAGGTCATTTTTGTTATACTGTGTATATGTATTTCTGCTCTTGATTGAGGTATTGCATTTATGCAGTTCATTTAAAATGTAAATGTAACATATAATTAAGAAATATAGGTTAATCGATGATCATATATAATAGTCAATCTTGTAGTCATGTTAGTTAGATTTTCTAGATATACAGAGATGTATTTTAAATGGGTAGGCATTCTTCAAACCTTTCAAAGACTACAGAATTTGGCATTTGAAATGCATAAGAACTTAGGACTTTTCATGACAGTGAGACAACATCTGCTCCTAGAGGCACCAAACTACTTCAAGAGGATGATGGGCACTGAAGAGGCTCCTTATGGTGTTGGTTAGCCATTTGTGCAAAAAACTGATCATGCCTGAACTGCTTGATGATATGCTGTATGAACTGACATGCATGACCCACAGAGAAATGACTGCTGAACTTGCCTAAAGGTGAGACTGTCCTTCAGGGTTCCTGCTTCAGGAAAGAATCTTCTAGACATTCTGCAGGACACAGAAAAAAATTTCTGACAAACTGCTAATATAGATGGAACTGCTTTTCAAATTTTCTGCTTCATGGAAAAGTCTGCTGAACACGGTGGGCCTGTAGGCTGAATATGGATGCTCCAATGATACAGAAGAACTTTCAGTGACCAGGCAATGAGATGTATCTGTCAATTCTAGAGTTTTGATAGTTGCTTGCAATGTACTTCCTGCTTACTTAGGTAATATTATATCCTTCTGGAGTCTTTGATGGAGTTGAAGAATAGACACAGTTATAGTTTTCCTTAGATTTGATAAAAGATAAGGTAGATATCAATGTTGAAATGTAATTCTTGCTTAATACCTGTCTTGTTATATGTAATTTTTCTTTGTTAAAGTTAAACCTTCCTTTTTATTTAAACAGAAAAAGGGAGGTGATGTGGAAATCCTTTCTGTATGTGAATACCATTGGTCAATAAAGAAACTGGCTTAGTCTGATAAGGGAGAGTAGAGCTAGGCAGGGAAAACTAAAGTGAATGCTGAGAGAAAGAAGGGCAGAGTCAGAGAGAAACCATGTAGTCCCACCAGAGACAGATGCCAGAACTCTACCCAGTAAGCCACAGTTTTATGGTGATACAGATTAATGGAGATGGATTAATTTGAAGATATGAATTAGCCAGAAATATGCTTAAGCTATTGGCCAAACAGTATTACAAATAATATGGTTTCTGTATTATGATTATTTCAGGAGTCTGGGCAGCTGAGAAATGAACTAGCCACCTCCTACAACACTCAACTAGATTGACTCAGTCTTTAGTTTTTAATGCCCTAAACAGGTGAAATGTTAGTTGCCCTTGTTTTGGTTTTATTTCCATAACAATGACAAAAGTCTAGTCTCTCTTTAGGCTGGTACTGGTCAATAAGATACTCTCCTTTGAATTTTCTGAACATATCCTTCTCTTCACCCCCCTCTTCTATACTTCCTCCCATATTGGGACATTCCACTTTATGCTATTATTTTGAAAGTGTTCATTGTGTGATACACATCATGTATTATGTGTACAACATATAACTTGGTCTTTAGAGTGGTAGTTGTCCAAAGATGTAAAGGGTCCCCAAAGGCCTTAAAGTAATCTTCAGATGATTAACCCTGTAGAGAAAACTTTGTTGAAATTTGGCTACTGTCTTAGTTAAATTTATAATATAACATATGATAAACCCCATGACTATAAAGAGTTTGGGAAAGAAAGGGTTTATTTCAGTCTACCACGAAGTATATGAACTCAAGTCAAGAACAGAAAGAAGGAACTGAAACACATTTATTGAATAACTCTGCGTACTGGCTTGTTCTCTCTGATTTTCCCAGTCTGAACTGCTTTCTTATACAATCCAGGAACACCTGCTTAGTGATGGCACTGCTCACAGTAGGCTGGGACCACCCATATAAATTATCAATAAACAATCCACTATAGTCCAATCTGATTTATACAATTCTTTAATATATATTGCCTTTTTACAGATGACTCTAGCTTGTGCCAAATTGACAAAATATCCAGCACAGCAGGCCACTGACACTTTACTGCCACTATGATGACATTCACAGTTCAATGATAACTCATGGTTTTAATATCAGATCACATGATCATCTTTTTAACGGCAAAGTGGTCAATGATGGCATGAAAGGAGATGAGGAATACAAGTCTAATAACAACCTTTGAGAAACTATATCATGTCCACAGTTCATTTAACCCACCAAGAGTTGTATTAGGAATGTGTTAATAATGTTAGCTTTTCCTCAAATTATGTGTGTTAAATAATAAAACATACATTCTTGGTAAATTGTTCTGGCCTGCTTAATTACTGAAGCTGCTTGGTTTTCCTTCAGGCTTAGAGAATTTTGGACATACTAATGTAATACTATGATTCAAGAGAGTTTGGGAATCTATGTTTTGGTATAGAGAGATGTGTGATGGCATGTATACTTCTCATCTCTCTCACAAATAGATAAGCTGAGGTTTATTGACTTGTACAAGCTCAGAGAGTTAGAAGATGACACAATCAGGTTTGAGGGTAGACTTCCTGATTGTCTCTCTGCCTAAATCTGAGAGGATTCATTTAATGTGCCTGAAGCCCTGAAAGGTGACTCTTAAGTTGCATTTTTCCCATGTAGACTCCACTCTCCCACTGATTGATTAGTCATTCTCTCCTATAGCCTCAATCTTGTGCTCTGTACTGTATTCTTCTCTAATCCATGAAAGCCATTGATTCTTACCTTGCCTTTAAATAGTTTTTCTACCATAGTCCCCTCTTTTTTTTAAAACCACAAACTTGGCTGCTGCCTGCCTTTCTCACATAGCCTATGGCTGCGACTCATCAAATCTAGCCTCTCCTGAAATGATACACATCAAATAGAGTGAATGTTTTTTAAAACTGTAATAGTGTTTTTTTTTTTTTTTCAATCTCATCTGATTTGCTGCTTTGTATACTAGAATTGCATGCAATAGGTACTCAAGGCATGCTTGGGGACTAATTGTCTCTATCGGTCTACATCAGGCATCCTTTCCAACTTTTTAAGGTTGCTAACTTTCTGTGAGTATCCCTAACCAAACAAAGCCCCGAATGGTTCAGGAATTAACAGTTTTTTTTTTTCCTTGTCAACCTCTAAATTCCACATGCCCAAGGACAGTCAGTGAGATGAATCCAGGCATAATCGGATGAGATCACTTCTAACACCATCAGAAGGTGGCTGTCACAGTTCAGACAGAATGCCTGCCCATGTTGGTGACTCAGTCTAAATATGAAAAGGCTCTTCTAGAAACCTCATCATTGATAAAACTAGAAGTAATTAATGTACCACCTATCTGGGAAACTTTAGCTCAGTTATTGGCAGATGAAATTAATAGTCATACCCACCCCACACATTTGCAAGTGGAGAGGGAGGTAGTTAAAACAATAAATTTATTCAAAACTTGTTATATCCTTTATATACTCTTGAAAAAGTTGTTAAATGTCTTTAACTAACACTTTGTTTACCTATAATTTTCTTTTTTGCCACAAGGTGTTTTTATTTTCATCAATCATACAAATAATTTTCTATAATATCCCAGGGCAAACCGGTGAAATTTGGCAGTCCGATTAGTGGGGGGGTCCCCCTTCAGAGACCCGCGGGCCGGTGGCATCGGTGCGGAGTGCCTGGTTCACAGTGCAGCTTGTGGCTCGCGTCCATCTTGCAGGTGGATCTTCCTCCACATCACGAGGGGGCTCGGAGATGACGGGTGGGGTGGGGGAATCCTCCAGTCTGGGCTTTTAGGAAATTCACTCCTCTTTTCCTGTTCAATGGTCTCTTTGGTCGGCAGGGTGTTCTTCTCCTGCGTCTCCGTCTTCTTCAGCTTGGCCTTATCGAAGCTGGCGATTTCCCCCATGTCCGGCTTGTCTGTCATTTTCTTACAACCCGTGGAGTCTCGTTCCGAGCTCGAGCTCCAGGTGCTCCCACTCGCCTTGCTGCAGCAAGAGACCTTACCTATAATTATAAAAGATAATGAAAGTAATTTTATTTTATGGTTGTTATAAGAATGAAATGAGATTATTAACATAGTACTTGTTTTATTTTAGTATTTAAAACCTGAAGATAGTGTAAGGTACTGCCAGACCATCACAGACATCAATTCCGTCTTCATCCTTTCTATCATTTTCCCTCATAATCAGACTATGATCTCTCTCTCTCTCTCTCTCTCTCTCTCTCTCTCTCTCTCTCTTTTTTTTTTTTTTTTGGTTTTTTGAGACAGGGTTTCTCTGTGGTTTTGGAGCCTGTCCTGGAACTAGCTCTTGTAGGCCAGGCTAGTCTCGAACTCACACAGGTCCGCCTGCCTCTGCCTCCTGAGTGCTGGGATTAAAGGCGTGCGCCACCACCGCCCGGCTCACTATGATCTCTTTTATTTGCTGACAGAAAACAGACACAAAAGAGATGAAGTAAGGCACTCAAAGTCTGAGAGGTCTTATTCAACCCAAAACTATATGTTGCCTGTGACTTTGAGCTTATGATTTCATGCCTCTGCACTTTGGCAACCTCAAATAGAGTCTCCCATGATGTAACAGAAAGAACATATTGTAATTTACATGTGATACAAATTGGAGCTCTGCTTATGGTGTTTTACTATGTGAGTGAGGCTGACATCTCCAGGGAAAGAATTTAAATTCAGCCTTGACTATTGACAAAGTCAACCGCTCAACTATCCTTTCCACTACTTCAAAGTTGCGGTGTCCTTGTTTCTGCTCCCAACCTTGCTCAGAAGAAGAAGAATCAGAAAGCCTTCTCTCTGTTTTGCATTTTCTGTAAACTTGAAATTAACAATTAACCTTCAACAGGGCAAGTTACACAGTTCTGCTAGAGTCCTCTCTTACCACCATAGGCTGTCTACTTGTCTGATAAGGGTTTCTAACAAAGTGAGAATTCTTTACAAGTATCTTCATATCTTAATGGAAAATTCTCCTGCAACTTCTCAGATATTTTATCTGTTATTAAACATTAACATTCACAACCAGCTTGGCTTCCATTGGAAGGTGAAATATTACAAGATCCTCTCGTGATGTGTGTTCATGTGATTTTTGGAAGCCAGCAGTTGATCCAGGGAGCTGATTAAAACACAAAACGCATTAAAAATATGAGAAAACCCCATGCTGAAAGGGTGGGAAGGAAGAAAGAATGCATGCAGATTTTTTGATATCTTGCAAGAGCTGGCTGAGATTTGATGCCATTTATTATACTCTGATTGGCAGATAGTTCAAGATGTTCTGAGATATCCCTCCATACCTCCTGAGATTTATTTACATGAATTTTAAAACCAAGGGGACAAATGCAACCTTGGAGAGGATATTATGACCAGAATCTGTTTTTAATGCAAAATCTTTAACTCACCAACTTATCCATCGCCAGAAAAAGATTTTCCTGTCCAAAACCTCTACATCAGAACTCAGTAAAATTTATGGGACTCAGGAAGGTGTTCACTTTAACCGATAGCATTCACTGTTTTTGCAGTGTTATTCGTCTAAGTGACAAAGCCAGAAGGCAAACCTATACTTCTTTTTGACTTTTTATTGCTTTTCATCCCAGTGGGAACCAGCAGAAGGGTAAGAAAAAAATCTTTCGAATGGCAAAATGTGCTTAAGATGTTTTTCAATAGGAGGGAATAAAAAAATGACCAACAAGTAAGAATGAAGTTTGTTAGAGTCTGAAGAAAAATGCTGCAGGAGGTTGGCTTAAATTTTGTGACTGTTTGGATCCAGGTTGAGGTGAAGGGGAGATGTGGGAATAAAGGAAGAAGCCAGCATAATGTGTACTGTACTGGAGATGGATTGAATGGTAGGATGGCCAGCACATTGAACGTTAGGTTTTAGGCTGAATTATAAGTTGATTAGTTCCTCATAATAAGAGGGGTTCATATACTAGTGAATATTAGGTGTATTCCAGTTGTGGTAGTTTGAATAAGAATGGCCTTTGTAGGCTCATATATTTGTAAGCTTAGGGAGTGGCATTATTTGAAAAGATTAGGATGTGTGGCCGTGTTGTGAGGGTATGGCCTTGCTGGGGGAAACATGTTACTGGGGATTGGTTTTGAGGTTTCAGAAGCCTAAGTTAGGCCCAGAGGTACTATCTTTTCCTGTTGCCTGCTGATCCAGAGGTAGAAATCTGTTTTTTTTTTCTTTTTTTTTAAACTGGATTATTTTATTTATTTTTTTAATATTTATTTCTTTATTATGTATATTCTGTCTGTGTGTATGCCTGCAGGTCAGAAGAAAGCACCAGACCTCATTACAGATGGTTGTGAGCCACCATGTGGTTGCTGGGAATTGAACTCTGGACCTTTGGAAGATCAGGCAATGCTCTTAACCACTGAGCCATCTCTCCAGCCCCAGAGGTAGAAATCTCAAGCTACTTCTGCAGCACAAAGTCTGCTTATAGGCTGCCATGCTTCCCACGATGCTGATAATGGACTAAACATCTAAAACTATAAGCCAACCCCAATTAAATAGTTTCCTTTATAAGAGCTACTATTCTCATGATATCTCATTTCAACAATAGAGCACTAAGACATCATTGAAAAACTTTTCAGGTTTGAGAGACTATGATTCTTTGTCAATTGAAAGCAAGCAAAAAGGTGAGGGGCATTTGGTAGTAAAATTACTGGAAAATTCATCTCTTTTTTATCCAAATGGAACTGGAGTCTGATAACCTTACTGAGTAAGAGGGTATAAAATACATCCTATTTTGTTGTAGGAGGAACCAATGATGTAGACAACAATCACATAAGTGATAGATAATTTATGTTTTTGCTTGGATAAGTCCCAAGCATTTATTTAAGCTTTTGCAGAGCATTACCTTTATCTATGAGAATAATCTTTTAAGAGATTTTTTTCTTTCCAAGTTAAATGTGAGAATAGAGACTCTGTAAAGTCAAAGGACCTTCTTTACCAATGGAAGACTTGCAACCCTGTAGGTAGTCCTTTACCCATAACCTCAGAACATTTTGTGTCAGGATTGTCAAAAAAAGAGGAGACACTAGAGTTTGAGACTAGGGTATTTTGGGCTAGACATCCAGTACACATCTGATATTCTGCTACATGCATTGTCTCATTCTACTTCAAAATGACTCTGAAAGAATATAAGTCATCAGAGGCCAAAGAGCTGAAAAGTTAAGACACAGCTGAAAGCATGTGTTTAATGGTCTCCAAGAAGGCTTTAAGAGGTCCTCTTATCTTTTACAGATGAAGCAGAATAGCAGAAAGTTTTACTAACTTGCTTCACATTTTACAGAAAAGCAAAGCAAAATTCAACTTTAATTATTGTTGATGTGCTATAAACACATACAGAATGTCTCTACTTGAGTCAGAGCTCAAAAAACTAAGCGTTCTTTTGGTCATTGTTCCCTCATTTGACAATAGGAAGTAGTATTAAATGTTTCCCTAGCTTGCTACTAGAGTGGGATTGTTAGAGAACCGAATAATGCAAAAAAGTACTTAATGTATGAAGTACAGAATCCAGAAATATTTTAATTATGTTTTTTATTATTTGGGAATTTCATACATGCATATAATATGTTTTAGTGAAATTTATTCCCCAACTCTTCTGTTATAATTTTCTCCCCCTTGCCTCTTAATTTCATGTTCTTCATTTTGAAAGCCCACTGAGTTCATCTAGTGCTGCCTAAATATGCATGTGTATAGAACTTCTACTAGAGTATGTGTGGCCTCCCTGGGACCACATCCTTTTAGAAAATAGGCTCGTGCTCCTTCAAGCAGTCATCAGTGGCCAATAGCTTCTCAGCTAAGAATTTGGCTGTACAAGTTCTTTTCCTACCCATGTTGGGATTTGGACCAGTTTGATCTTGTGCAGATATTGTGCATGAAGTCACTGCCACTCTGAGAACATGTGTGCAAAAGTGTTGTCATGCCCATAAAATATCATTTTGCTGCAGATGTTCACTATTTCTTATAATCATCCCACCCTATGTTTCTCCATAATCCATGATCCTTGTTGGGAGGGGATGTGGTATGATAAGTCTGTATATGTGTTGCTTTTATTAGTTAATGAATAAACCATTTTTGGCCAGTCACATAGCTGTAATAGAGTTAGGTGGAAAAATTAAACTGAACACTGTGAGAAAGAAGGCAGAGTCAGGTAGACTCCATGTAGCTGCCAGAGGAGAAAGATGTGAGCTGCCAGCTGGAACTTTGCTGATAGGCCACAAGCCTCATGGTAAAGCATAAAATAATAGAACTGGGTTAATTAAAAATATATAAGCTTGCTAAGAATATGATATAGTGATTGGCCAATCAGTGACTTAATTAATACAGATTTCTTTGTAGTTATTTTGGGACTGAGCAGCCAGGAACAAGTGGCCTCCTACTACAAATTGGCGCTCCAATGTGTACCAGTTAAATACACATAAAACTTGAGAAAGCTTGGAAAGGAATTCTAGAAACAAACAAAAAAAAATAGAGTTTAATGCAGCTTCTTACTCTGTTTCCTGTTGGATCCTTTAAGAGAGGTCTTCCTGTACATGACCCTGCCCTACCCCCAAGTTCACCCTTTTGTCTGCGGGGTCCTCGGACTACCAGGTGTCCCTCTTCCTGTGCTGAGGACATCAATCCAGACTAGTGAGCGTGTGCCATCCTGGGGCATACTGTCAGGGAAGGTAGCACAGGACCCCTCCAGCTCCTGCTGCAGGGGCTTCTTTGATCCACAAACCCTGCCTTGCCCAAGCCTGCCCTATTGTCTGCGAGATCCTTGGCCCAGGAACAGTTCCTGCTCCTGCACTGAGGAGATCCACCCAGAGTGTCAATTGCAGCATAGATTGAATCAAGATGCTAAGACTCTCCTGGCTTCATTTGAAAGAAGAGATGGGCAGGCAACAATGCAAGGATTCCTCCAAAAACCTGAAAGGCAACATGACAACACCAGAATCCAGGGATCACGCAACAAGAAGACTTGAACACCCTATTCCAGAAGAAGTAGAAGAAATCAACTTTAAATGTAACATTATGAAAATAGTAGAGGACCTAAAACAGGATGTGAAAAACTGCTTTAAAGAAATGGAGAAGACAAACAAAAATGTAGAAGAAATGAATAAATCTCTCAAAAATATCCAAGAAAACCAAGAAAAAGCAATTAAACAGGTAATGGAAACAGTTCAAAACTTGAAAAATGAAATTGAAGAAAAGAAGAAAGCACAAACCAAGGGAAGGCTGTATATGGAAAATCTGGGTAAATGAACAAGAACTACAGAAACAACTATAACCAACAGAATACAAGAGATAGAAGAAAGAATCTTAGACACTGAAGATACTATAGAGGAAATAAACTCATGGATTAAAGAACACTACAAATCCCATACATTCTTAACACAAAACATCCAGGAAAACTGGGAGACCATGAAAAGACAAAAACTAAGAATAATAGGGGTAGAAGAAGGAGAAGAATTACAGCACAAAGGCCCAGAAAATATATTCAACAAAATTATAGAAGAAAACTTGCCCAACCTAAAGAAGGATATTCTTATGAAGGTACAAGGAGCATACAGAACACCAAGTAGATTGGATCAAGAAAAAAAAGCATCCCCAGGCCATATAATAATCAAACCACAAAACATACAGAATAAACAATGAATATTAAGAGCTGCAAAGGAAAAAGGTCAAGTAACATATGAAGGGAAACCTATCAGAATTACACCTGACTTCTCAATGGAAACCATAAAAGTCAGAAGGTCTTGGGTAGATGTGCTGCAGACACTAAGAGATCATGGATGCAAGCCCAGACTACTATACCCAGCAAAGCTTGCATTCACCATCGATGAAGAAACCAAGATATTCCAGGACAAAAACATATTTAGACAATAAGTAGCCACAAACCCAGCCTTACAGAAAATATTAGAAGGAAAATCACAAACCAAGGAAGACAACAACACCCATGATAACACAAGCATCTGACAACCCTCCACCAACACAACTCAAAGAAGGGAAACACACAAACACTACCACCAGAAAAAATAACCGACTTAACAACCACTGGTCATTAATATCACTTAATATCAATGGACTCAGTTCACCTATCAAAAGGCAAAAGTTAAGAGAATGGATATGAAAACAGGATCCAACATTTTGCTGTTTACAAAAAACACACCTCAAACTCAAAGACAGACACTACCTCAGAGTAAAGGGGTGGGAAAAGGTTTTCCAATCAAATGAACTAAAGAAATAAGCGGGTGTGGCTATACTAATATCTAACAAAATTGATTTCAAACTAAAGTCAATCAAAAGAGATGGAGAAGGACACTTTATACTCATAACAGGAACAATCCATCAGGAGGAAGTCTCAATCCTGAATATCTACACCCCTAATATAAAAGCACCCACATATGTAAAAGAAACATTACTAGAACCCAAAGCATACATCAAACCCCACACTCTAACAATAGGAGATTTCAAAACGTCTCTCACCACTGGACAGGTCAACCAGACAGAAACTTAACAGAGAAATAAGAGAACTAACAGATGTAATGAACCAAATGGACTTAACAGACATCTATAGAACACTCCACCCAAACAGAAAAGAATATACCTTCTTTTTAGCATCTCATGGAACCTTCTCAAAAATTGATCATAATTGGTAACAAAGCAAACATCCATAGATACAGAGAAATTGCAGTAACCATCTGTGTAGTATCAGATCACCATGGAATGAAGTTAGAATTCAACAACAGTTCTACCCCCAGAAAACCTACAAACTCATGGAAACTGAACAGTCAACTACTGAACCATCCCTGGGCCAAGGAAGAAATAAAGAAAGAAATTAAAGTCTTCCTTGAATTCACTGAAAATAAAGACACAATGTACCCAAACCTATGGGACACTATGAAAACAATGATAAGGGGACAGTTCATAGCACTAAGTGTCCACGTAAGCAAATGGAGAAAGCACACATTAGAGACTTAACAGCATGCCCAAAAGCTCTAGGAAAAAAAGAAGCAGACTCACCCAGGAGGAGTAGAAGACTGGAAATAATCAAAATGATGGCTGAAATCAACAAAATAGAAATACAGAAAACAGTGCAAAAAAATCAATGAAACAAAAAGCTGGTAATTCGAGAAAATCAACAAGATTGACAAACCCTTATCCAAACTAATCAAACAGCAGAGAGAGAACACCAAATTAATAAGATCAGAAATGAAAACGGGGACATAACCACAGAAACAGAGAAAATTCAGAGAATCATTAGATCTTATTACAAAAGCCTGTATGCCACAAAATTGGAAAATGCAAAAGAAATGGACATTTTTAAAGATAAGTATCATTTACCAAAATTAAATCAAGAACATGTGAACAATTTAAATAGACCTTTAAGTTGCAAAGAATTAGAAGTTGTCATCAGAAACCTCCCTACCAAAAAATAAAAGCCCTGGACCAGATGGTTTCAATGCAGAATTCTACCAGAACTTCCAAGAAGAGCTAATACCTATACTCCCTAATGTGTTTTACAAAATAGAAACAGAAAAGTCATTGCCAAACTCCTTCTATGATGCTACAATTACCCTTATCTCAAAACCACACAAAGACTCAACCAAGAAAGAAAATTACAGACCAATCTCACTCATGAATATCTACACAAAACTTCTCAATAAGATACTGGCAAAGCAAATCCAAGAACACATCAAAAAAATTATACATTATGATCAAGTAGGCTTCATCCCAGAGATGCAGGGCTGGTTCAACATATGAAAATCTATCAATGTAATCCATCATATAAATAAACTGAAAGAAAAAAAAAAGCATTTCATTAGATGTTGAAAAAGCATTTGAAAAAATCAACACCCTTTTATGATAAAGGTCTTAGAGAAGTTAGGGATATAATGTTCATTCCTAAATATAATAAAAGCAATATACATCAAGTCAACAGCAAACATCAAATTAAATAGTGAGAAACTCAAAGCTATTCCACTAAAATCATGAACAAGACAAGGCTGTCCACTCACTTCATGCCTCTTTAATATAGTGCTTGAAGTTCTAGAAATAGCAATAAGACAACATAAGGAGATCAAGGGGATTTGAATTGGAAAGGAAGAAGTAAAACTTTCATTATTTGCAGATGATATGATAGTGAACATAAGCGATCCCAAAAACTCTACCAAAGAACTCCTACAGCTAATAAACACCTTTAGTAATGTGGCAGGATACAAGATCAACTCCAAAAAAGGATAAAGAAGCAGAGAGGGAAATCAGTGAAACATCACCTTTCACAATAGTCACAAATAGCATAAAATATCTTGGGGTAACTCTAACCACGGAAGTGAAAGTTCTATTTGACAAGAACTTTAAGTGTTTGAAGAAAGAAAATGAAAGGACCAGAAAATGGAAGGATCTCCCATGCTCTTGGATTGGGAGAATCAACATAGTAAAAATGGCAATTCTACCAAAATCAATCTATATATTCAATGCAATCCCTATCAAAATCCCTAGAAAATTCTTCACAGACCTTGAGAGAACAATCATCAACTTTATATGGAAAAAAAAAAAACAAACAAACAGGATAACCAAAGTAATCCTATACAATAAAAGTACTTCCGGAGGCATTACCATCCCTGACTTCAAACTGTATTACAGAGCTACAGTATTGAAAACAGCTTGGTATTGGCACCAAAACAGAGACGTTGACCAATGGAATCGAGTCAAAGACCCAGATATTAATCCACAAACCTCTGAACACCTGATTTTTGACAAAGGAGCTAAAATTATACAATGGAAGGAAGACAGAAAATATCTTTAACAAATGGTGCTGGCATAACTGGATGTCAACCTATAGAAGAATAAAAATAGATCCATATCTATAATCATCCACAAAACTCAAATCCGAATGGATTAAAGACCTCAATATTAATCTGACCATACTGAACCTGATAGAAGAGAAAGTGGAAAGTAGTCTGCAACACATTGACACAGGAGACCACTTTCTCTGTACAATCCCAGTAGCACAGACAATAAAAGAAACAATGAATAAATGAGACCTCCTGAAACTGAAAAGCTTCTGTAATGCAAAGAACACTGTCATTAAGACAAAAAGGCAACCTACTGAATGAGAGAAGATCTTTACCAACCCCGCATCAGACAAAGGTCTGATCTCCAAAATATATAAAGAACTCAAGAAACTAGACATTAAAACTCTAATTAACTCAATTAAAATTGGGGTACTGAACTGAACAGAGTATTCTTAACAGAAGTTCTTATAGCCAAAAGACACTTAAGGTCATGCTCAACATCCTTAGCATTCAGGGAAATGCAAATCAAAACAACTTTGAGATACCATCTTACACCTATCAGAATGGCTAAAATGAAAAACACCAATGATGGCCTATGCTGGAAAGAATGTGGAGAAAGGGGAACACTCATTCGTTGTTGGTGGGAATGCAAACTGGTGCAATCACTTTGGAAATCAGTGTGGCATTTTCTCAGGAAACTGGGAGTCAACCTATCTCAGGATCCCGCAATTCCACTCTTGGGAATATACCCAAGAATTGCATAATTATACTACAAAAGCATTTGTTCAACTATGTTCATAGCAGCACTATTTGTAATAGCCAGAACCTGGAAACAACCTAGGTGCCCCTCAATAGAAGAATCGATAAAGAAGGTGTGGCACATATACACTTTAAAGTTTTACTCAGTGGTAAAAAAAACAATGACATCTTGAATTTTGTATGCAAATGGATGAAAATAGAAAACACTTTGTTGAGTTAGATAACCCAGACGCAAAATGAGGAATATGGTATGTACTTACTCATAAGTGGAGTCTAGCCATAAACAAAGGATACTGAGTCTATAGTTCATTATCCTAGAGAAGCTAAATAAGAAGGTGGACCCCCCAAAAACATATATCTATCCTCCTGGATACTGGAAGTAGACAAGATCGCTGGGAAAAAGTTGGGAGCAGGAAGGTGAGTGTGGGTTGGGGGAAAGGGGAGATGGGGAAAGAGAAGGGAGAAGGGGTGGATTGGGGAGAGCTTGGGGGAATGGGGTGGTTGGAATGGAGGAAGGGTGGATACAGGAGCAGGGAAGAAGATATCTTAACTAAGAGAGCCATTTTAGGGGTAGCAAGAGACTTGTCTCTAGAGAGGTTCTTAGGTATCCAAGGGGATTTCCCCAGCTAGGTCCTTGGGCAGCAGAGGAAAGGGTTCCTGAACTGGCCTTTTCCTATAGCCACACTGATAAACATCTTGCATATCATCATAGAACCTTCATCTTGTGATGGATGGAGATAAAGACAGAGACCCATATTGGAGCACTGGACTGAGCTCCCAAGGTCCAGATGAGGATCAGAAGGAGGGAGAACATGAGCAAGGAAGTCAGGACTGTGAGGCGTGTGTTTACCCATGGAGAAGGTGGGACTGATCTAATGGGAGCTCACCAAGTCCATCTGGACTGGGACTGATGGAGCATGTGATCAAACCAGACTCTCTGAATGTGGCTGAGAATGAGGGTGGACTGAGAAGCCAATGGTAATAACACCAGGTTTTGATTCTACTGCATGTACTGGCTTTTTGGGAGCCTAGTCTGTTTGGATGCACACCTTCCTAGACCTGGATGGATGGTGGAGGGGCCTTGGATTTCCCACAGCACAGGGCACCCTGACTTCTCTTAGGACTGGAGAGGGAGGGTGAGAAGGAATGGGGGGAGAGGGAGCAAAATGGGGAGATTGTAGGAGGCAGAAATTTTTAATAAATAAATAAATGAAAGAAAAAGGAAAAAAAACAGAGAGGTCTTCCTGATTCAGTGGTAGAAAAAAAAAGAACTGTGTAGTTTCAAAAACAGCAGCACAAATGGCTCTGGCTCTTTCAGGAGGTAGAGCACTTGAATGGTGTTTGTGGGCCCAGGTGCTTGTATGCCCACTCGGGATCGGGAGGAAAGTAGCTGAGACCATGCCCATGGGTCAGTGCTCCCTTCCTGGACAGGCAATGGAATCAGGTCTATTAGACATGCACAAGAATGAGAGCATGGCGGATTCGTGCTGCCATAAAAGACATTTCCAGGCCACACAAAGTGCTGCATGGCAGATATAGATATTACTCAGATAAAAAGGGTTTATGTGCTGCATGCTCCTACTCAGAGTTAAAGTGGTAATTGCCGCTCATAACTAGTGGTCCTAGAGCTGGTGGCAATGGTACCACCACCATTTTGAAAGGCTGAAAGAGTTGTAACCAGCATCCAGGGCTACTGCAATCAAGCTGTTTACCATTGTAAAAGTTCTCTAAAACAGAAAAGGATTACAAATACACAAAAGGACAGATTCAGACATCAAAGAACTCTAAATGAGATACACTGTTGGATAAATGTATGTAGGGTTGGGAGAGAGAATTAAAAGTAAAGATACAGTAAATGTAATATAAAAGAGTACAAACAGTCATAGATTAAAGGAGTAAAGATAATAAACTAAATACTAAACTTGTGGAGAAAGTAATAGAGTAAGAAAAATAAGCCATGTAAAGATGGGATGTACACAGAGAGTCTGGATTATGTATATTATTATGTTTTCTTTCAAGTTTTTGACTGCTAAAGAGCTATGTAACTAGAGACATTTTATTGTACGGACTGTAAATTAAACCAACATAAAGGTATTTTGACTTCAGAATTTGAGTCTAAGGATATGCTTCTCTGGAAAAGAGGTTCTTCTTTTGTTTCCACAGATGATTAGAACCTCTGGATTCATTCTAGACTAATGTGGTTTGATGAACCAAGACTGCCCAAAAGGTTGACATAAACACCCCTCAAAATTACTTTGCCCAATAAACGGCAGGAAGTATTTTGGAGAGAACTATGCCCAAATTCCCAAATGTTGTTGATAAATGTTTGTTTACATTTAAAGGGACATATGCTATAAAGATGGATACTTTGCATTGGTACAGATCTTGGTTTATGAATACAAATTTAAGATTAATTTTGTTTTATAAGAGCATGACCAAGGCAGCAAACTTCACAAGAGCCAGACTGACCCAGTGATCTAGGCCAGAGCAGGACCAAGGCAGTGAACTCCACAGAGCAGGATTGAGCCAGTGACCTGGGCCAGAATGGGCCTGGAATGGTAAACTCCACAGGAGCAGTAGTGAATACAGACCAGGGACATTTGCAGAAGCAGGACTGGGCCAGTGACCTGGGTCAGAGCAGGTCTGAGGCAGCAAGCTCTGCAGGAATGGGAGCAGATCCAGACCTGGGACATTTGTGGAGGCAGGACTGAGCCAGCAACCTGGGCCAGAGCAGACCTGAGACAGCAAACTCCACAGAGGCAGGTACAGGGGAGCAACCAACGAGTGAATGGGCCAGAGACAAAGACCTCAGTGGGTTCAGGCATGAATCTGGGACCTTCAAGGGAGTAGACTTGGGACAGAACCCTTGGGGGTCCAAGCATGAGTCTGGGACCTCCAGGGAACTAGGTCTGAGCCAGGACCTCTGTAGGTCTAGGCTTCAGTCTGGGACCTCCAAGGGAGTAGGCAGGAACCAGAAAACTCTGTGGGTCTGGGCATGAGTCTGACACCTCTGAGAGAGTAGATTGGAGCCAGAGACCTTTGCAGGACTAACCCAAAACAGGGACCTTCACAGGAGTGGATCCACATGACAGATTTTTATAAAAACAGGTCTGAGCTGGCAAACTAGGCCAAAGCAGGCCTGAGACAGTGAACTCCATGGGAGTGGAGCAAATCCCGGGAGTGCTGAGTGACCTCCAGGAACAGGGAATAACCAATGGTGTAACTAGAACCATGGCACTGACTGCAGCATGAGGAACAATCATCTGAGCCTTGGATCCACTGGAACCTGGAAGGCTAATCACCAGAGTCATAGGCAGCCTCAACCACACCAATTAGAAGAGATGAACAGAAGAGGTAAGAACACATGTAACACTCAAAGAGCAACACAACACCAGTAAAATCTAGAGACCCTACAACAATAAGACTGAAACAACTAAATATAGATCAAGCAGAGGAAGATAACCTAAAAAATGACTTCAGGGGAATGTTTGAGACTCTTAAAGAGGAAATGAGAAATTCCCTCAAAGAAATGGAGGAAAAGATAAAAAATTGAAAGACATCAACAAATCCTTTAGAGAAAATCAAGAAAAACCATTCGAACATATGAAAGAAACTATTCAAGACTTGAAAACTAATTAGAAAGAATAAAGAAAATACAAGACTAGGGAATTATAGAAATAGAAATCATGAGAAAATCATCAAGAACCACAAATGCAAGATTAAACTGGAAAATACAAGAAATAGAAGACAGAATCTCAAGCACTGAAGATACAATAGAGGAAATACTCATCAGTCACAGAAAACATTAAATTTAACAAAATTTTAACACAAAATATCCAGGAAATATGGGATACCATGAAAGGACCAAACTTAAGAATAATAGGTATAGAAGAAGGAGAAGTTCAACTCCAAATCACAGAAAATATATTTAACATGATCATAGAAGAAAACTTTCCCAACCTATAGAAAGATATGCCTATGAAGCTACATGAAGCTTATGGAACACCAAATATACTGGATCAAAAAAATAATGTCTGCTTGCCACATAATAATCAAAACATTAAACATACAGAATAAAGAAAGAATATTAAGAGTTACAAAGGAAAAAGGTCAAGTAACATATAAAGATAGACCTATCAGAATTACACCTGACTTCTCATTGGAGAAAATGAAAGCCAGAAGGTCACAGTTAAGTGTTATGCAGACATTAAGAGACAATGGATGCCAGCCCAGACTACTTTCAATCACCATAGAAAGACAAAACAAGATATTCCATGACAAAATCAGATTTAACCAATACTTAGACATAAACCCAGCCCTAAACAAAATACTAGAAGGAAGTTGGCTACATCAATAAAAACACAGATAATTGGTGATCTCACAGCAGCAAAACCCAGAAAAGGGGAAAACACTCAAATTAACATCACCACCACCAACAACTAAATAAACAGGAGATAGCAATCAATGCTCACTAATATCCCTTAACATAAATGGACTCAACCTACCTATAAAAAGACACAGGCTAACAGATTGGATACAAAAACATCTTTCTTCATCATACAAAAAACACACCTCAACCACAAAAGCAGACATCACCTCAGAGTAAAGGGTTGGGAAAAATATTCCAATCAAATGGCCCTAAGAAGCAAGCTGCTGTAGCTATCCTAATATCTAACACAATAGACTTCAAACAAAATCAAAAGAGATAAAGAAGGACATTTCATATTAGTCACATAAAAAAATCCATAGGAGGAATCTCAATACTGAATATCTATGCCTCCAATACAAGGATACCCTCATATGTAAAAGAAACACTTCCAAAGCTTAAATCCCACTTAAACCACACAAACTAATAGTGGCAGACTTCAACACTCCCCTCTCACCACTATACAGGTTAGTCAGACAAAGTTAACAGAGAAATAAGGGAACTCACAGATATTATGACTCAAATGGAGATAACATACATCTATAGAATATTCCATACAAACATAAAAGAATATGCCTTCTTCTCAGCACCTTGTGGAACCTTCTCAAAAAAATACCACATACTACATAACAAAACAAACTTCAACAGATGCAAAAAATTGGAATAACCCCATGTATCTTATTGGAGCACCATGACTTAAAATAGAATTCAACAGCAACACTAATTTCAGAAAGCCACAAACACATGGAAATTAAACAATGCTCATTTGAATGATCAATGGGTGAAGGAAGAAATAAAGGGAGAAATTAAGGACTTCCTAAAATTCAATGAAAATTACCATACAACATACCCAAATTTATGGGACACAATGAAAGCAGTGTTAAGAGGAAAGTTCATAGCACTCAATGAATACATAAAGAAGCTGGAATAATCCCACACCAGTGAATTAAGAGAATATGTGAAAACTTTTGAACAACAACAACAACAAAAAAGCAAACTCACCCAGGAAAACTGGATGGCAGAAAATGATCAAATTGAGAGCTGAAATCAACAAAGTAGAAACAAAGAAAACATTACAAAGAATCAGTGAGACAATGAGTTGGTTCTTCAAGAAAATCAACAAAATAGAAAAACCTTTTTCCAAACTAAGCAAAAGGCAGAGAGAATATCCAAATTAACAAAATCAGAAATGAAAAAGGGGACATAACAACAGACATGGAGGAAATCCAGAGAATCATTAGGTCATATTTTGAAAGCCTGTAATTCACAATATTGGAAACTTATAGGAAATGGACAACTTTCTGGATAAACATCACTTAGCAAAATTAAATCAAGACCAGATAAGCAAACTAAACAGACCTATAACTTGTTAAAGTAGTAGAAACAGTCATCAAAAGTCTTCCAAACAAATAAAGCCCAGGACCAGATGGTTTCAGCTCAGAATTCTATAAGATTTTCAAAGAAGAACTAATACCAATACTCTTCATTCAAATTGTTCCACACAATAGAGACAGAAGGAATATTGCCAAACTCTTTTTATGAGGCTACAATTACCTAGATACCCAAACCACATAAAGACATTACTAAGACAGAGAATTACAGAATTAATCTCACTCATGAAGATTGATGCAAAATACTAAACAAAATCCTGGATATCAAATCCAAGAACACATCAGAACCATCATCCACCATGGTCAAGTCAGCTTCATCCCAGAGGTGCAAGGGTGGTTCAACATATGAAAATCTGTCAATGTAATCCATCATATAAACAAGCTGAAAAATAAAGACCACATGATCATCTTATTAGATGCCGAAAAAGCTTTAGACAAAATACAACATCCATTCATGATAAAGGTCTTGGAGAGAGCAGCGATACAAAGAACATACCTAAACATAATAAAGGCAATATACAACAAACCAACTGCCAACATCAAACCAAATGGAGAAGCTCACATAGATCCCACTGCAATCAGGAACAAGACAACGCTGTCCATATCTATTCAATATAGTTTTTGAGGTCTTATCTAGGGCAATAAGAAAACAAAAGGAGATCGAGAAGATACAAATCAGAAAAGAATAAGTCAATCTCTCACTATTTGCTGATGATATGATAGTTTGCATAGTCAACCCCCAAAGTTCTACCAACGAACTTCTACAACTCACAAACACTTTCAGTAATGTAGCAGGATACAAAATTAACTAAAAAAAAAAATCAGTAGCCTTTCTGTACACAGATGATAAATGGGCCAATAAACAAATCAGAGAAACATCACCCTTCACTATAGCCACAAATAGCATAAAATATCTTGGAGTAACTCTAACCGAACAAGTAGAAGAACTTTAAATCTTTGAAGAAAGAAATTGAAGGAGACAGTAGAAAGTGGAAAGATCTCCCATACTCTTGGGTAGGCAAAATTAACATACTAAAAATGGCAATTTTATCAAAAGCAATCTACAGATTCAATACAATGCCCATCAAAATGCCAGCAAAATTCTTCACAGACCTTGAAAGAATAATACTCAACTTCATATGGAAAAGCAAAAACCCAGGATGGCCAAAACAGTCCTGTACAATAAAAGAACTTCTGGAGGCATCACAATCCCTGACTTCAAACTATACTAACTTGTTCCGGTATTGAAAACAGCATGGTATTTGCCTAAAAACAGACAGGAGGACCAATGGAATCAAATCAAAGATCCAGCTATTAATTCGAAAACTTATGAACACATGATTCTTATAAAAACCTGATTCTTTAATTAAAAAATATCAAATAGAAAAAAGATAGCATATTTAACAATTAGTGGTGGTATAATGGGATATCAGCATGTAGAAGAATGAAAATAGAGCCATATCTATCACCACACACAAAACTCAAGTTCAAATGGGTCAAAGACCTCAACATAAATCCAGTCACACTGAACCTCATTGAAGAGAAATTGGGAAGTATACTTGAACATACTGGCACAGGAGACCACTTCCTATATATAACCCCAGTAGCAAAGACACTGAGGGAAGCAGTTAATAAATGGCACCTCCTAGAACTGAAAAGCCTCTGTAAAGCAAAGAACATGGTCAACAAGACAAAATGGCAACCTACAGAATAGGAAAAAAAACTTCACTAAACCCACATCAGACAGAGGTCTGATCTCCAAAATATACAAAGAACTCAAAAAAACTGGTCATCTAAAAAGCAAATAATCCAATAAAAAATGGGGTGCAAACCTAAACAGAGAACTTTCAACAGAGGAATCTAAAATGGCTGTAAGACACTTAAGGGAATGTTTAACATCCTTAGTCATCAGAGAAATGCAAATCAAAACATTTCTGAGATTCCATCTTACATCTGTAAGAATGGCCAAGATCAAAAACACTAATGACAACTTATGCAGGAGAGGTTGTGGGGAAATGGAAACACTCCTGCATTGCTGGTTGGAGTGTAAGCTTGTACAGCCTTTTTTGTTATCAGTATGGCTATTTCTCAGAAAATTAGGAAACAACCTTCCTCATGACCCAGCAATACTACTTTTGGGTGTATATCCAAAGGATGCTCATTCATGCCATAAGGACACATGCTCAACAATGTTCATAGTAGCATTGCTTGTCATAGCCAAAATCTGGAAACAACCTAAATGCCCCTTGACTGAAGAATGGATAAGGAAAATGTTGTACATTTACATGATGGGGTATTACACAGCAGAACAAAAGAATGAAATCTTGAAATTTGGAGGCAAATGGATGGAGCTAGATAGCATTATTTTGAGTAAGGTAACCCAAACCCAGAAACACAATTATCATATACACTCACTGATAAGTGGTTTATTTATTTATTTATTTATTTATTTATTTATTTATTTATTTATTTTGGTTTTTCGAGACAGGGTTTCTCTGTGGCTTTGGAGCCTGTCCTGGAACTAGCTCTGTAGACCAGGTTGGTCTCGAACTCACAGAGATCCGCCTGCCTCTGCCTCCCGAGTGCTGGGATTAAAGGCGTGCGCCACCACTGCCCAGCTGATAAATGGTTTTTAAACATAAATCAAAGAAAACAAGCCTACCTATCACAATCTCAGAGAACCTATAGAACAATGACAACCCTAACAGAGGGATAAATGGATCCAATATACATGGGAAGTAGAAAAAGACAAGGTCTACTGAGTAAATTTGGAGCATGGGGACCTTGGGAGAGGGCTGAAGGGGAGGAAAGAGGCAGGGAGGGGAGCATAGAAAATGTAGAGCTCAATAAAAATCAATAAAAAAATATAATGTATAATTAAGAAATATAGGTTAGTAGATAATCATCTATAATAGTCAAGCTTGTAGTCATGTTATTTCGGTTTTCTAGATATGTAGAGATATATTTCAGTTAGATAGGTATTCTTCAAATCTTTCAGAGACCTTCAGAATATCTTTTTTTTTCCTTTTTTTAATTTTTATTCTTTTTTAATTAAAATTTCCACCTGCTCCCCGTTTCCCATTTCCCTCCCCTCCTCCCAAATATTGCCCCCTCTCCCCACTTCCCTCCCCCTATCCCCACTCCTCTTCTCCTCCCCCCACTCCATTCCCCCTCCCTCTCGATACTGAAGAGCAGTCCAAATTCCCTGCCCTGCGGGAAGACCAAGGTCCTTCTATCTACATCCAGAAAGGTGAGCGTCCAAACAGGCTAAGCTCCCACAAAGCCAGTTCATGTATTAGGATCGAAACCTAGTGCCATTGTCCTTGGCTTCTCATCAGCCTTCATTGACCGCCATGCTCAGAGAGTCCGGAATCAACCCATGCTTATTCAGTCCCAGACCAGCTGGCCTTGGTGGGCTCCCAATAAATCAGTTCCACTGTCACAGTGGGTGGGTGCATCCCTCAAATGAGGAGCAGAAGGAGGGAGAACATGAGCAAAAAATCAGGACCACGAGGGATGCAGAATATCTTATTTGAAATGTTTTAAGAACTTAGGACTTCTAATCACAATGAGACACATCTGCTCCTGGCAACACCAATTGCTTTGAGAGAAGGAGGGCATTGAAGAAGCACCTTATAGAGTTTGCTAGCCATTTGGGCAGGAGACTGCTCTTGCCTTAACTGCTTGATTGTATGCTGTGTGAACTGGACTTGCATTACCCACTCGTGTAGGAAGTCGTTCTGTATTTGTGTTGCTTTCATTGGTTAAATAAAGAAACTTACTTGGCCTTTTAATAAGGGCAGTACTTAGATAGGCAGGAAGACAGAACTGAATGCTGGGAGGAGGAAGGCAGACAGAGAGAGCTGCCATGAAGTCGCCAAGTCAGAGACGCTGAATCTTTCCTGCTAAGCCACAACCTCGTGGTGTTATCCAGATTGGTAGAAATGGGTTAGATTAGGATGTGAGAGTTGGACAGGAAGAGGCTAGATATAATGGGCCAGACAGTAATTTAATTAATATAATTTCTGTGTGATTATTTTGGGGGTTAACCTAGCTGGGTGGTGGGATGCGGCCTGCTCCCTTACTACAACCCACAGAGAAATGACTGCTGAACTTGCCTAAAGGAAGTAGGATGGTCTTTCAGGATTCTTGCTTCATGAAAGAGTATGTCAGACATTCTGTTGGACAAAGAAGAAAGCAATTGATAGACTTTGCCCATTACAAGGCAGAACAGATCTTCAATTTTTCTGCTTCATGAAAAAGTATACTGGATACTATGGGACTGTAGGCTGAAGATGGTTGCTCCAACAGTACAGAACTTTGGGTTACTGTCCAGGGGCAGTGAGATGTCTCTGTCCATTCTAGAGTTTTGGAAATTACTTACAATGCACTGCATGTTTACTTAGGCAATATTATATCCTTCTTCAGTCTTTGATGGAGTTGAAGAATAGATAGTTATAGTTTTCTTAGTTATGATAAAAGTTAAAGTATATATAAATATTGTTACTGTAATTTTTGCTAGATAATTGGTTATATATAATTTTATTATGTTAAAATTAAACCTTCCTTTTTACTTAAACAGAAAAATGGAAATGGTGTGGCAAGTCTGTCTGTATATGTGTTGCTTTTATTGGTTAATAAATAAATCTGTTTCAGCCAGCGGCTTAACTGAAATAGAGCTAGACTGAAAAACTAAACTGAATGCTGGGAGAAAGAAGGTGGAGTCAGGGAGATGCCATGTAGCTGCCAGAGGGCAAAGATGTAAGCTGCCAGCTGGAAACCTGCTAATAGGCAACGAGCCTCATGGTAAAATATAAAATAATAGAAATGGGTTAATTTTAAGTGATTGGGCAACCAGTAATTTAATTAATATGGATTTCTCTGTGATTATTTTGGGACTGAGAAGCCAGGATGAAACAAGGGGCCTCCTACTACAGGGATGTGGTATAGTTGTCTCATTTAGAGATAAGCACTCCACAGCCACTTAGTCATCAGAAAAGATTTTTGTAGCAATGTGTGATGATTAATACAGAGTCCCAGTGTTTCTATATTAACCATCATAACAGAAATTCATTGTCTATATTTTGATCACCATAAATTGCAATGAGAAACTTCTCTGGTAAAAGTTGAGAGATGCTCTAACGTACAAATACAAGGGTGTGAACTTAGGGTCCAATTTATTACTGTGTACATTTATAAGACTAATAGCAATACATTCTCCTCGGTGACAGCTAACCATGGGATTTTGGCCAGTTTAATGATTCCATCTTGTGGAACAAGACTTAAATCCAATTTCGGCACACAGACGCTTAACTGATGTTGGGAATGGCAGGACAGGGTAGAGAAGGGAGTTTTGGGACTGGGAATAACTAACAAAAATGACAATAGAAAAATCCATATGGGAACTTACTACTGTAGAAGATTCCTAAGATGAACACATATCTTACTTAAAAAGATACATGTACATATACATATATAAACAAGATTAAAGGGGACTACCCTATAAAGGGTATCTGTTCTTCCCAGATACCAGAGACTCTAGATTTCCCAAGTATCCAGATCTCCTCATTTTAAGATGGAGGTGTATTTCTACTTAATACTAATTTTCTTATCTCTGGAAGCAGCAGCTGGAGACCAGGTCCTGGAGGCTGTGAGCTGAGGCAGAAGTAAAGTGTGGGGACACAGTGGATCATAGCCAAGTACCTGTAAATATGAGTGAGAAAATGTTGCTAGATGGATTCTGGAAATCAGGGGGACCACAGGAAATGCCCCTTAACTGCTTGTGACATTATGGGAGTAGGCTACTATACGCATTGTCTGGAATGCAGTTCTGAACCTCGTTGGCTCAGTTTGTCTCTGCTGGCAGAGGAAATGGCATAAGGTTGGAAAATAACAAGTACTGCCTTTAGCACAGAGTAGTGTGCTTTGGGGATCTCACTTGGGGGAACTACTTCTTTTGTAAATGTGAGTTTCTGTGTTTACAGTTTCTTAGTATGGAATGCACATCATACAAAAGAGTGCACTAGATTGGCCTAGTGTTGACTTCTTAGCAGTTAGTATGAGCCATTATGAATACGAATTTCACTTGTACAGTCTTTGCCATTCAAATAACTGCCCAGTTTGCACTTGACCAGTATTTGTAGTGAAAAGTGCTTCAAGTGCCTCTGCTTAGAAGACTCTTGCACTATGGGCTTCTGCTCCTTATGCTCAATCTTGTGTTTCCATTTTAGAAGAATCTGTCTGCTAGTGTCTCTGAAAGTATGTCTTTTACCCTCTCTTTTAGTTCTAAGATTGTTACTAAATCAATTCAATGTTAGATCATCTCTCCTTGTTTGACTGGAAAAGCCAAGTGCTTGAGGTTTTCAAAGCACATGTGATGTTTTATAGCACAAAATGTCCTTCAGCCAAAAGTCGGGAAACCAGCAGCTGACTTTTGTTTCTGTTTGAAATTGTCATATTCATTCAGAAATTCATGTTTACTGAGAATGTGGAAATTCAACATGAGAAGTGCATGTCACAGAGAAGCATGTGAAAAGGTCAGAGCTGGCCCTCCATTGTACCTGCAGCAAAGGAGTATGAGCAGGGAAAGCTTCCTGGTGTAGGTGTGGCAAAACTGAGACTGGAAGGATGAATCAAAGTTAAAAATTAAATAAGAGAAAGACCTTTTGCATAGAGAACAAGGAACCATGAGCTGAGACACAAAAAGAATTGAAATAGACCAAGAGTATCAAGGGATAAATGGGAATCAGGCAAGGCCAGACCATGGAAATATTTTATTCCAAACAGAATAATATCTTGATGTTATATTAAAGCCATAAATAAATTTACCTTTCTAGGTTGAATAAGAAGGTATGTTTATTAGACACCCTGAAAAGTAAATGACATCATTTTGGAAAATACTGCCTTCAGCACAGAGCCAAGTGCGTTGCTGAAGGGGGGGTATCTCTCTTGGGAAAATTAATTCTTTAGCTAGTGTGAGTTTCTCTGTGTACAGTTACTGAGAATGAAATACATACTATGTATAATAATACAGTCCACATTGATCTGTGTCTAGTTTATAACAGTTAGTATGGGCCATTATACATTTAATTTTTAGTTTTGTAGTCTTCGTCATTCAAATAAGAGTCACATAAATCATAGCCACGCGAATAAGAAGAGTCTTGGTTGTCAAAGTTCAATCTGGTCAAGGGTCAGAGTCATAGGGTTATTTGGCTACAGTCACTCAAGACTAGCATTTTGGAGTACCTGAACCCTACTTGCTAAAATACCTCAATGAGGACAGGCTCCATTGTCTGATCTCTTATTAATAATAGCCCCCTTTCTACAGTACTACCAGTGAGGAAGTCCCCAGAGAATGTTATAGCATCTGAGTTACATGTGAAAAACCAATTTTGGTTGAAGTTTGAAGAGTAGTGTGGAGTATGTGAGGCAGAGTAGGTCCAAATGTGACTTGAATGCACATATCCCACAGAGGACAAGTGAAGTCTTATCTAGGGATAATATGGCGAGGAGGCAAGCCCATAATGTCAGGTTATAACTCTCTTTTGGACTCTATCTTTCTCATGTGCTAAGTCTTCATATTCCTAGACCTGAGATCCTCATGTTTCTACTATTAAGTCCTCCTCTTGTGACACGCTTCTTCATAGCTGATCTCTCAAGAGGTAGCAAATTAAGCTACTTGCATTAAAATATAATTAGTTTTCAATAAGTACTGATTTTAGTTGATATAATTCCCACCAAAAGCAATTAAAGTCTGATTTTTATTGAGGAAATATGTGATTTCCGTTAGGTTTTTTTTTTTTTTAAATATTGAGAAGAGTTTATGGACTGGCTTTGTACCTTTTAGATTCTTCTTGCCAGGGAGTGAGAACGGAGTTTGGGAGTTCTTGCTAGATGTATTCAGCTACTAGGTAGACCTCTGCAGCATAATAGGTTAGAGGAAAATTTCTCTTCTCTGTGCTCCATGTAAATTGCGAATCACTCTCCTAGTGTGAGGATTAGCACTAATTAAGATTATGTAGATTTCTTTGTAATATTCGATGCTAGACATGTGATACAGTGAGGTGAGAGATGATATCATTTAACTGGTGAAAAACTGGAAGGTTCAGAGAGTTAGAATTTGTAGGAAAGCACTAGCTATTCCCCAGAACTGCTTCCTCTCTTGTAGCCTCCTTGGAAACCTGTGGGGAATTATCTTCATTACATTAGCTGATGTGGGAAAGCCTGTCCACTCTGGGCAGCTTCATTCTTCGGGCAAAGGAACCTGTTCTGAATAAAGTGAGAAGTTTGAGCTGTGCACTAGCATGCATGCATCATGCATGCATTCGTTGCCTTTTTCTGACTGTAGCCATACTCTCACCAGCTGCTCAGAGATCTTAAGGCCTCGATTTTCTTGCCAAGATGCATTGTAACCAGCTACTGTGAACAAAATAAACCAATTCTCCCTTGTGTTACTCTTGTTAGAGTATTTTGTTACAGTGGATAAATTAAGAAAAGGCATGCTCAAGAAACACTCTACTCCTGGGCTCAATTTTCAGCCCTTGGAGTTTTGAGAAAGATCCTTGTTATGAAGCCCAGGATGGTCTTGAACTTACAGTCTTTCTGTGTCTGTCCTCCTCAGTAATGTGATTAGAAGTGTGAGTCACTATGATCCTCTGGGTATCTAATCATTTAAAAGACTGTTTGAAGTAATTCTTTTTCCACATTCTAACATTCTTAGTTAGAAGAAGGTTATCTGTTCTTTGGTCCAAAGGAGCAAGGAATCAAGAGATTGTGCCCATGAAGATTTGGGGCCACTACAGAAGTTTAATAAAGAGATTCTTACCCTATTTGAGAATGTAGGAGATGATTAAAAATTGATCATAGGAGGGTGTAGACAGTGGAGGAATAGAGAATAAACTGTAGAGAACATTTATGAATTGTAAAGATAAAGCTATTCTCTCAATTCATCTCCTGGTAGAAGTGGTGGGGGTAAGATGGAATTATAAAGCTGCAAAGTTGTTTGGGTTGAATCTTCTACAGCAGTGGTTCTCAACCTGGGGTCACTAACCCTTTGGGAGTTGAGTGACCCTTTCAAAGGGGTCGAATATCAGATATCCTACATATCAGACATTTACAGCATGGCTCATAATGAACTAGAAACAAAAATAATTTTATTTGGCAGTTAGCATGAGGAACTGTATTAGAGGGTTGCTGCACTATGGAGATTGAGAACTACTGTTCTACAATACTTTAAAGTGATTACGGAAAAAGAAAATTCTGAACTAAATGTCAAGGTAAACTATCACATGGAAATAGTAGATGTAGGTTAATAGATCTTACCTGGTCCCATTTGTATATGAAAAAGCACCAATCCTAACACGATAACAAATAGCTCTGAAAATGAAAAACTCAAAGGAGTATTCTTCAGTCACAGTCTGTTGCATAGTTTGTTCTGGGGACTGTACTAGGTACTGGGGATTTAGCCAAGATCAAAGTATTACAACCCATCCATGATTTCCTGTGAAAGGATGGGACACCATAGATAGAATAGAATCCTCTGTATGTTAGAGTTGGGGGTGCGCATGCATGTGTGTGTGTGTTTGTGTTCATACATAATTCTCTCTCTCTCTCTCTCTCTCTCTCTCTCTCTCTCTCTCTCTCTCTCTCTCTCTCTCTCTCCCCCTCTCCCTCTCCCTCCCTCTCTCTCTCTCTGTGTGTGTGTGTGTTAGAAGGGTAATAACAAGAAAAGTGAGTACAATCTTGCAATTTTGTTTCTACTTTGCAGTGCTGGAGAATGAACCAAGGGCTTCCACCCTGAGCTACATCTCTACCCTACTGTTGCCACTGAATGCAATTGACAAGATTGCCTTGGATTTAGATCTGTGGGGGAAGTGGGGAGGACCCAGGAGGAGTTGAGGGAGGGAAAACTGTAATTAGAATATATTGTATGAATAATAACTATTCTCAATAAAAAAAAATAAGAATAACCCTGTGTAGAGGAGGCTTGAGGAAAGAGAGCCAGTGAGAGGAGGAGCACTGCATTTGCTATTTCACTGAGTCTGTGCAACAGACTTTGCTAAGACCTTGAGTAGACATTGTCTTCATTTATGTACAGGACAAATGATGCTCAGAGAGGGTGAAGTTGTCTAGCTGGTCAGTGGCAGAATTATACTTACCTGAGTCCTCTTACTAATGTTCTCCTGACTCTCTTATAGGAGTTTAGGCAGGTTTTGGTGACTTTAATCCCACTTAGAGCTACATATCTATTGTAATGAACCTGCTAACACTAACTGCCTTGTGGTGTTAGTAGATGACATACACAACATGTGTCCCTTCTCTCACTTTCTCCCTTCTCTATTTATCCCTTTCTAACCTTTCACTTTCTAAGCCCAAGTAGAATGCAGAGGTGGGGGCAAAATATAGCAGCTCACTTCAAATCTTCAGGCAGGCTGCTCGTTGTCAAAGTGGAGCTCATTCAGAGTTTCATCAACACAGTCACATTTGGGAGATAGCAGCATGGTGCCATGGTGAATGCATAGAACCAAGACAAACAAACTCACCAACAAAGAACATGGGTATCCTTCTATCTGCATCAGCAGGGTGCAGTCTCTTAGAGCATCCTTCTTCAGTTTTATCTGTCCTTACTCATCAATTTATGGTGAGGATCAAAAGAGAAGCAAAATGAATTATTAGCATCCTTAGATAGCAGCATATATTACATCTGTTAGAGTTTTAAACTGAAGAAGGAGATCTCAATGACAAGATCAAAGCACTCAGACTGCTGTGAAACCATTTCATTTTACAAAACAAAATTCAATGGTACATGGTAACACTAAACTAAATATTCATTCTAAGAGCATGAAGCAAAATTCAGTATATGAGGTTACAGAGACATTGGTTGTTCCATGACCTCTACACTAACCTCACATTAGGAAGTATTATCTTCATGGTTGTTTCTAGCTCAATTCTTGCCACAGCTAGCCAACAGCCAGAAGGCTCATCTAGACACCAATCCTCTACTGAGAATCCTCCTATGGTTGCTCATTGCCCTCAAAATAATTTTTGCTTCTGATGATCTTCTGATGATCCACCAACATCTTCTGGCTCATCTCTTCTCATTCCTCATGTTATTCCCCAAATCACAGTAAACTCTTGTCAATCTGAGGCACTTCCCGTTTCCTCAGATTCACGGTACCCACTCTTGCTCTCATGTTCTGTAGTTCCCAATTTGTTATCCTTTGTGCCTCCAGCCTACCCAGCCCCACATATTCCACCGTTGCCAATCCTCTGAGGTGCTATACAACTGTAATTTATCTAGTCGAGTGTGTCATTCTCTATCATCAATTGCGGCCACTCTCACCTAACAGATCCTAAGCTCTGGGAGGTGGGTTCATGCTGAAAGACCCCCACGAGAGACCCGCACCCCTGCTATATGGCCTGAATTTAGCCTGGCAGCTGTAACGCCATTTCACAAGGCTTTCACACAAACAAGTATAGGTTCAGGGTGGGGTTAGTACTCTTAGGTTGCCAAACAGAGGTTGCCAAACAGAATATCTGTGGTCGGACATCTGGCCCGGGAGGGGAATGGAAAATTCTGGGGAAAACCGCAAGTTCCCTAGGTGGAGTCGAGTCAGCTATTATCAGATCTCCATGTACCCAAGGGAGTTGTCCTCCAAGTGAACCCCTCGCCTTATTTGTACTGACCAATGGAATCCCTGTAACCATGCATCAGCTTCTGTGCCCTGCTTCTGCTATAAAAGGAACCCTCACCCAGTCTGCAGGCGCGCAAGTCCTCGGAAAGACTTTGCCGCCTGCAGGTACCTGTGTCTACCTAATAAACCTCTTGCAGTTTGCATCCGACCCATTGTCTCGGCCTGGTCTTTGGGTCCGGGGGTCTCCACTTGAGGGAAGGTCTCCACTGGGGGTCTTTCAATGCTATTTCCTTGACTTTTGCTGCTTCCAACTGACCATGGGTTATACCACAGAGAAGGTACAGGTATTGTTTATGATTTCTTGCATGACAGCTATCATTTGCCATTTAATTGTCCTTAAATAATGATGATGATTTCTTGTGAAGAAATCTTCAGTAAGGACATTGATTCTTTATTAATCTCATTTTTCTGGAAGGCAGCACATTCCAAAGAAAGAAGACATTTTAGTCCAGGTATGTGAGTGTGTGTGCTTGTTCAGTTAATATCTATCACATGAAATGCAGTATTTAACAAGGTATTTTGTTTGCCATAGCTAATATGTGGTTTAACCCTCCAATTGACTGTCCAAATGTGGACTTCGGTAATTTTCAAAAGTTAATAATAATAATTGTTGCAAGGTACAGGGCTGCTTGTTTGACCCACTCACCCAGCTAGCTTAGCCCCAAAATAACCACACAAAAACTGTGTTCATTAAATCACTGCTTGGGCTCTTACCTCTAACATCTTATTAGCTAACTATTACATCTTGATTTACCCCATTTCTATTAATCTATGTATCATAACATGGCAGTGGCTTACCAGGAAAGATTTGGCATGTCTGATTCTAGCAGCTCCATGGTGTCTCTCTTCGACTCTACCACCTTCCCAGCAATTTGTTTAATTTTCCCCACCTACCTAAGTTCTGCCCTATCAAGGGCCAAAAGCAGTTTCTTTATTAACCAATGAAAGCAACACAAAAACAGAAAGACCTCCTATACCAAATAAGTAACTAAATCCGTGGTTTAGAACCAGATAATCAAAATCATTTATGTACAACAACAACAAAAAAATTGCTTTAACTTACTTATGAAAGCAAAAATTGCTAAGCTCCTTATTTCTGTTTTCTTCTGTTTTATGAGAGAATAAGAGTTTGATTTTCTGTCAATTTCCAGGTAATTCTGTAAAAGAAACACACACACACGAGGGGGGGGGAGACAGAGATAGAAAGAAGAGAAAGAAAACCACTTAATATGGCCTAGAAAAAAATGAGACTTAATTTGCACATGTCTTACCCTTTTTGCTCTCCTGATTGTATTTTTTCTAGTTATAAACTAGCCATTATAATGCATTATAATGTACTTCCTTTAATAGACATTACTTTGGATCAATAGCTCTCAAATTTTATTTCCTGCTAAAATTGTTCCAGGAAATTGAAATATGTAATATCTGGGAGAAACAAGAAAAACCCCTAAGTTTCTCTGTGCAGATGACATTACTAGCTTAAAGGCACTGAGAAGGTCTGCATAAAAATATTTGCCTAATTGAAAATTCAATTTTATTGAATCTTTTAAAGCATTTTTCCCTAGAGCACTCTCATTATAATTTCATGGGACTCAATTTGGGAAATGATTACAGAGATGAAAGGGCTTTGGAAATGTAAATATCTGTTCAGATCACAAAACCTACTAACATTTGAATGATAGTTCTGTAATTTGTAATGTGCTTTAAATGCACAGTATACTTTATCTCACAAATGTAGGAACTTGACCAAGAAGTCAATAATAACTGTGAAATCAAGGCTCAGAGAAGTTGTCTAGTATCATCTAGAGATTTCAAGGATGGGTTTCGTTGTCAGATGCATAAAAGTGCAAGAAGTTGGAAGTCTTGAGATAAAACTGCAGCACAGAGAAAATGTGTGTATAATGTAGGATAAAAGATCTGGAGAAAGCAGGTCCCAGTCAGGCCACCCTGATGCTAAGAGAAGTTCCAAGACACTCATTTAATATTAACTAGGTAATGTGAAGATTCGAAGGATAATCACACCATCAGGGTCCTTTGAGGGCCAGTAGCAGGTTCTGACTGGATGATATCTGAATGGTGTTTTATAATTAGTTGGCAAATAGACACTGATATTTCCTTTAGTACCCTGGAGCATAGCCCCAGCATTGTGCTTCCATCTGCCAGAGCCAGATGTAGAGTCCCAGACCCGATCTCAGCTTTGGGCCTTTTGTTGTCATGCTCATCATGTTTGATCGTCACACGTGGATATCTGATTGCATCCTTTGGGACCTGATTTGCCACAGAAACCACATGAAGTCATGCTGTGATTGCTACTGGTGTCCTGTCATGTGACACTGTGACACTGGCCTCTCTTGGCCCTGGATTTCGTAAGGAAGGAAAAGATGGAGCAGCAGGGAAAGAGAAAAAGGAATATTACAAAATGTGAAGGTCCTTACATGAGGAGTTCTATTGTTTCAGCGACCAAGTATTATTCTGCCTGTCTTGCATTTGATAATGGAAACTGAGGCACAAACAGGGAAATACCTGGACGGAGTCTCACAGAGCGCCAGAGGAAGATACTGGCTTTTCAGAGTGTTCTTTTGACGCTCCATTTATGGTCAAATTTTCTTTGGTGGGGAAGTTAGAAGTTTTTCAAGATTTCTTTAAACATTTCATTTTTTATTTAAAAATTGAAAATATAGTTGTGTACAATGCATTGTGATGACATTTTCTCCATACTCCCTGTATCACTGCAGTGTTGAACCCACTTCTTCCTATCTCTTGTTTACCCTTCTCTTCCTCCTTTCCTTCCTCCCTTCCTTCTTTCCTCCCTTCCTCCCTCCCTCCCTCCCTCCTTCCCTCCCTCCTTCCTGCCCTCCCTTCTTCATTCACTACTTCCCTCCCTCTCCCCCTCTCTCCTTTCCCTTCCTCTATCATTCCTTCTTTTCTTGCAAGTTTTATGTAGCTAATATTTTCTTTTAAAAATTGTATTCTATTTTTATTCATGTGTATATTTTTGTCTCTGTGAGTATGTTCAATTACCGATAAAGGCATGAAGATGGAGTGTCAGATTTCCAAGCTGAAGTCACAGCTGAATGCGAGTTGGTTGTGTGTAGGAACCACACTTGAGTCCTCTGCAAGACCAGCAAGTATTCTTCACCACTGAGCCTCCTCTTCAGCATTCATTAAACATAATATACTCATTTACTCTGTGTGTATTTGTGTGTGCGTGTGTGTGTGTGTGTGTGTGTGTGTAGTGCCCTCACATAGATTTGGAGGTAAAAAGACAACTTTCTGGAATCCATTCTGTTTTTCCATAATATGAGTTCTAGAAATTATACACAGGTCATTGGATGGCACATACCTGTAGCTGGTAAGCCATCTTTATATCTCCTTTTCTTTCATATTAATTGTATTTTTTCAGTTACTGAAGGTTTAAATAAAAACCAAAAATGGCATTGGGGTAGGAGAGGGAAAATTAAAAAGTTGAGAAAGTATAAGAAGGGACAGAGTGGGTGGGATGGGATTCTCTGGATCTAAATTTATCTCCTGTACACACACATGCTTCAACCAAAAATAGCTCTTACTCTGTGTAGGGTGTTATATAGTCCGTCAAGTTCCAGGGATTGAACCCAGGATTCTTCACATGCTAGGTAGCTGCGCTCCCACCAAGCTGTTTCTCCAGCTTGTGCAGTATGCTCTTTTTAAAATTTTATTTATTTTAAAAGTTTTGATATTATAACTTAACTACAAGATTTCTCTCTTCCCTTTTCTCCCTCAAAACCCTTCCTTTTGCCTCTTCCTGCTCTCCTTCAAATTCATAGCTTCTTTCTTCATTCATTGCTATTGCAAGCATACATATATATATATAAATAAATAAATAAATATATATATTTATATATTATATATATTTAACATATGTATATGTGTTATAATAATATATATATATTTAATATGTGTATATATATTGTTAAATATAACCTATCTAGTCTATATATGCTGCCTGCATGATCATTTGGCAGTGGACAACAGATTGTTTTGCTTTGCTATGGGGAAGCCAACTCTCCAGTCCTAACTTTCCACAGCTGCCTGCAATTCTTTGTGTAGGGTTCAGGCCTCATGGGCTTTTCTCTGTCCAGTTTGGCATGTTCATTGGTATCATCAATGTTCAGATCAAATTTGGGTATTCCGGCTCTTATAATCACCCCTGTTCTACAATGCTTCCTTGGCCTTAGGTGTGTGAGTGTTCTGCTGTGTCCTCTTGATAAGCTTCCATTTGGATATATTTCTGCTCCTTAAAGAGGACAGGAAAACAGTTAATCAAGAGAAAGTACAAATAATTCTAGTTCGGACCTGCTTTGGTTTTCTTGCATGAATGGTGTATACCTGTGTATTTAGTATGAGCATAGACTGATGTTTGCTTGCTGTTTCAAGATAGTCACTGAGAATGTAAGATATTTCCTTTATAGACCAAACAGAATTCAGATGAGGACTAGGAACTTACAACATGGGCAAAGCATACAGTTCAGCCAAGGATGCATACAATCTACAGGTATTAAGATTTTCTCGTGGAAAAAAAATCATTTCCAAGCAAGTGTGAGGTCAGAGCACATAGGGGGGTGCTCCACTTCTTACCTATGGAGAGCTTAACCAGAAACTGAGGCATAGGAAGAAAGCATATTATAAACATGTCCAAAAGGGAAGTCCATGGGGTCGTGCAGCTGAAAAACATAGAACCAAATTCTCTACTCTCAGCAGAGAAATCATGGCTGATAACTGGAAGCTAGGACAGTGTATGGCAATTATATTTATATTGACGTAATAATGTGATAATATTGTTGGTGGTAATTCCAGTTAATAGTTTATATGAGCCAGAGAAAGATGATGAAAATCTATTTATCATCTGCTGATCTGCCTGTCTGTTATCCATACGTCTATCCACCTACCCACCCATATATCCATCTGCCTGTCCATCTGTCCATCCATCCATCCATCCATCCATCCATCCATCCATCCATCCATCCATCCATCCATCCATTTATCATCAGTTCTTAGTGGATAAATCTAAATCTAGATTTTTACAGATCTCTGCTTAAAAATCTATATGCACATCTATTATCTAATTATCTCATCTGTCTATTATGTCTCTCTGTCTGTCTATATTTCCAGCCAACTAGCATCTATCACAGAGTTAATCAGGGTTCAGATCATGAACATGAAGGTAAAGAGCATGGAGTACACACCCCTGGGACTGGGAATGGTTTGAAATGAGGCTTTTCTGATTTTCCTTATGTTGCAAACATGACTTGTGAGGTTTTATCATTACAGTGAACATATTATTCCCTCCACACCTCCACACTGCCCTTTGTGCAAGTGATACAATCTGACAGGGGTGTATCTACCTCAAAGCACCCAGCACCAATTCTCTTGACTGATCATTACCTTCCACCCACACACACAGGAAGTACAAGATCACAGCTGAAGGTTTTGAGACTCAGTCATCCTGTCTAAATAGAGAAACTCCTTCCTTTCACAGGTGAGAGCCCAGAGAAAAAAGTAAGGAATCTAACTGGAAACACTGAGCAAAATAATGTTAAAGCTAGGGCAGAACCTGGGTAGTTCATACTAGACTTTTTATTCTGGTCCCTGAAGATACTGACACTGTTTAGAGACGTTTTCACTTGTCACAACAGGAGAAGAGCTACTGACATCTAACAGGGTGAAGTTGAAGATGTTGCAAAGATTCCTTCAAGCTACAGGAAAAGTTCTGACAATGAAAGATTCCACATCTGAAAGATTTCTGGTGTTGAGAAACCTTGTCTCATGCCATTGTGAAATCAGTCTCTTAGTGGATCTTGAAAATAATTTGGCATCATTACACTAGTTAAATGAAGTCAGCTAATGTGGAAAAGCTTTCCACAGCCACACAGTAGAAGTAAAGCTTGTGTCCTGAATCCACTGATACTCAGTTGTGACTAGTAGGATTCTCTGCCCCACTGCTCCTTCTAGACCTGTTTTGTTTTTTTTTTTCCACCCGCCTGTTCCCAAAGCTGCTTATGAAATAACCTCTCTGAGGCTTAATTTCAGTTACAATTGCCTGGCCAATGGCTAGGCCATGACTAACTCTCTCTCTCTCTCTCTCTCTCTCTCTCTCTCTCTCTCTCTCTCTCTAACTAACCTACTCTATTAGTTTATATTTTACCATGAAGCTCATGACTTGTTACCTCACATCTTGCTTCTTGGGTGGTTACATGGTATCTCTTTCAACTGCCTATTCTCTTTCTCTGTTCAAATTTTCTGCCTGGATTTACTCTGCTGAGCCATCGAACAAAACAGCTTTATTCATCAACCAATAAAGGCAACACATAACAGAAGGACATCCCATATCATTTCCCCTTATCTGTCTAAATAAAAAGAAAAGTTTTGAGCGGAGGCACCAGCACGCAGGCAAGTCCTGGCGGCAGAGGCACCGGCGTGCAGGCAGGCCCGGGTGGCGGAGGCACCGGCAGTCAGGCCCGGCAGGCAGGCCTAGGCAGCGGAAGCACCAGCACACAGACAGGCCCGGGCGGCGGAGGCACCAGCACGCAGGCAAGTCCGGGCGGCAGAGGCACCGGCGTGCAGGCGGGCCCGGGTGGCGGAGGCACCGACAGTCAGGCCCGGCAGGCAGGCCTAGGCGGCGGAAACAGCGGCGCACAGACAGTTCCGGGCGGCGGAGGCACCGGCAGGCAGGCCCGGGCGGCGGAGGCACTGGATACAGGATAGTGCGGGCAAGAAACAGTGAAGCCTGCACTGAGAACAGATTGCCCCGCTACAATTAAATCAAACCCAATAGATAGCATCGGTAAGAGGAGATGGGCAGACGCCAAGGCAAGAATTCACCCAACAATCTGAAAAACAACATGAAAACACCAGAACCCAATGATCTTACAACACAAGGACTTGAACACCCTATCACAGGAGAAGAGGAAAAAACTGACTTTTTGAAAGCAATAGAGTCCCTTAAACAACATGTAAAAAACGCCCTCATAGAAATGGATGAGAAGTATAACAAAAAGTTTGAAGAAATGAGTAAATACGTAAATGATACCCTGGGAAGCCAAGAAAAAACGATCAAACAGGTAATGGAAACAGTCCAAGAATTGAAAACTGAAATGGAAGCAAGGAAGAAAACACAAACTGAGGACCAGCTGGATATGGCAAATATAGGTCAATGAGCAGAGACTACAGAAACAAGCATAATCAATAGAATACAAGAGATAGAAGAAAGAATCTCAGATTCTGAAGACAACATAGAGAAAATAAACGGACTGATCAAAGAAAACACCAAAACCAACAAATTCTCATCACAAAACATTCAGGAAATATGGGACACAATAAAAAGACCAAACCTAAGAATAATAGGGATAGAAGAAGGAGAAGAGGCACAGCTCAAAGGTCCAGAAAACATTTTTAACAAAATTATGGAAGAAAACTTCCCCAACATAAAGAAAGATATTCCTTTGAATATTCAAGAAGCATACAGAACACCAAACAGACTGGATCAAAAAAAAACATCCCCTCGCCATATAATAATCAAAACACAAAATATACAGATTAAAGAAAGAATATTAAGAGCTGCAAAGGAAAAAGGCCAAGTAACTTATAAAGGTAAACCGATCAGACTTACACCTGACTTCTCTATGGAAACCATGAAAGCCAGAAGGTCCTGGATAGAGGTACTACAGAAACTAAGAGACCATGGATGCAAACCCAAACTACTATACCCAGCCAAGCTATCGTTCACTATCAATGGAGAAAACAAGACATTCCAGGATAAGAACAAATTTAAACAATACGTTGCCACAAATCCAGCCCTACAGAAAGTAATAGAAGGAAAATCACAACCCAAGGAATCCAACATTGCCAACACTGCCTACAATAACCCAGGCATCTAGCGACCCTTCAACAGCACAACTCAAAGAAGGGAGACACACAAACTCTTCTACCAAAAGCAGTAAGAATAACCGGAGTTAACAACCACTGGTCATTAATATCACTTAATATTAATGGTCTCAATTCACCAATAAAAAGGCACAGGCTAAGAGATTGGATACGAAAACAGGATCCAACAGTCTGCTGTTTGCAAGAAACTCATCTCAACCACAAAGACAGGCATCTACTCAGAGTAAAGGGTTGGGAAAAGGTTTTTCAAGCAAATGGTCCTAAGAAAAAAGCAGGTGTGGCCATACTAATTTCTAACAAAACTGACTTCAAACTAAAATCAATCAGAAGAGATCGACAGGGACACTTTATACTCATAACAGGAACGATTCAGCAGGATGAAGTCTCAATCCTGAATATCTATGCCCCTAATATAAAAGCACCCACTTATGTAAAAGAAATATTGCTAAAACTCAAGGCAGACATCAAATCACACACACTAGTAGTAGGAGACTTCAACACACTTCTCTCACCAATGGACAGGTCAATCAGACAGAAAACTAATAGAGAATTAAGAGAATTGTTGGAGGTAATGAATCAAATGGACTTAACAGACATCTATAGAACACTCCACCCAAATAGGAAAGAATACACCTTCTTCTCTGCAGCTCCATGGAACCTTCTCGAAAATTGACCACATACTTGGAAACAAAGGAAACCTCCACAGATACAAAAAAATATCAGTGTCCACCTGTGTCTTATCAGATCACCACGGATTAAAGTTAGAAGCCACCAACAAAGCTACCCCCAGAAAGCTGACAAACTCATGGAAACTGAACAGTCAACTACTGAACCACACCTGGGTCAAGGAAGAAATTAAGAAAGAAATTAAAGTCTTCCTTGAATTTAATGAAAACAAAGAGACAACATACTCAAATCTATGGGACACGATGAAAGCAGTGCTAAGAGGAAAGTTCATAGCACTAAGTGCCCACTTAAAGAAAACGGAGAAAGCATACATTGGGGACTTAACAGCACACCTGAAAGCTCTAGAAAAAAAAGAAGCAGACGCGCCCAGGAGGAGTAGAAGACTGGAAATAATCAAACTGAGGGCAGAAATCAACAAAATAGAAACACAGAAAACAGTCCAAAGAATCAATGAAACAAAAAGTTGGTTCTTGGAGAAAATCAACAAGATTGACAAACCCCTATCCAAACTAATTAAACGACAGAGAGAGAACACGCAAATAAATAAGATCAGAAATGAAAAGGGGGACATAACCACAGACACAGAGGAAATCCAGAGAATCATTAGATCTTACTACAAAAGCCTGTATGCCACAAAACTGGAAAATGCAAAAGAAATGGACACTTTTTTAGATAAGTACCATATACCAAACCTAAACCAAGACCAGGTGAACGATCTAAATAGACCTGTTAGTCGCAAAGAATTAGAAACAGTTATCAAAAATCTCCCTTCCAAAAAAAGCCCAGGGCCAGATGGTTTCAATGCAGAATTCTACCAGAACTTCCAAGAAGAGCTAATACCTATACTTCTTAATGTATTTCACAATATAGAAACAGAAGAGTCATTGCCAAATTCCTTTTATGAAGCTACAGTTACCCTGATACCAAAACCACACAAAGACCCAACCAAGAAAGAGAATTACAGGCCTATCTCACTCATGAACATCGACGCAAAAATTCTCAATAAAATACTGGCAAACCGAATCCAAGAACACATTAGAAAAGTTATCCATTATGATCAAGTAGGCTTCATTCCAGAGATGCAGGGCTGGTTCAACATACGCAAATCTATCAATGTAATCAACCATATAAATAAACTGAAAGAAAAAACCATATGATCATTTCATTAGATGCTGAAAAAGCATTCGACAAAATTCAACACTCCTTTATGATAAAGGTCTTGGAGAGATTAGGGATACAAGGGGCATACCTAAATATAATAAAAGCTATTTACAGCAAGCCGACAGCTAACATTAAATTAAATGGAGAAAAACTCAAAGCCATCCCACTAAAATCAGGAACACGACAAGGATGTCCACTCTCTCCATACCTCTTCAATATAGTGCTTGAAGTTCTAGCAATAGCAATAAGACAACATAAGGGGATCAAGGGGATCCATATTGGAAAGGAAGAAGTTAAGCTTTCATTATTTGCAGATGATATGATAGTATACATAACCGACCCCAAAAACTCTACCAAAGAACTCCTACAGCTGATAAACACCTTTGGTAATGTGGCAGGATACAAAATCAACTCCAAAAAATCAGTTGCCTTCCTATACACTAAGGATAAGGAAGCAGAGAGGGAAATCAGAGAAGCATCACCTTTCACGATAGCCACAAATAGCATAAAATACCTTGGGGTAACTCTGACCAAGGAAGTGAAAGATCTATTTGGCAAGAACTTTAAGTCTTTGAAGAAAGAAATTGAAGAGGATACCAGAAAATGGAAGGACCTCCCTTGCTCTTGGATTGGGAGGATCAACATAGTAAAAATGGCAATTCTACCAAAAGCAATCTATAGATTCAACGCAATCCCCATCAAAATCCCATCAAAATTCTTCACAGATCTGGAGAAGACAATAATCAACTTTATATGGAAAAACAAAAAACCCAGGATAGCCAAAACAATCTTATACAATAAAGGATTGTCTGGAGGCATTACCATCCCTGACTTCAAACTCTATTACAGAGCTACAGTACTGAAAATGGCTTGGTACTGGCATAAAAACAGAGAAGTCGACCAATGGAATAGAATAGAAGACCCTGACTTTAGCCCACAAACCTATGAACACCTGATTTTCGATAAAGGAGCTAAAAGTATACAATGGAAAAAAGAGAGCATCTTCAACAAATTGTGCTGGCAAAACTGGAAGTCAATCTGTAGAAGAATGAAAATAGATCCATATATATCACCATGCACAAAACTCAAGTCCAAATGGATTAAAGACCTCAATATCAGTCCAAACACACTGAATCTGATAGAAGAGAAAGTGGGAAGTACTCTACAACACATGGGCACAGGAGAACACTTCCTACGTACAACCCCAGCAGCACAAACACTAAGGACATCATTGAATAAATGGGACCTCCTGAGACTGAGAAGCTTCTGTAAAGCAAAGGACACTGTCACTAAGACAGAAAGGCAACCCACTGACTGGGAGAAGATCTTCACCAACCCCGCAACTGACAAAGGTCTGATATCCAAAATATACAAAGAACTCAAGAAATTAGACCGTAAAAGGTTAATCAATCCAATTATAAAATGGGGCACTGAGCTGAACAGAGACTTTTCAACAGAAGAAGTTCAAATGGCCAAAAGTCACTTAAGATCATGCTCAACTTCCTTAGCAATCAGGGAAATGCAAATCAAGACAACATTAAGATACCATCTTACACCGGTCAGAATGGCTAAAATCAAAAACACCAATGATAGCCTCTGCTGGAGAGGTTGTGGAGAAAGGGGCACTCTCATCCATTGCTGGTGGGAATGCAAACTTGTGCAACCACTTTGGAAAGCAGTGTGGCGGTTTCTCAGGAAAGTCGGGTTCAACCTACCTCTTGACCCAGCAATACCACTATTGGGAATATACCCAAGAGATGCCCAAACATACAACAAAAGTATATGCTCAACTATGTTCATAGCAGCATTGTTTGTAATTGCCAGAACCTGGAAACAACCTAGATGTCCTTCAATGGAAGAATGGATGAAGAAAGTATGGAATATATACATATTAGAGTACTACTCAGCAGTAAAAAACAATGACTTCTTGAATTTTGCATACAAATGGACGGAAATTGAAAACACTATCCTGAGTGAGGTAAGCCAGACCCAAAAAGAGGAACATGGGATGTACTCACTCATATTTGGTTTCTAGCCATAAATAAAGGACATTGAGACTGTAATTTGTGACTCTAGAGAAGCTAAATAAGAAGGTGAACCCCAAGAAAAACATATAAGCATCCCCCTGAATATTAACCTTCATCAGGCGATGAAAGAAGACAGAGACAGAGACCAACATTGGAGCACTGGACTGAAGTCTCACGATCCAAAGGAGGAGCAGAAGGAGAGTGAGCACGAGCAAGGAACTCAGGACGGCAAGGGGTGCACCCACACACTGAGGCAATGGGGATGATCTATCGGGAACTCACCAAGGCCAGCTGGCCGGGGACTGAAAAAGCATGGGACAAAACCGGTCTCGCTGAACATAATGGACAATGAGGACTACTGAGAACTGAAGAACAATGGCAATGGGTTCTTGATCCTATTGCATGTAATGGCTTTGTGGGAGCCCAGGTAGTTTGGATGCTCACCTTAATAGACCTGGATGGAGGTGGGTGGTCCTTGGACCTCCCACAGGGCAGAGAAACCTGCTTACTCTTTGGGCTGAGGAGGAAGGAAGACTTGATTGGGGGAGGGGGAGGGAATGGGAGGTGGTGGCGGGGAAGAGGCAGAAATCTTTAATAATTAAATTAATTAATTAATAAAAAAAATCAGCAAGAAAAAAAAAGAAATGTTTGTGCCTACAATAAGAAATGAACTATCTGAAAGAAGAAATCCTAAAACCTAGCTGGGATCCAGAAAACAGACTCTCAGGCTCTCAGGTCAGTCTCTCCTTCATCTGTGTTTGCTCAGTCTGTAAACTTGGCCTTTTCATGTGGTTGGTCTGACTGTTAAACAGAGAGAGACTGATGAGTTTGGAGTTCCGGGATCATGAGGATAAAGCTTTATAATCAAGTCTTTTGCAGGGGACCTCTGTCCCTATCAAGTTTTTCAAATTGTAATTCAATATTAAATGTATGCTAAAGAGGGCTATGAGGTGGATCAGAGGGGAGAGGCACTTGCAGCTAAGCCTGGCCGTCTGAATTTGATCCCTGGGACCCACAAGGTAGGAGAAGAGAACAGACTCGTGCAAGTTGTCCTCCCCTTCTCACTGGAATGTGGTGCATATAAACAGTGTTCGTACCATCAACAACACAAACCCGTGTAGGAAACCTACTTTTTCATGTTACCTCTCTTTTGCTCCACTACCAAACTCATCCATTCCCACGGAATAAAATTTAAACCTGCCTGCCAAAGCATGCAAGGCTTTTCCCCAAGTCATTTGACCCTTTACGTCCCCCCTGCAGCAACCTGTACAAACACTTGTCACAGAAGCATTTGCCCAGTGCAAGACCCTCAGAGTCAGCCACAGAGTGGGTTTGAAATCCCCGCTCAAAGACGTGGCTTACCTTCAGTCTAGCGGGATGGCTTAGTACATAGAGGAACTTGCTACCAGGCCTGACAATCTGCATTTTATTCCCAGGATCCACATGATAGAAGGAGACAACCAATTCTTGTAAGTTGTCCTTTGACCTTTGTATACTGTAAATGTGAGCGCATGCACAAACACACGTAGATACACAGACAATAAATAGCTGCAATTAAAAAAAAAAAAGAAAAGTTTTAACTTTAATATAGTAAAATTACATATAACAAAACAGTTATCAAGCAAGAATTACAGCTATAATATTTAGTCTATTTTTATTAGACAAAAATTAAAGAAAATATTTTATCATCCATCTTGTCTTTGTAAGTCTAAAATTTCGTACCTAATTTATCTTTTATTATAAGTAAGGAAAACTATAACTAACTGTCTTCAACTACATCAAAGACCCCTGTAAACAGGAAGTACACTGAAAGCAACTTCCAAAACTCTAGAACTGACAGAAACATCTCATAGCCTGGACAGTAACCCAAAGTTCTTCTGTAATGTATCAGCCTACAAGCTTATAGTATCTGGCAGACTTTCCCATCAAGCAGGGAATTTGAAAAGCCTACCATTGATTCCCTGTCTCTAGCTTCAGCATAAATCAGGTATATAGACAGTATCTGATGGTGTATAAAGAGATGCCACTCCACAATACCCAGAGGAAGTAGTCCTAACCACAGTTACATGGAAATTATCAGTATTTTACATCTGAAGGGATGCCTTGGCTTTGGGAGAAGCACCATCACATATGAACTACATAGTTACCTACAGTGCATATTACTCATCATGTACCAAGATCTGAGGATTCAGTAACTAAGACATGGCCCTGCTCTGTTACTGTAGATGGAGGCTTCTTGTTCATTTCCTGGCTTCCCAGACCCAAAATAATTACACAAATACTATATTAGTAAAACACTGCTTGGTCAATAGCTTAGACTTCTTATTAAGTAACTCTTACATCTTAAAATATTCCATTGCTATTACTCTATGTATCATCACGAGGTTGTGGCATACCAGCAAGGTTCCAGTGGTCTCCTGTGGGTGTCTTTCTCCTTTGGCACCTACATGGAGACTCTTTGACTCAGCCTTCTTTCTCCCAGCATTCAGTTTAGTTTTAGCTCTGTTCTGTCCTGCCACAGACACAAAGCTGCTTCTTATTAACCAATGGTAATAAAACATATCCAAAACATACAGAGGGGAATTCCACATCATGTTATCACATTTATCCAGAAATAAACATACTCTTTGTGTCCCAAACATAGATGATTTAATGCTTGAGACTGCTCTGCATACAAGTGAACTTATTTTGTTTAACTTTTTACCTTGAGTACAGCCAAATAACTTCTCTGTACATTTCATTTGTTTCATGTCCAAACTGGGGAAAATAATGATGCCTACCACATAGAATTGTGCTAAGGATTAAAATATAAAACTTCAGGTAGTGGGAATATCAAGTAGAAACAAGAACAATACTGTCTTACGTAGTTACAATTATCAGACAGGAACCTTGGGTCTATATCTTGCTTTATTTAACTAACAACAATGCCCGTTTTGTCAAGTTACTATACTATTCTGGGTCTTGGCTGAATGATTATTATAGGCTATCTTCTAATGGGCTATACCCCAAATCAAGTAACTTTGAAGAGACTCTGGGCATATCACAATCCATTTCTTTTGGAGCTTGACTAATACAATGAGTGTGCTAATTCAACCCACATCCTCGCACTCCTAGTCTTAACCTAAGTGAGCATGACTAGATCTGTGTGTTTTAGCTGAGCAAAGATAATAGCAATGCTACAATGAGCCAGGTTTATGAGCTGCCCACTGCCTGCCCCTGGCTGCTTAGGATGTGTATCAGTGTCAGCCTGCACTGATCATGAACAAAGAGAGAAGATGGTAGTGGTTTTATTTTTAACGAAGTGACTCATCCTCCCTCTGGTTGTGAGTTGTTCCAAGCAGAGGAAGAGAGCAGGGATGTAAGAAGTAAGTTCAGGACACATTTACACCATTGGGAACCAACGACAGGAGATGCAATAGAATCTTGTTTAGCTTGATCTGCCCTGGAAAAGATGTCTAACCCAAAGAGATTAGATTCAAAGGGAAGGAAGATCACTGTAGCTAGTAAATGCCAATGATAATTAGAACCCCAACAAGGGGTAGGAGAAAGTATCAATCAATGTAATATGTAATTAAGGACAGGAATGTCCTGAATCTTGTTTCCAAATGCTGGCTTCAATCAGAAGCTTTTATACCAGGTTTAGCATAGTCATAAGGGACCATGGACCCCCCCCCCCCACCCCATGTACTTGTAGCTTTCTTGTCTATTTACACAACAGTGGTTCTGCTTGCATGTACTTCACTGATTAACATCTCAAGAGTTAGAGTAATTATTGGGTCCTGATAATGTGCCAGGAATTGCACTAAACACTCAATAATTGTGAAGTCATTGAGCTCTACAGCAACCTTATGAAATATTTATAGCGACTATTGCCATGTCACACTTTATGAAACAGAGGCTTAAAGCCAAGGTAAATCATTTGCCCCAAGTCAGAGGGCTAATAAGCAGTTTTGCCAGGGCTGGAAACCAGGCCTGTCTGTCTGCAGAGCCCATTTCCTTAACCACAATGCTCTGCAGCTCTTCATGCTGGGTTTCCATGAAAGCTTTCATTTTCCGAAAGTGTTCCATGGTTATTTTAAAAGAAATAAAATAAAAGTTTGAAAGTGACAGATTAGATGTTCTGAGATCTCCCCTAACTCTAAATGTACAGCTTTGCTGCATTTTCAGAAGGAAAATCTTAGAGGCTATGTAACTGGGGTTTGTGGGGAAGGCAATGGGCAGCTTCTGGGATAATAATAGTAGCTAATATCTGAGAGCTTAATAAGCCACACCATGCTCTAAATCCTTCACTCACATTAGCTCGTTTAATTCCAGCACCAACTTTCTTCAATGAGTGCTATTATAATCCCCATTTCTGTATAAGGAAACATTACAATGAGGTTATCACTCATTCAAGGTCATGCAAATACAAGGTAAAAGACCAGTGTGTATCTTTGTCCCTGTGCTATACTGAGATGCCTTAATCTGGGAGAAAATGACTTTCCTTAATATCAGCATTTATATTTCAACACCAGGCCAATGCAAATTTATGTAAATACACATGCATTTCAGCTGCTACCCTGGTATTGGTGCCAACTTCCCCTCAGGGATGTCAATGTAGCAAAATTTGGCCATTGTCACTGATTTGAACAACCAAATTAGTAGACATTTCCTTGATTCTCTATATTTCTGACTTGGAAGCAATAAATGTATTCAAATAGTTTGTGCCTATACATGTTTAATTTTCTACCTTCTTTCTCGGGTTTTCAAATGTGGTTACCTGATAACTCATTTAGAATGAGACCCTGATACCTTGCTTCTATCTACTTTCGCCTTTTCACATGCTTTGCTTTGGGGTTTTGCTGCAGTCCTGCAGGAGGGCCAATCAAAGGATAGCACGCCCTCTACATGGAGAGAGTGAAGAGGTTTGTTCAGGCTCCCACTGAAGTTTTTTTCAGATGCCTTCTACAGCCTTTTTACCATTGGTTTTTGGTAATGGTGTTATATGCTTTCTTCACTAGATACAGGGAATCTAGCAACCAGTTTGACACACAGTGAGAAAATGAAATAAATTGGCACGTCTGTCTTTTTTAGTTTTCCTTTATTTTTATTTTATGTGTATGGATCCTTTGCCAGCATGTGTGTCTGTGCACTGTTTGTCTGGTGCCTCTGGAGGTCAGAAGAGGACATCAGATACCTTGGGACAGAAGTGGCATACAGTTAGGAAGCACTATGTGAGTTTTAAATATAGAACTTGTAACTTCTGGAAAGAACCATTGTGCCATCTATCCGTCCCCATGCCTGTCCTTTTGAAAAACAGACACTTGGATTGTAGTTGTAGCTTAAATGGTAGCGTGAGGGTCTAGCATGCGTAGAGCCTGGCTTTATCTGTAGCACAGCACAAATCAGGTGTGCATTCCTGTCATCCCAGTACAGTGAAGGTAGAGATAGGAGGATCAGAGACTCCAAGGTTATCTTTGACTACAATGAGAATTCTAAGCTAGCCTGAGCTACCTGGAGAGAGCTGGTTACCACAAACAGACATATACCTAACAAGACTGGTGCTCTAATATAAAAAGAGAAAAAATGAAATCTACTGATTTATTGTTATTTCAGGCAGGCGTGTCCTGTGCTTTGGACAGCCTTACTATATAATTTGTAACCTGTGTGGGGCCATTTGAGAACATAAAAGGGTATTTTTAATATGACATTAGGATAACCATTATACACTTAGAAAATCTTGAGGAAACCTTGGAGCATGATTGCCTTGGCTAAAAAGTGAGCCCTCAATTTTTACGCACAATAGATATGCACCGTAGGTGGCTTTCTTTTTGATATGGTCCTTAGGTAAAACATGCCCAGGGTCATATAACAGATACACGGCAAATCTGTCTGTCTGATTCTAAAAGCTTGAATTGCAGTAGGTATCACAGGTGGGGACTCGACATTCTAGCCACACAAGCGTTGACCATAAAAGTTGCTTAGTTGTCAAGCCTTTCTGCTCCGCATTGTGCTGCCAGCCATTGTCCTTAATCCTGGGAACTCCGGTGGCATGTGATGACTGTTCTACCCCAGCAGAGGGCAGTGTTGCCATATCGGCCCAAGGCAGAGGCTACAGGAAACAGGAAGGAGGCCTGGATTGAGCAGGCCTAGTGGCCTGGCTCAGCCTCCCGGGAACAGCCAGCATCACAAGGCTGCCTCAAAACCAGCTGCTTTCTGGCTCCCATCCTCTGAATCCTCACCACGGATAAATCTGCTGTCCCCACCACCTGTCTAGTGGTTCCCATGATACCACACCTGAACAAATTCGAGAAGTGTGTGCCACCTAGGGTACAAAGAGGCCCAGGGAGGGTTTCCAGATTGAAAATAGAACTGTTGCCATTTTCTTATTTGCTCAGAAGTATTCTGGAGCTGGGAGTGCTGTTGACATACTTGTTACCACTTAATCTTTAATAAGGAATCATTTTCATGGGGGAGCTGAGTTCTGGATCCTTGCCAGTTTAGATAATTATATTCCACCAGAAGTCTAAAGCTGCTAAGGCAGAATTCATTTTTCCACTTAGAGTGAGAAGTCTCGAAGATGGAGGTTTGGTGTGTGTGTGTGTGTGTGTGTGTGTGTGAGAGAGAGAGAGAGAGAGAGAGAGAGAGAGAGAGAGAGAGAGAGAGAGAATCAAAATGGTCTGTGGGAAAGAGAGACCAATGTTTCATGAGGTTAAACAAACCTCAAAGAGTCATCACATAGCAGATTTTTTTTTTTTTTGATGTTGTTTCCTTTGGGCTTATACATAGTGAGATTCATTTGTAGTTTTTGTCTGTAAGTAGGAATTCAATTTTTGCTCTTTTTAAAAAGGCACCTGATTTACAAGGGGTGTGAAACAAAGCAGAAAATGATAAGAGGAGGGGAAAATAACAATTCAGATGAAAAGAAAAATGCGTATAGAAAAAAATCCTTTTAACAGTTTCTCTCGTCTAAAGTGGTTAGGACAGCATTTTTATATTAAGTTCAGCATTTTGTCAGAAGGGGATGAAAATGTCCTGTGATCCTCAGCTAAGAATTGAGGGTGATTTTATATCCTCCTGCTGGCACAGATCGTAATCAACCAGAAAACTTCAAAATGACAGATAAACAAAAGACATCTTTATTCTCTAAGGCTCATTAGGTCAGACCAAGACTGCGAAGCATTGGAAAATGAGGTGCGAGAAATAGGCAAGCTACAGAAGTTATTTTGGGGTAATTCCTCTCTCCCTACTGCCCCATCCTGCCCTGTTCTCTCTCAGGTTTCCAGGGGCCTGATTCCTACAAGGAAGTGGGAGAAATTGAAGGTGAGGGTGAAGCTCAAGGGTCCATAGGAGAAGAAGCTCACGTACTGGCTCATGTCACTCATTCGCCCCAGCTTTCAGGGACACATGGAATATCAAGCTGAGCTTCATCTCTTCTTCCCAGCTCAGTACTTCTGCTCCTCAGCCTCATAATGGCGAAATGTGTATCGGCGTAAAATGAAGGCAGACAGAAATTGTAATAATATATACAGCTTTGATTGGGAAATAGACTTACAGAACCAGAGGTTCCAGCAGAGAACAGGAAAGCAGAAGGGGTGGCGGGGAGCAAGCCCTCAATCTTTATAAGTAAAAAATATCCTCGGGAGACCCCACCCTACAAGTAAGGTGATTGGCTGGGTCTCCCCTACAAAAATGGCTCCTATTCATAGGTGTGTAAGATTAGAGACCTCAAATAAGAAGAAGTTTCTTCCTCTCTCTTTCTGGCTGTCTTTCAGTTCTACCCCCCACTTTCCATCCTTCTTCTTACCCTCTACTTCTTCTTTCTCTGCCTCCTCTCTCTTCACAGTAGTTCCTCCCAATTCTCATATCTTTGACCCCCTAAATAAAATCTCTTCAACTCATCATTCTTATTTATTTTGTTTTATGTGTGTGAGTGATTTGTTTGCATGTATAAATACATATCACATGGAGGCCTGGTACCTATGGAGATCAGAAGATGGCATTGAATCCCCTGGGATGAAAGGGTAAGTGGTTGTGAACTATCATGTAGGTGCTGCAAGCTGAATCTAGGTTTTTTCAAGAGCAGCAACTCTTCTTAACCACTGAGCCATTGCTTCATGGCCCCCTGTCAACTCATTCTTAACAGCACAAATTCTCTTCTAAGTTTTTCAAAAGCTGGTTTGTACCTACAGGACAAGCTTTCCATCTTAAGTTAGTGTCCAATATTCTTCATGGAAGGGCTTCTGTCTGCTTTCCAAACTTCTGTTAGCCTCAGTGACACACTAATACCTGTTTTCCAATCTTACAATAACTCAGTTATTAGTAAACACATTATCCTCTATGTCTCTATGTTTTCCTACCTCTTTGCCTATATTAATTATCTTACTTAGGGTTCCTATTGGTGTGGTAAAATGCCATGACAAAAGTAACCTGGGGAAAAGCAAGCTTATTTCATCTTTTCTCTCCATGTAACAGTCCCCCAATAAGGAAAGTCAAGACAGGAACTCAAGCCGGGCAGAAACTTGGAAGCAAGAGCTGTTGCATAGACCACGAGGAGAGATGCTTACTGGCTTGTTCCCATGGCTTCCTCAATTTGCTTTCTTATACTACTCAGTATCACCAGTCCTCCCACAATAAGTTGATACCTCACACATCAATCATCAGTCAAGAAAAGGCAGCATAGGCTTGCCCACTGGCCAATCTGCTATAAGCATTTTCTCAAATATGGTTTTCTCTTCCCAAATGACTCTAACTCCTGTCAAGTTGACAAAACTAGCCAGCACACTCCAGATTCCCAACTTCCATCTACTTACCTTGTATCAGCTTGAGGACTCTGTTCTCTTGAGGGAGGCACTTCACACATCTGCTTTAAATGGACATAAACCCTCTTTGCTTGTGAACTTCTCCCAAACTTTACAAGCAACACATGTTTGGTATTGGCATAATACTTAGCATTTTGAAAGCCACATTTTATCTTTCCTCCTATGTGTGCAGTCTGCTAGTACAAGGAATAATCTTCATTCTACACACAGATTAATCCAATGCTTTTTGTATGGCAAGTTTTAAAAGGCAATTTTCTGCACAGATTAATGAGTACTTTTAAGACTCTGTGATTGAAGGAGTGAATCAAAGTTTCATGGATGCATGAATAAATAACTTTGTGCATGGGTGAATAAATGAATTCCTGTACTTATGCATTCAAATAGATCTTGGGAGGCCACTATGCAAATTAACCCAGGAATAGATGAATGCTTGTATGCATAAATGAATAAAAACATACATATACGAATCTGTGAATGAATGACCAAATACTTGGATTTCCGATTCTTGAAAATGTTTCTCAGTGAGTGGTTGACTAAGGTATTACTGTACATACCTCGGAAAATCTGTGAATTTTCCCTAGAACCTTGAATATAGAGCTAGAGAGATGTCTCAGTGGTTAAGAACACTGGTTGCTCTTCCAGAGGTCCTAGCTTTAATTCCCGGAATGTTCATAACAACTCACAACCATTTGTAATTCCAGTTCCAAGGAACTCTATGACATTTTATCACCTCTCTGAGCACTGTATGTGTGTGGTAAAGCCATACACACAGGTAAAATACTTTCAAACATAGAATGAAAATGATAAAAAATTAACCCTGAATATAATGGTTATATCCAACAAATACATTATCCTTCTGTATTGGCTCTTCAGATGGTGCTGGCCTATTTTTGCACTAAAATGTTTAGACTGGTCACAACTACGTAAGAAATGGTAAATGACTTATTGAGCCTTCTTCTTCCACATCCCGTATTCCACTTCTTATACATGCTTTCCTTTTTGATTTTGGTATTCAGCATTATGCACTGAGGACTGTGTTTGACATTCCAAACCAAGGCTTTCCATTATGCTTTACAGTTACAGCTGCCATTTCCCTGGGGAGAAAGTGAGTGATCCACTTGTGTTTGTAAAATATTGGCATTTCCGTATTTGTATCTGTGTGGCCAAATTCTGTTGGTTTTTTCTTAATTCACAATGAGATTATCTGTACTCTAACTTGTTCGAGGATTTCATTGTGAATCAAATGAGAGCCGGAACTTCTCAGAGGCACACTCACAGTATCTGTTTTTTTTTATATATAGACATGCTATCTAGTCATTTATCTTCAGTCTCTGCTAGCAAAGAAATACTTCTTGGTCCATGGCTTATTTTCCTTGAGTTACAAGTTAATACTTTGTTCCTTGCCTATAAAGAAGGTTGATAGGAAAACTGCCCAGTAGGAAAACAAAACAAAACAAAATAAACATATCTGCATTATTTTTTTTTTCTGAAAAGGTGAAAACAAATTTGAATCTCCTTTTTAACGCACTGGTCCTTAAATTTTCAATTCATGTGATAGAAGTATTCAAGATAACTAGTAGGCTATATCAAGAAACTAAAGAGTATGTGATCCATTTTCTGTATTTATGTCAATGTCTAAATGGAAAAATACAGTGGAGTCAATAATTGATGTGGGGCATGTCTGCTGCATGGATTATGAGTGTGAGATTGAAGACATCACGGTTTCCGTCGCTCATTCTTCCCTGCTTTATGTTTCTTAATGGAAACCACCTCTTTGGGAGCCATATTTGGTCCAGGCACAGAGTTAAACAACTGCTAGTGATCTCCTTTATCCTCAGGATCAAATTATGGTGAGTTTGTTGGTGTAGCCATAGTGTCTAGTTCTCAAATGCCCTTAGATTGTTTCAGTGGTTTGGTTCACCAACTAGCAAATATCAAGAGCAGATTTGCAGTGTTGCTAAACAATGCAGACACTCAAGAGTGTCACTTAAACAGAATCACATGAAATTGTGTTTTAATCTTGATGATGATAATGATGGTGATGAAAAAGGTGACAGTGGTGATGATAGCAAAAATGATGATGCTGGTGACAGAAATATAGTAGTCACTATTAAGATGGCCAAATGTAGTCTGCCACTGCCTGATCCCACGTGGTGCTTGATTTCAACCTAGGGGATTGTGAACATAAGAAAAAAGATATTGTTATAGGAGAAAAAGCTGGTTTATACTGATAGTCAAATTGGCACTTGAGCAGCGTACTGTTTTGGAATGAGGCTTAAACATCTAAGACAATATAAGCATATTCTCCTATAAATATATAGGCATCTTACTGTGAGATACTCAGCCATAGACAGAAGTAACATGAATATATATTTTTAGTTACAGACTTGGTTTGTCTCTAAGAAGGCAAAATATACTTAGATGAGAACACTACTAACCTTCTAATCTGGTGGACATGATCAATTCAATGCCCTGTTTGCACGACGATTGGCTACCAAAGGAACTGGCAGAAGGGGAAGCATGAGAAGCACGCTGTCGTGTTGTTACTCTTGTTAAGCATGTATTATCTACTATTCTGTCTAATAATCACATAATCCTGATAGCTGTACCTTTAGGCAGATCATAGTTAAATCACTTGGCCCTGTGAGGCTAGACCTTTTCCATGGTACTTTTGCCTTTTCATAATGTGATTCATGAGCCAAGTGAGCAACATTACCCAGAATTCTGCAAGCATCTAAACGATGGATGTGTTTAGGCTTATCTTAGACCAGAATGAGAATCTGCATTTTAACATTAATATTTTGATGTAAGAACTGAAATTAGAAAAACTTCACTCATGCTATATTGCACTGGTCCCCTCACACACCTTTCTCTTTCCCCAGAAAGCAGAATCACTCGTTGTGGTAATAGCAAGAACAGAAGTCTGATTTGTATTTGGGAACTCCCAAGAGTCTACCAATCAAGTGTCTGAATACAGCTTTCCTCCTGGGTTGGAAGCCTGCAGTCCAAGGTTCCTGGGGCCACAAGATACTTGGTATATTTAGATTAGTTGCCCTTATTGGAAATGCAATCCGAAAGATTTACCCTAACTTCTTTCTGCAGTTCAAGGAGAAGTTGTGAATCTGAGGAGCTTTACCCAGTGTGTCTGATGTATCATCTTCAAGTTTCTTTCTCTTGGCTCTTCTGCTCTAGTCTGTGAGTCACTCCGTTGAGTTTTCAGTTATTCTATATTTCAGCTCTAGAAATATCTTTTGCTTCCTTTTAAGTTTTCAGGAACTTCATTGGTATTCATAGTGTTCTTACCTATATTTGCATCTTTATTTAGTTTATTGCTGTTTTAGATTGCCAGGGAGGAGGTATTTACTGCAGCATTAGTGAAATGACTATTCATGTTGAGAAAGTCATGCTGGGTATTGTGGAACAGCGTCAAGTTCCCATGACTAGAGAGGCCATAAACTTAAGGGATACAATTAACTGCTTTCATTTTGCTCAATGGAAATGTAGCCCAACTTCCTCCTATTTATGTTAATACCCATAGACGAGTGCTGTCTTCTGCTTGGGTCATAGTTTTGACAAGGGATGGCTGAGTGATTAACCATATTGCTCACTCTGAGTCTCAGGGAACATGTGAAGAAAGGGCAGGGGCAATGTCTGAGGCAGAAAAGGATGACCTCATAAACTCACAACTTCTGCAATAGCCTTCATAGACCTGTACAAGACTGAGACTGCCACCTTTCAGTAACAGTTTCATGAAGGGTTTAAGGAGCTCTGCCGAGGAACTAATGGGAGTTGGAGGCTGCCAGGGGAGTGGAAGCCACTGTCTTCAGTGATGTAGCCTTGAGAAGTTACGCATGTTCCAGTGGATCGCTTCACAACTGTACTCAAAGGAGCAGCTCTGATTAATCCCAGTGGGACTCAAAGCAAAATGGTAAACAAAGCAAATGACAGGGAAGGAAGTGAGGACTTGGGGTGTCCTAAGGGAAGATGGAGGCATGAGTATGATCATAAGTGTATAGAAGTACCAGAGAATAATAGAAAAAAATAACCTTCATAGTCTAATACTCCTGTTCCCTAATCATACATGAAATCTGTTTTTACCCACTCTAAAAAGAAAGCATTTGTTTAAAAGTTGTTTTAATGTCTTTGTTGGTGGAGTTGGCAGGAGGTCCTCTCCAGGGACAGTCTTGCTGAGCTCTATGCTTCCCTCCCCCACACTTTTGAATGCTCCATACCTCCCTGTTTCTTTGTGTGACTTTTGTTCTACTTGTTGTAAACATGACGTTTTGAACATAATTGCATAATATGTCTGGAAATCAATTTTTTTTTAGTTCTCAGAGTTTGCTGTTTCAGAATATTTTTTGTTTTTTGTTTTTTTTTTTGTTTGTTTGTTTGTTTTTGGACAGTTGTAAGATCAGCCTGCAGTGTAACCTTAAGACCTTCTCGGGCCTTTTTAAAGCCCATTCCTTTCCCTGGGCATGTGTAGCCCTTTAAAAACTATTCTATAGGCAGGGCTTATTTCTGGGAAAGGCTATTTCTCCTTCTCCTTGCAGTCATTAGTTGCCTGTAGTTCTTTGTTTAGATATTTGACCCTGAAAGTTTTTCTTCCTTCAATGTTAGTATATCTATAGATATTGCCATTGTTCCAGGCTTGGTCATGCAGCCATTGCTAAAAAGACTGCGTAACAGTAGACTTCCAGGTGTTCTGAATCTTACATTCCCCTCCCCCTATTGCCCATCCTACCTACCCCAGTTCCATGATGTTCCGTGTAGCCAATGCAGAGTGATCTGCCTTGAAATCTTTTACTAACAAAAACCAAAAACAGACTCAGCAGGTTGCATTTATATACATCTAGACACACATGTGTGTGTACATGCACACACACAGCAATAATAATAATCAGATTAAGATAGGATATCAGTTTGAGAGTTGGGAGCATGGTATAGTTTCTATATAGATATATAGAAAATTATCTGAGAGGATATGAAAGGTGAAAGGGAGAAAGAAAGTGGTGTAATCTTGTTTTAACTAAAAACATTAAAAGGTACACCAATTCTTCACATTGCCCAGTAGTCACTTCAGGTAGAAGAGGGTCTTGCAGGAATGGAAGGAAGGGTGACAGCAGTAACTCGTGACCTCTCCATCTCTACCACTGTGAACAGAGCAGAAATTAGTGATCACTGCATAAATTGCTGATATTTGGAAGAAAGAATGCTTTTTGCTTTCCTGACTACTACAAGGAGTAAGTGCACAGCTGGCAGACACAGGCAGTGGCTACTATGAAAAGAGCTAAAATTGACCAAAATTAACCATAATTTTCCATCCAGCCTTCCTTCTCCTGGAAGTTACAAGCTTTCAATCAAGTCAGGATTCTCAAACATCTATCTTTAGTGAAGAGATTCTGCCTGTGCAGTTGTCTAGATATGGAGACAGACTGCTGGTGCTTCCTCCCCCCTCATTCCTCAGAACCCCACAACTGTCTTTTGAAAACATAAAAATCAAATCAAAGAAGTGTCATTAATGGCAGCATATCCAAATAATACAAATTTCAATTCCAAAATTTCAGAAAACTTTTTCTCATTCTGATGTCTATTATTTAACATGGTTTACATCTCCAACAGTGATTAATGGTCACCCCTACTCTAAGACTATTTATAAGAGCTGAGGAGACTGTGTCAAATCAAAGTATTTTCAAATATAAATTGAATTAACCTAGTGGCATCAGATTAAGAGATAAATAGAAGTCATTCTTGAAGGAAAGGAGGAGATAGAATGAATGAATTAAGAGTTAAACAGAACTGAATGCAAATAAGAGATGTCATAGGTTATGAGATGCCTCAGTATCTATGCAAGCATCAGGACCTGATTTCCATTCCTTAGAACATATATAAAAACTGCCTAAGATGGTTTTTATCAATAATCATAGTGCTTGGGCTATGGACACAGAAAGATCCAGTTTTAGTGAGATACCCTGTCTCAAAAATAAGGTGAAAAGCAATTAAGGAAGAGATCTGCCATTGACTTCTGACCTCTGCATGTATGTGAACACATGGGCACCAGGATACACAAATTAAGTCATATTTATGGTGCAAAATACATTCAAGATCCTGGAAAGTCATTGCTCTGGTGCTGTGGCTAGTGAAAACTATTGTAGAATGTTTTTATGTGTATGATATACCATTGCTTCAAAACAGCCAAGAGAAAGTATAGGGTAGTAGACACTAGTTTATTTAAAATGTCAAGAACAATGGCACTGGGTTTTGATCCTACTGCACGTACTGGCTTTGTGGGAGCCTAGGCAGTTTGGATGCTCACCTTACTAGACCTGGAAGGAGGTAGGAGGTCCTTGGACTTCCCACAGGGCAAGGGAATCCTGACTGCTCTTTGGGCTGATGAGGGAGGGGGACTTGATTGGGGGAGAGGGAGGGAAATGGGAGGCGGTGGCGGGGAGGAGGCAGAAATCTTTAATAATTAAATAAAAAAAAGAAAAAAAATAAAATGTATTATTTCAAGACAGCATTCCTGAAAAAATTATTCCACTCTAATAAAGCATGTTTAATTACAGTAGAGACTGTGATGACAGCATAATCTCATGGTAAAAGAAGACCTGTGGTTGATATATATATGTGATCCGGACACCATTTTTTCACACACAGCACCGTATGGAATTGAACAGACAATGACTATGACATTACAGAAGTCTAATTGGCAAGGTGCAGATTCTCTCCATGCTTCAGATATATTCTGGCTGATAAGAGTGTTTAAACATTAATTTACAATTATGCAAATATATGCATATGATATGCTAATTTAAAAGGGATTTTTAAGAGAACAGAATTCCAAAAATACAATTGTTCTAAACAGAGTATGTTTTAGACACTCTGTAAACTGTATCTTGGCATTTTCTTGTCTACCTTTCTCTTTTTCGGTGTCTACACACTACTTTGTTTTTAATCTTTGTCAAAATGTTTTCTAGTGTGGACTTTCATTTGAATTTAGAGGTCAGGAAACTATGAAATTTTATAAACTGTATACATGGATATAAATGAATGTTTTTAGGGGGAGAAATTATCTCATACACACAGGGATATGTGAGATTATCTTCTTCTCTTCTTCCCCGGTGATGAAAAATATTAATGTTACTTGAATGGAATAGTGTACAATGAGAGAAACCTTGTGTTTTAAAAATAGTATAAACATCCATTTAATCCTAACTCCATAAATCTATTAAACTAATTCTGAAATTTTTATGCCTTAAACTATTTTTTAAAATGATACCTACCCTGCAGAGTTGTTTAGTTCTTGTCAGAGAAAATTTGTTCAGAAAATAATGGGGTTATTGTTATGATTGATCTTGGATGCATATTTCTAGCCCAAAGAGATCCTGTCATATCCTTTGAAGGCACTTGAAAGATTTTCCTTTCATCATATAATCTGCAACTTATTTCTGTAACCATATACCTTGTCACCCATCTATACTTGCTTTTGTTCATCCCTGAATTTCTTTACCACTTGACTAATTAATGGGAAAGTTTTCAGCATTCCTTCATCATTCAGACAGATAGTTAACCCCAAACCATTTATGAAAAATGAACACAAGCCTCGGGTTATTAAAAACTCTTCCTGGTGTTTAACCATGGTTGGAGATGATTAAGTTTGATCTTTGTTAGTACAGTGGTTCAGAACCATCAGATGTAGTGCCTGGCTTGGATGAAGCCTTGTCCTTTATTATTACAGTAAAACCAACTTTCATTGAATTTTCCTTCAAATGAATTTCCAATCAAAAATTTCAATGACTTTTCCTTTCTTTTTGACCATAACACCACAGAATTAATGTTCTCTTTCAAATTGGCAATTCATTGTATGAAATATGGTTTAACTCAGACCTCTGTTCAAATAGTTTCATCTAAAATATTTTAGATGAAGGAAAATTCAATGAACCACTGTACTCGGGATTTATTTGTGCTCATGGTTTCACAGATTTCAGTCTCTGATTAAATGGTTCCCCTGCTTTTAGGACCAACACAAGGAAGAAATATCATGGTGGAAGAAAATGGTGGAGGGAGGGAGAAAGGGAGGGAAGGAGAAAGGGAGGGAGGGAGAGAGGGAGGAAAGGAGGAAAGGAGGAAGGGAGAGAGAGAGAAAGAGAGAGAGAGAGAGAGAGAGAGAGAGAGAGAGAGAGAGAGAGAGAGAGAGAGAGAGAACATGCACTTGAGTATCAGGAATTAGGCATACCCTTTCAAGGCATGAATCTGATGATCTTCCAACCAGAATACTGTCTGTATTCCATCAACTCCAATATCATCAAGTTATGAATACATCAGTGTATTAATACACTGATAAATCGAAGTTCTTATAATCTGACCACTTTTAAAATTTCACTTCTGAAAAAGTCTTGGGATCTGAATCTTTGACACATGGGTCTGTAAATGGTACTTCATATTCAAAACACAAGTGTTCATATTTCACATTAGTAATGGTTGGCTATTGCACTAGCATTAATATGTTCTAGGATATAATATACATAGGAATTCTTTAAATCTTGTCTGGCATCATCTATATTTCCTGACTTCAAGATTACTCCTCAGTATTCAGATAAAACCACAAATCATGACAGCAAATATGAAATCCAAAGTTGCACATTATGTTATGCAGGACCTATTTCAAAAACCAAATGTGATACATTTGTTAAACCATACTAAAGCTCATAGCTTGGGATGAAAGCTAGGTGAAGGGAGGAGAAAAGGAGGCAGCTTCTTTTATGTTTGTAGTCAAATGTTACTCTTAAGTCAGTGACATTTAACCTTAGCTGGATACTGGAATCACCTGCCAATCGTTAAAGATACACTTTCTGGGACTCGCCTCCAAAGATTTGGATTTAACCGTTCTAGAGTACAATCTTGCAAACAGAAGGGAGACTATTTGGAAAAAAGCAGAGAGTCAGAGGAAGTGGTGGCAAACAAGGCTATAGGACATCAATATGATTAAAATATATACCCATCTGCAATTCCAAAACAAACCCTTTGTTTTGTATAATTAATAAATGCTAATAAAGTAATACAAAAGGTGCTTAAAATTTTCTCCAAATGATTCTGGTGTGGACGCTTTATTGAATCCACTCCTTCCAGCTACTTTTATGGTATCAAAATGATAAATTTCTGAAGGAGTACTTATTGATCCATAATACTCCTAAGAGTTGCTTCAGATCTTGTTAAAGTGGTGACTCTGACTTAACAGCCCTGAGTTAGGGCCTAAGATTCTGATTTTTTACAAACTCCTTAGTACTTCTGATATTGCCACCTTACACATTGAGCTTTCAGCACGAGTGCCCTAGAGATGTTATCGAGAGAGATAAGGAAACTAGCTGATAGACTAGACTGGAGTGAAAGGCAAGGATAATAGGACCATCATTTTCAGGAACAAACTGTTATTACTCATGTGACCCTAATGCAGGAGTATATTACAAAAGCTTTGGACTACTCATCTGCTTTGATGCAATTAGCAACCCACTTTCTAAGGTGCAGTAAAAGTGATAGTGGTTTAAGACAACCCTTCCCAATAATGTTTAAAATGCAAAGAGGATTGTAAAAGAAGACCCATCTCTGCCTTTTGGACATTTCTTCCATCTTCTAATCAGTCCATCTTGTATGCTCTTTGTCCAAAAGTTTCTCCACTGTCATTTTCTCATCACAGTTATTAGCTATCTCATTTTATCATCTCATCAACTGAACTGTTTATGCTGCTTCTAGTTTATTTGATGACAAGATGTTCTGCACAACACATATTTATTCTCATGTAGAGAAATTCTTAGTAACTTCAGCTAAGTTCTCCAATGGTTCTTCTATCCTAAAAGATAAAGCAAAAAATTGAGGAGATTTTTAGGTAATAATCAGTCCCTGCACATTGTATAGGTGGTATCACAGTTCTCTTGAACTTGATTTTATCCCCTATATACTACACATGATTTCACACTTCTGCTTATTTATTCATTAATTTGTGTGTTCATAGAGTCAAGAAGCAAAACATCTGACATAGATTTATACTATAGTGAGCAGCTACCAGGGAGTGTCAAGGAAGACTTCTTAGGGGACATGAAATATGAACTGCATCTTCAAGGAACATCGATTTTTCACTTGGACATATCAACTGTAGTCAAACTGACAGTAAGTATAAACTCACGGAAGCACAAAAAGTTTACATACTTTCTTTTTAAGTAAAGATTCATTATGGAGTATACTATGGGCTAGAAGAACAGTATGTGGACTAGAAGCTTAGGAAGAAACATTATAAAGTCCATGAGATGGAGAACTCTGGAGGATTTTGTGCTGATGGAACTATATTAAGGCTTATCCTTGACCACCTTTGGATATTTGCCTTTGTTGTTATCTTTCAACATCATATTTTCTTCCTTCACTTTTACATAATGAAGTTCTATTCATTCTTTAATGCTTTACTTGAAATAACCTGTCCAAGCCAGAAAACAGTCTTTCTTTCTGCACTTTGGACTCAAATTACTTTGATGATGTATTTCTTTGGCTCAAAGTTAAGATATTTGAACAGTAAATATTATGTTTTATTTGTCATCCAGATTTTCTCCACGCACACATTAGATGCTCAACACATAGATGTAAAATTGAATTAGATAGAATCATTTTAAAAAGTCAAAACCATCTGTCATGACTTACGCATTTTCCTATTTCTACTCTCCTCTTATTTGACTTGAGTTTACTGGCAAACTTACCTATTCATCCCAGTGTTCTCTGAAGAAATTTCACCCAGGAGCAAAGTACTGGCAGTTTCGAGGTGTCTTGCTTCAGAATCAAACGAATGACATAACTTCCATGAAGGTTCAGGGCCTCATGCTCTGTACCACCAGGAAGCATGCTGGATCATGAGATTGAAGTGATGGGCTAGAAATGTAGAAACAGTGTCAAGTCTTCACCACTAGTTTCATGGCATTCACCAAAATCCAAAGTACATGGTACTTATCATTTGTAGTATACTTACTACATTTTATGCACAGAAATAAACATATGCAACAAAGTTTTATAAGCAACAAATACAACAATTCTGAAAAATAGGCATCACCATGTCTCTATAGAAATATACCATGAGGCAGTAAATGAAATGACTAAATAACAGTCATTCTTCACTAGTTACCTAACAAAAGCAACTTGAGGAAGTAAGAGTTTATTTTGGCTCACACTTAAGGGTTTAACCATCATGGCAGTGAAGACAGGACATCAGGAGTAAGGGGCAGCTTGTCACATAGCATTGACAATAATGAGGCATACAGAGATGAATGTTGATGCTCAGCTTGCTTTATATTTGTTATTCAGTCTGGGACCCATGGGGTGATATTTTAGCATCAATCAATCTAATCTAAAAACTCCCTCATAAATATGCCTGCAGGTTTCTATCCATAGTGAGTCTAGATCCCATCAAGTTGACAATTGAGATCAATCACCATATAATCCGAGGGGTCATTGAGGTAATACTGGTGACAAGTTGAAGTGGGGATTAAGCGAAATAGTGACTCCAGAGCCCAACCATTTAGTTATGTAGTTGTATTGTCTTAAGGAATTTTAAAATGATGTTTGGTGTGCCAGGAATTATGAAGACTGGTGCTTTGATGGCATGAGCAGCTTCATGCCAACTAAGAGTTTTTAAATATGTTCCCATATTGTCATCAGCTCTCACTGGTACAATTACAGTGGGATGTGGGACACAAAATAGTATATGAAAATGTTCCTATCGATTGATTGGAAGTGAATAATTATTATCTTTTCTATATTATGTATTCACTATCAAAAGGCAATAGAAATGCTAAGCAAGATTAATATCCCTGTTTCATTATTTTTAATGCAAACTATTGATTTTAAAATAGCACAAGGCATGACAGTTTGTTACAATAAAACAATAATGTAGAGTATATGAAGTAATTGAGAATAATCTTTTTGCCTTTTTACTGTGGCTGTGGGGCATAAAGCTGTGTACATGTGGAGACATTTATGGCAAGCTTTTTCCAGAGATGGCAGCTTAAGCACTCTATAAAGAAGCACTTTGGAACCAGAGTATTATAAATAATTGGCAATAAAATTGGTAAATGGTCCTTTAATTTGATTCCATTATGTCACAGATCACAAGGACCAAGAGAGCTCAGCATTCAAAACACTAACTGCTGAGCCCAACACAAAGGTAAGTATAGGAGATGGTTTTAGAGTAGATTTACCGTCATGGAAATTTTCAGGGAAGAGGTGAACCTTTGACATCTGGGTGTGGAACAATATCTTGCTTAAGAGTCAGACATACTTGTTAATACTTGTCTGATTCCATTGCAAGTTTCCTCAGATACTCTTCCTTTCTAGGTACAGTATCTCTTCATATCTTTTCAACTTCCATATATTTTGTTCAATTTCACAGTTAACAGTAGTGATTAGTAGTGATTAAGTAGTAATACAGTAGTGATTTTTTCCTGTTTTCATTTCTGATGATGGAGTCTTTAGTGGCTGCAAAAGTTATGCATGGCCTTGTTGCCTAGACTAGATCATAAAGGATGTAAGAAAAAATGATAGACAACTGTACATGCTCTGCTAATCAGAACACACATAGAGTAGTGAAAGAAGTTCTAGACAAAACTCTATAAACAGCCTAATGCAAAGAACACAGAGTGAAGAGAGGAATATGAAATCATGTGAATATAGGACTTGTAATTGATGAGTCCTAGGGGAGTTTCTTGGAAATGCAAGAATTATCCGCAAGTGTTGTTACCTGCCAAAGAGGATTTAAGCTTGTTCTATGAAACCATAAACTGGATAAATTTGGTTTTATATAGATAAAAGTGAGTTTGTGTCCTATCTAGCCACAGAACACTGTGACCTTATATGAGTAAACCAAACCACACTTGACTCAATCATTTTTTTGTACACTTAGACAAATCTTGTCTGTAGGTTTCAAGTGTTGATGGATGATCTTAGACAAAACAGATTCAGTATTTGTTATAAAGGATTAGCTGCGAAGATAAAGGGTAAGATGATGGGGAAACTCTGTCAAACAATCACAGCTAATTGGGGCTTGGTGACCTGGATCCCAAGAAGAAAAACTGGGAGATCCAGGTGCACACTCTCTGTGCGGTGCCTGCAAGACCGATTGGAAGTTGGACCTCCCACTCTTATAGTATGAGTTTCCCCTTTTTAACCATTACAGTATAACTGTTATTCTTGAGCTAGCCTGGTTATTTATTGTACCGACCTATTTCCCTACACTTGGTGCCCAATGTGGGGCTTGAACCCACAACCTTGGGATTAAGAGTCTCATGCTCTGCCAACTGAGTTATATGTAGGCTTCTTCCAGTGTTGTTTTGTAGTAACACATAGCTGCATAACATGGGATCTGAATGGCAATGGGCTTTGATAAGCTTCTTCATCCAGTTTCTTGGCAGCAAGGCACATTCATTTTCCTGAAATGAGAAACTGTTATCTATTCTTCTACTCAAAGCAGAAAGGAAATTGATTAGAACAGTTTGTTTTCTTTTCTAAGCTTGAGAACATCTGAGAATGTTGTCTAAGCATGCATGTGTGGTCCAAAAAGAATCATTTAGAGCAAGTGATTCCTTCCTGGGATTTCATGTATGGTAATCACAAAAGAAGTTGGATCCATTAAGTCCTGCTTTACCCTCCAATACTAACATCATTGCAGTGTATCCTTTTGTATATGAACTTCTTCCAAAGTCTATAGTTACATAAAGAAGGAGTTCAATACAGAATCTCTTCCTTATATAATAGAATCATTCTATAGCTCACATTTTCTGAGAGCAGTCGCAAAGGAGCCCCCAAGAACATCATGACTGTTCTCTTGCTCTCTACAGCTCTCTAATCCGTGGACCACCAAGTAGACAACCAGATTGGTAGCATTTTTCATTTCACATAAAAGTCCCTTGTCTTGTCACTGAGCCCCCACCCCTGCTGTTATTCATCCTCAACTTTCTCTATCTTCAAACAGCTCATAAGTACCTACAGGCAAGAGCTACATTCATTTTACTTTACATTTTGTTGCCTCCAGTTCTACTTACTCTGGATTTGTAATATTTCTAATATTGCACACACTTTTTATTTATTGTGGTTAACAGAACTTCATTTATCAATTAAGGCATCTAGTATTTTCTTCTTTATTAAGAATTTTTTATAATACAGTCTTTCTTCATTTTGCATAGCCTTTCCCATCTCTACTCCCTTCCCTCCTCCAGCATCCCCCCGCTTCCCCACCCCAGTTCCCCATCTACCCCTCAGAAAGTATAAGGCTTCCCACTGGGAGTCAACAAAAACTGACACTTCACGTTGAGGCAGAACCAAAACCCTCCCACCTATATCTAGGCTCAACAACATGTCCTTCCAAAAACAATGTGCTCCTAGATGCCAGTTCAAGCACTAGGGATAAATCTTGGTCACACTGTCAGTGGCCCCACAGAATGTCCAAGCCTCACAAAACTTAAGTCCAAATGGATCAAAGACCTCAGCACAAATCCAGCTACACTAAAACCTCACTGAGGAGAAAGTGGGAAGTAGCCTTAAATGTATTGGCACAGGAGAACACTTTCTAAATATAACACCAGTAGCACAGACACTGAGAGCAACAGTTAATAAATAGGACCTCCTAAAATGGAGAAGCTTCTGTAAGCAACGGACCCAGTCACTCAGACAAAATGGCAGCCTACTGAATGGAAAAAGATATTCACTAACCCCACATCATGCAGAGGACTGATCTCCAAAGTATATAAAGAACTCAAGAAACTATACATCAAATTACCAAATGAATCAATCAAAAAATGGGGTACAGATCTAAACATAGAATTCTCCACCAGAAAAATTTCAAATGACTGAATGACACTTTCATTCAACATCCTTAGCCATCAAAGAAATGCAAGTCAAATATTTGCTTTATATATAATAGCTATCTATACTTATTTCTTTGAACAGAATTCCAGCACCAAGCCTGAGATGACAGGCATAGTATCTAAGACAATCAAGTCATATCCACCTTGATTTTTCTAGGCTCCCTTATAGGATGGCCTATATTAAAGAAATGACCAAAATAGGGGAGTTTTTTTTTTTGAAACAGACCCAAAATCTTTCCTCTTGCCATTTTTTATTTTTCATTGCAGAGTGGCTACCACATATTTTGTTTACTAAGTCAGAAAAATATCACCTGTCAACTACATGAAATTCATAAATGAGAAAAATAAGACTTAGTTTATTAAAGCTATTTCTAGGATTACTTACAGACAAAAATATTCCCAATCAACAGTGGGAGAAAGCGGGAAGAGAATCAAATAAATATACATAAAAAATCAAACTAGCTAGTGTATAAAGGAGAGAGAGGTCGTTATGGAATATTCCTGGTGAGGCATGGGTAATTCAAAAATGAGATCATAGGGTAAGACTTGGAAAGACTGGAGATACAGCACACAATTACTGTTTATGTAGGCTGCATGCTTGAGTCATCTGGGAACATTTAAAAACCTATATTCAGGATCCTCCTCCCGTGACTCAAAATCAATTAACCTTACTTTTTAAGGATCAGCCATCAACAATTTACAAAGCGTATTTTTATTTAGTCTTTCCCTTCCTTCTCTTTCCACCCCTCTGACAGGTATGTGAGTTCCAGGGTATGCTGATGGAGATCAGAAGACAGTTGGGCATAGTTGATTCTTTCCTTCTAACATACTGTCCTGTGGATTTAGCTCAGCTCCATTATCTGGCTCAACATATTTATGTACTGACCCATCTCACTGACTCTACTGTCATTCAGCTTTTAAAGCTCCTGGTGTTATTTAAATATTCACTCAGGGCAGGGAGTTATTGTTATGAAATACTACATGATCAGCTCCCTGGTCACATGTTCACTCTCACTTTTAACCATTCTATGAGCAGTAGGCTTGCATAGTACTCTCCTGCTATTCAGCACTGTCTTGCCCTTGTTCCTGAGTTCCCCTACATTGTCTCTTCCTCAGAATCTAGAGACCTCCCTTGGCCTTTCTAGAAAAATCCAATTAGGCAATCTTATTTTATTTGATTATACAGGGTGTTTTCTAATTCAACAGTGTGAAGCTATAAATTTCATTTTATGCAATTTTTTTCAAACATCTAATATAGCAGGACTGGCATCTAGAGAATCATAAATAATTACTTATAAATATAACTAATAAAAAGCTGGGTGTGATGGCACACTTCCTTAATCCCAGCACTCTGAAGGCAGAAGCATGCAGATCTCTGTGAGTTTGACGACAGTTTGGTCTACGGAGTTCCAAGACCACCAGAATAATGTAGAGAGACACTGCCTTAAAAAACAAAAACAAAACAAACAAGCAAAAAATCTATTAAAATAAAGGACATGATGGAAAAATTATAAAATCTAGTTGATAATTAAAGCATAAATCCAATGTGAAACTCCACCACTTCTGTTTCAGATGACTACTCTAACTGTACAAAAGTTCTTTGATTTGGATAGGCTTTGGGTCTGGTCGATTTTCTTATATCATTTTTTATTTGTAAGGTCTTTGTTAATAATAAAAATTTAATAAAAACATTTTAAATAAGGGAAAAATAAAGGGCTCACGCCTCAGGCTAAGTTGCTAAATCATGCTATTGTACCACTAGAGGACGATGTCCTACAAGTGTTTTACTAGCATATTCCAGGGTGCTGTGCATGAGTGACTAAAGTCAGTGGGAGAGAAAAATTAGTAAGAAGATTATTACATCTTCATCAGAGGGAGCTTGGGACAGGAGCCAGAGCAACATGCACCCATTCAGTGGTTTGTACCTGGTGCCCAGCTCCATGCCTGGCACCGATTAGTACAAGGGATAGTCCTAGAGGAAAAGCTGCGAATGGATTGCTTGCTGTTATAGGAGAAGGAAACTTTATGCAAAGCTAGTTTTGATCCCTGGGTCTTTTAAGAGAAGAAATCATGCAGAAAGTGAATGCCATTAGATGATGCCAGATGAACTTGGCCAACGTCATTACGCCTTTTGCAGACATTCAGAGTGTTCTGGGAGTCTCTGGAGAGTATGCGTAGCTGAGGACAGTGGGTTAAGGCAGCTTGTGGCATTTTGTTTTCTTTCTTTGTTAGTAAAGTAGAATTTAAATGAGCTTAACCTTTGATGATCTGGCGATTGTAAAAATCAACCCACTAAAGTTCAAGCGGTGTCACATTGCAAAGACACACTTTCTGAGCAGCTCCTCTCCCTAGACCTTTCTCTGTCAAATGTCAAAGCCCAAATGAGCTTCTGTGGAAGGCAAATTACATGTTTCAAGCAGTCATTTTCCCTGACTGGCAACTTCTGCTCCAAATAATTAAGTAACACAAGAACCGGAATGCTCTGGCCTTCAAGTTTGAACATAAGGGTATGTGTATGTAAAATTCTCTTCATACACCAGGATATTGGTTTTTTTTTTAAAGCTATCAGTAATCATCTACTGAAAATTAATCTTCTGTAGGGACTACAAATATTTGTGATGAAAGGCCTGCTGAACTCACATTTTAATGGGATAGGCAAGGACTAAAAGAAAATTCTCTGCACAGGTTTCCAGTGGCCATCAGTCGAGAAGCAGGTGGCAATCGAAGTTCAGGCTGTCATCCACCAGGAGGATCCCCTTGACAGATCAATCTCTTTTAGGAAAGGCCTCAAGCCCATAGACACCAGAATGTCTTTTGCTACTGTTTTGCCGTTACGTTTGCTGCCACAATCTTTCTCTGGTATCTGACATGGTGTGAATGGAAGTAGGGAGACCCCCTATGCCTGTAATATTGTACATATATACCCTTTGTGTCTCATCTATGTGCCCGTTATACTGGAATTTTTACCTGAAGATTATCATTTAATATTATGCATTTCTAAACTTTATTGTCTGATTGATAATAATAATAAGTAATTGTCCCTTTCTTTGTAACTGCAAAATGCAGCTTTCTAGTAAAAGACCTAACTAAGAAGAATATGTTCTCGCCCACATGGTTGATCTATAACAAGTTGCTTTGTTGTGAATGTACGTGGGTTCATGGAATAATTTGCTTTTCACCTGTAATACGTAAAATGTTCAGTCATTTGAGGAACATGGAAAACATGCTGGGTTTTACTTATAATCATTCACTCGAAAAGCAGAATGTAATTATATGGTAATTTTTATATTGTCCGAAAGATTTTTGCTGGGGTATATAATCTTTAAGGGAGAAATAGAGATAGAGTTAGAGACAGTTAAAACTGCCTGGAAAGAAAACATTGAGAATTAAAGTTAGAAGGAAAACATCAAGAATGAGAGAAGGACTAGAGAATACAAAAGAATAATAAAGGAAAGGTTTGAAGAAGACCATCAGCAGAGTTTGTGAGTTCCTTTTCCCCCTTACCCTCTTATATAGAAAAGTCAAGTATATGCCAATGCTGTGGGTTCCTTTTGAGCCCTTTGCTGTCCAGAGGCTGTCCCCATAGACAGTGACACCAGGTATAAATGAAACATCCATAAATTTCCCTCTAACACTGAGAAAAAAATCATGGAAGAAATGGTGGAAAGATGTAAAAGACGGAGGAACAGTTTAGAATTCTGACTGCCATGCTGCTGCACATCTGAACTCATAGCACCTGTAATTATCTACAAAAGATCTTTGTAACATTAAAATTCTTAACCCTCACTGTCACTGAAAAGGAAGATGTTACTGAGATTCCACACATCAATGACAATTTATATAAAGATAATAATTTATGAGGGAAGGAGGGACTTTTTCTCAGTGATGTAGCAATGGATAAGATGCCAATGTAAGAATCCTCATTCATGCCCTATAGTTAACTCTCCTTCTCACTCTGAGTATGTTTATTTGTCTTTGTCCTGAATACATAAAATGTCAGATTCTGGTATTTTCATTTTTTCCTGTCTAGCTCACCAATTTAAGTATTGAACATTCTTAACAGTATAATTTCAGAAATCTGCTTGCTGCTCTCAAAACTTCCAATCTGACCCTCATCCCTCTGACCCTCATGACCACCACATACCTATTAACAATGATTACCATAGAACATGAAGATGGCCAAGATCAATTCATACCCATCTATGACCTTCAACATCTATAATCCCACAATCAAACCCTAAGATGCATGTGAACCATATTTAGAGCACATGGAGCTATGACCCATGTCTATTTCAGATGCCTTGCCTTTCCAGTGTTCTATTTGTATCTAGTATGTCAGTGAGCTATTTAATTCAGAGTACTCAAAACATGTCTGACACAAACTCATACTAGTTAGTACACTTCATTACTGGTACCATTATAATCCTCATTGCTAGCACTTATATTGAGCTAATTAAAATTCTCAGTCAATGTCATGTTCTCATGACTCAGAATTTCCCAATAAACCTAGCTGAAGTGTTGCTCACTTTTGAAAAGAATTCCTTATTTTTTTTCAGGGGAGGGTTACTCTTTAGTCTTCTGGGCTTTCTTCATTGTCACTTTCACTATATTTTATTTTAATTCAGTCATGTGTGTGTGTATGTGTAAAGCCCCTCATTTCTTCCATCATTAACTTACATTAATTTTTATTCATAACAACTGTTCTCAACACCATGCTTTAGATTTGTGAGATTTTTAGACACATTTGTAAACTGATCAACAACATGACTAAAGCAAGATGAGAAGAGCTACATGTAATTTTTTAATGTTTTTCATTTAATAAAAATAGGCTCTTGTCTCTTATGATATGTCTTGATTACAGTTTCCCCTCCTTCTTGCTGTGGGATAATGATTTTGCACACTGTAAAGATTTGTCACTTGACAGGAGCAGGTACAAGGGAGCATCTGCTGAAGGAATAGGCCTAAGTAACTACCTCTGTAGGTTCATGTGTGAGTCTGGGACCTCCAAGGGAATATATTAAAACCAGAGACATCTGTAGGGCCAGGCAAAAGCCCGGAATCTCTGCAGGAGTAGGCCCAGGCCAGGGACATCTACAGAAACAGATCTGTGCCAGCAACCTCTGCTGGAGCAGGCCTGAGGCAGTAAACTCCACACGAGCAGGAACAAGGGAGTTACCACCGAGGGAGCAGTCCAGAGCTAGAGACCTCTGCAAGATCAGGAGCAGAAACAAGGGAGCCACCTCTGAGGGAGCAAACCTGAACCAGTGACCTCTGCTAGACCAGGCATGAATGGGAGACCTCTGAGGTACCAGGCCTGAGCCAGCAATCCCTGCTAGAGCAGGTCCAAGGCAGCAACCTCAGCAGAAAGAGCCCCAATCAAGCAATCTCCTTGGGAGAAAGACCAAAAGACAACATTAAATCTAACAAAAGCTTTACACAAATATCCAGAAAATATGTGACACTATGAAAAGGCCAAACCTAAGACTAATAGGTATAAAAGGAGAAGAAGTTCAACTCAAAAGCACAGAAAATATATTTAACAAAATCATAGAAGAAAACTTTCCCAAACTAAGGAAAACTATGCCTATGAAGACACAAGAAGCTTACAGAACACAAAATAGACTGGATTTTAAAAAAAAGTCCCCTCACCACATAATAATCAAAACACTAACCATACAGAATAAAGAAAGAATATTAAGAACTACAAAGGAAAAAGACCAATTAATAAATAAAGGCATACCCATCAGAATTTCACCTGACTTCTCAATTGAAACAATGAAAGCCACAAGGCCTTGGTCAAGCATTATGCAGACATTAAGAGGCCACAGATGCCAGCCCAGACTACTATACCCACTAAAGCGTTCAATAGCCACAGAAGGACAAAACAAAATATGCCATGACAGAACCAGATTTAACCAATACCTAGCCACAAATAGAGCCCTACACAAAGTACTAGAAGGACAGCTCCAACCCAAGGAAGTTGACTACATCAATGAAAACACAGGCAATAGATGATATTATAGTAGAAAATCTTATAGCAAAGAAGGAGAAAAAAACACAAAATAACATCACTACTGACAAAAACTAAAATAACAGGAGATAACAATCATTGGTCATTAACATTCCTTGATACAGACTGAACACATCTATAAAAAACACAGGCTGATAGGTTGGATATGAAAACAGAATCAATTTTTCTGCTGCATATAAGAAACACACTTCAACCACAAAGACAAACATTGCCTCAGAGTAAAGGGTTGGGTAAAAATGCTTCAATCAAATGTATCTAAAAAACAAGCTGATGTAGCTATCCTAATATCTAACAAAATAGACTTCAAACAAAAATCAATCAAAAGAGACAAAGAAGGACATTTCATATTAGTCACAGGAAAAAATCCATCAGATGAAATCTCCATACTGAACATCTATGCCCCCAATGCAAGGGCAGCCTCATATGTAAAAGAAACACTTCTAAAGCTTAAATCACATATTAAACCACACACATTAATAGTGGGAGACTTCAACACTCCACTCTCACCACTGGACAGGTCTGACAGACAGAAAATTAACAGAGAAATAAAGAAACCAACAGATATTATGACACAAATGGAGATAACATACATCTATAGAACGTTTCATCCAAACATAAAAGATTATGTCTTCTCAGCACCTCATGGTACCTTCTAAAAAATTGACCACATACTATATAAAAAAACAAACCTCAACAGATACAAAAAAATTGGAATAACCCCATGTATCTTATCAGATCACCATGGCTTTAAAATTAGAATTCAACAGCAACACAAATTCCAGAAAGTTCACAAACATGTGGAAATTAAACAGTGCTTATCTGAGGCATCAATGAGTCAAGGAAGAAATAAAGGAAAAAGTTGAAGACTTCTTAAAATTCAACGAAAATGACCACACAGATAATAAACGGGCCAAAAAAAAAGAAATCAGAGAAACATTACCCTTCACAATAGCCATAAATAGCATAAAATATCTCAGAATAACTCTAACCAAACAAGTGGAAGACTCATATGACAGGAACTTTAAATCTTTCAAGAAAGAAACTGAAGAAGACAAAAGTGGAAAGATCTCCCGTGTTTTGGGGTAGGTAAAATTAGTATAGTTAAAATGGCAATCTTACCAAAATTCTTACCAATCTTACAGATTCAATGTAATTCTCATCAAAATGCCAGCAAAATTCTTCACAGAAAATAAAAGAACAGTACTCAAGTTCATATGGAAAAGCAAAAACCCAGGATAGCCAAAACAACCCTGTACAATAAAGGAACTTCTGAAGGCATCACAATTCCTGACTTCAAACTCTACTACAGAGCTCCAGTACTGAAATAATCCTGGTATTAGCATAAAAACAGACAGGAGGACCAATGGAACTGAATCGTACCACAAGGACATGTGCTTAAGTTTGTTTATAGCAGCATTGTTGTTATAGCCAGAATCTGGAAACAACCTTAATGCCCCTCAAACATAGAATGGATAAGGAAAATGTAGTACATTTATACAGTGGAGTACTACACAGCAGAAAAAAATAACATCTTGAAATTTGTAGGCAAATGGCTGAAAATAAAAAACATCATATTGAGTGAGGTAACCCAGACACAGAAAGTCAAATATCATATGTTCTCACCCATAAGTGACTTTTAGGCACAAAGCAAAGAAAACCAGTGTATAATTCAAAATTCCAGAGAACCTAGACAACAATGAGGACCCTAAGAGAGATATACATAGATCTAATCTACATGGGAAGTAGAAAAAGACAAGATCTCCTGAGGAAATTGGGAGCATGGGGACCGTGGGAAAGGGTTGAAATGGATGGGAGAGAAAGGGAGGGGAACAGAGAAAAATATATAGCTCAATATAATCATAAAAATAAAGATTTTTCACTTTTATTGGTTTAATAAAATGCCAAATGGCCAGTAGCCAGGCAGGAAGTATAGGCAGGGTGACCAGACTAAGAGTTTTGGGGTGAGGAAAAGCAGAGATGTAGTTACAGTCAGATACAGAGAAAGTAAGATGGGAATGCATTACTGAGAAAGGGTACCAAGCCACATGTCTAAACATAGACAAGAATTATAGGTGTATTTAAGTTGTATGTGTTAGTTAGTAATAAGTCTGCACAATAGATCCAACAGTTTATAATAATATCAGCCTCTGTGTGTTTATTTGGGACTGAATGGCTGTGGGAATGGGTGGGGCAGAAACTTCTGTCTACACACGCTACTTCTCTCATTCCCTGCCTCTCTTCCCCTACAGATATATTCCTTCCTGTCTCTCATTAGAAAAGAACAGGCTTCAAGAAGATAGCAACAAAACAAGACAAAATAAAGTATAAGAAAAAAACAAAACCCATCACATTGATGCTGGACAAGGCAAAACAACAGAAGGAAAAGAGCCCCAAGAACAAAAATAAGAATAAAAGACCCACTTGTTATACACTCTGATGTCCCAAAGGAATACTAAGCTAAAAGCTATAATACACAGAGGACCTCTGTAGGTCCTCTACAAGTTGCAGACCCTTGTTGACCTTGTGCTTTCTGCTTCAGTCTCTGAGTTCATATGAACCTTGCTTATTTGACCCAGAGGGCTTTGTTTTCCTGGATTCTTCATTCCCTCTGACTCTTATACTCTTTTTTACCTCCTCTGCAGGGTTCCCTAAGATCTGAGGGGAGCAATTTGATGTTGGTATCCCATTTAGAGCTGTGCATTTCAAGGTATGTCTATCTGTTTTCTGTCATTCTGTCTCGCTGTCTCTTTCTCTTTGCAAAGTCTAGCTATGAGTCTCTGTATTTATTCCCATTTGCTGTAGGACAAAGCCTCTTTGATGATAGTTGACTAAAAGCATCATTCTTTCAGTGTAACAGCATATCATTAGGAGGCATTTTATTGCTACTTTTTATTTGTTTGTTTGTTTTGAGATCACTAGTGTTTGGTTTTTACCCTAGGTCCTAGGCTGGCTAATCTCCGGTTCTTGGTCGCCCAAAGAGTGTCAGATATGGGTTACGCCTTGTGGAGTAGAGTTAAGTCAATTCAGACATTGTTGGCTAGTCCCATCAGTTCTGTGCCATCAATGCCCTAGCATATCTTGGAAACATGTCTAAATTTTTTAAGTATTGTGTTTTGAAGTTTAAATATCACATACATGGTCTGAATTTCTTGCTGTTTCTTTCTTCTTTCCATAAAGTATTCAGTATACATAAACTGGTTATTTGTTATCTTCATGTTGTTAGCCATCACCTTTTACATTAGTTTGTAAGCACATGTAATCCATGCCTCCAACTATGAGGTAGCTTCCCATGGAAGGGGATAGTCCGGGCAGATGATCTGGAAGAGCACAAAACCAGAATGGCACTCATGGTTTCCCACAGAGCCATTTCACCCGATTTTACTATACACTGAGACTGAGTGACATATGCAAGAGAGGATAAAAGCAGCCTCTCCCAGGCTTCCGCACAAGCCCAGAAACACAGGCAGAGTATACATGTACTTACTGAAACACACACACAAACCTACCTGCATGTTCACTTCATACTTTAAGAGTCTGTCTGGAGACAAGGAGACAGGCATAACCCCAGCCCATGGGAGGTAGAAACGGAAAGATCAGGTGTAGTTATGTCAGTCTTGGTCAAGCGAAGAGTTCAAAACTAGCCTGGTTTATATAAAATTGTATTTCAAATACAACTGCACACACACACACACATATCTTTGACTGACTTCTGCCTTTTACCATGAACCCTATTATTATACTTAATACTAGTTCAAGAATCAAAGGGAGTGACTTGCATATCTATTCTTATGACACATGGTGTGTGTGTGTGTGTGTATGTGTATGTTTGTGTGTGTGTGTGTAGATAAGTCTATGATGACACCAAAGATAAAGATGATGGGATTAGTACTTATTTTTAAGTGCTTGTTGGAGAACAGACCCTGTATTAAGAACATTGTATTTATTTATATATTTACACTTCCCAGATATTGCAAGAGATACATGTAACTCTACTGATTTTATAGACAGTCAAGTTGAGGATTGCAGTTACATGACTTTATGAACTTTGGTTATGATTCCTGACTGTGATCAGTCTTTTCAAAATCCAGTCTTAGAGGAAACATAAGTGAAGGGAAGTAAAGAGAGGATACAGAAAAAGAATTAGAGAAATCACAAAGGCAACCTTTCTTCTGGAAATTTAAGAGTTATAAAACATTATAAAGAGTTATCAGTCAATACTTTGGGCAAGGGTATATCTTGGAATACATGACAATAGCTGTTGTTGGGCCAGACTGTAGGGGAATGGTATCACTGCAGTCCAAGGACACCATCCTGTAGATAGAAGTCCTGTAGTCAGGCATGTAGCAATGCCAGTGTTTCCATGACAACGGCAGTGATACCTGTGGTGATATGGACCAACATTGGCGATGGGAGTGATTAATGGGGCTACAGAAGGTAATATCACAGTCAAGGCCGTTTCTTAGAGTATATATCTACTTTGGATTGTGTTTATGCTTCGATGTAAATAGTGACAATCATGAGTAGTCACAACAGCAGTTCCTTTAGTTTTCAAGTGTAGAAACTCACAGGTATCAGACTCTTTCTTGTTCAAAGCCTGATGAGAACTGTGTAGCAGACAGAGGTCTGGGTACTTGGAGCTCATCCCCTGTGTAATTCCCTCCCGAATGAGGACATTGTACTCTGCTCTATGACCCTCCACCCCTCCTGAGACTTGGCTTGCAGTTGCCTCCTCTCCCCAGTATCCTCTGTTTTTGGATCCCTTGTGATGTTTCCCTGCAGGGCCCAGGTGCCCTGGTCATCAGACCACCTGCTGGTTACACCTGCTCAGGCTGTCTCTGAGAGGCAGCATACTGGTTTTTGTCCCAGTGGTATTTCTTAGAATAGTCTCTAGCTAAAACAAGTACACTGCATGGGGGCCTGGCCTTCAGGGCTCTGACTGACAAACCCTGGCCATTCTCCCACTCCCTCTGCCCGTCCTTTTTCCCCTTCTTTGCAGAGAAGGAAATCCTTTGTGAGTGAACATAGCTCCAGGTCTGTGATATATTACTAGGACAGTACAATTTAGTATGATATATTTCCCAAATCATATCATGATCAAAATATAAACATTAAAACCACAGGCTATCATAATGTAGAGGAGGGTTCACTGCCAGATAATCAGAAAGACTAATAAAATTTATGCTTGCTTCAATTGCTAGAAAAGTTCCTTTCATAATGTGCTTTCAATACTTTATAAGTACACTTTCATTTTTATTTGCTTTCATAATTTATCATGATACTAATTGGGTTAAGAGAAATTAAAATCAGAAATAATGTACGAATGAGAACCATAAAATAACCACCTACAATTTATTCAGGTTTTACTGTGCTTGCTCTCCCACCGCTCTCCAACCTTTCTCCTCATCATAGACCTAGAGAAGCAGATCATTGTCATTGGCCAATGAGAAAACTAAGACAATAACAAGTGACATAACTCATTTTGGATCTACATGTAGTAATGGGCAGAGAGAGCTAAACCTACGTCACCTGCACCGTACCGTCTTGCAGCACTATTCTAACTTTGAGAGGCTGTGAAGTTATCCAGAAGGCTGGGTCTGAGGTGACTATCTTCAGAGTATCTGTTTTGGGAGTTCTGGGGTGAAGGTTGAGAAATGTATATTTCAAGTAAGTTCTCAGAATGCACTGATACTGCTGCTAAGCATCTCCAACATCACAATTATGCAGTTTAACCCTCTCAAAACATACAAGGGATTATTATAATTGCCACTTTAAAGAGGAAGGAAACATAGTTTTCTAGGATTATCAAGCTTCAAACTGATGACATATACATTCAAAGTTGAGACTCTATTCACAATCTGTGATTACTGACATGCTATGCTGAAGAGATTTCCATCTTTTCTTGGCTGTATTAAGCTTATTATATATTTGCCTTTACTGGAAGTAGTAGATCCTGCATTTTCCACTTCCCATTCACAAATATAGAATGCAAAGGTCAAAATTCTATAATAAAGGCAATCATTTGGACAAATAAAGCCTGGTGTTTAGAGAACATGGAAGAGCTGCCTGCTGAGAACGGTTGCTAGCAAGCAGTGCCCCTAAGTGGTAGTTCTAAATGTTAGCTGATCAGCAAATACACTAAGGTCTGTATTCAGTCTCTAGTATGTAAGACTTAACATTAAATGCTATTGAGTATTATTGACTCTTTAGCATTAGCTAGAATATCTGCTCTCTCTCTCTCTTTTAAATTGGTACCTTAGAATGGACACGTTTCTAAGTACAGTGTGATAATTTGATAGACATATAAACTGCTTACCAATCAAATCAGGGTGATGATTTCCATTTCCTTCTTATCTTTTGTGTTTGTATACTTTAAATAACTCTCTCCTGGTTCTCACTAAAATACATTGCGATGAAATGTAGTCACCTTCTTGCGTGCCTTCATCATCATTTTGTGAGTGATACTTTTACTACATCTACAGGGATGCACACAAAATATCGATGAGACCTGGTTTGATGCATTTCCCTAACTGTAGATCTACCCTTTGTACTCTATACAACTTAGGGAAGAAAATAGAAGGAAGAAAGGAGGCAGCAGAAGCTGTTGATTGCTCACACTCGGCAATCGTCAGTCACCATAGGTGGATGTTAGATTTTAGGTGTGAATTATCTCATACTGATTCAAACCAGCCAGAGGTCCCTTTTCAGGAGGTATGGAAACCTGAAAGGGTGAGGTCTCCAGAGGAAGCAGGACACTATTGTGTAGCAACGTCCTCTGAGATAAAGACATCCATTGTGGAGGGAAGTTAGTCAAGATACCGTATATTAAATGGGAGGTGAAACAACAGGATTTTCTAAGGGGAGGTGGAATATTACACTTGTCACAGAAGGCCTTTAAGCTCAGGAAGTTTCCAACTCAATGGCTTCCTTAGTCCCTGAAACTAAGTCCCTTTCTCTCTAAACATACACAAGCTTTAAGGACTGCCGAGAGGCATTCTGGGACTAGATTAGCTACTAAGGAGAGGCTGGAGCCAGCTATACTTCCTGGAACGTCAGAAACAGACAGAAACTAAGACACCTGGAAGAGGCTCAGACCAGCTAAGCTACCGAGAAATACATACTCATCAACTCCTTGAGCTTCCCGCAGCTTGTACGTGAGCTCCCGCTTTCCGGTTCCTGTGAGCTGTGCTCTTGCTGGGATGGGCTTTGATGGTGGGTGGTGCTGTTCACGAGTCACCTCTTCTCCTGTCAGCAGCTCCAATACAGCCCATGGTTCACCGAGTCATGTCGATGGTACCCGGACTTTGGTCTATCTTCAGTTCCCTAGAGGAGGAGAGTGGACGGTTGCTCACATCCGTACAGGACGATTGTCCCACTGCTTCAGTGTTATTTCATCCACCTCAAGATTCCTTCCTTGCTCTGTTTTCTGTCAGCCGGGAAGTAAGCAGTGTCCTCTGCTGCATGCTTCTGCCCTATAATGTTCTGTCTCTCCACAGATCCAGGACAAATACAGCCGTGATGATTAAACTTGAAGGTAAAATAAGGTCTTCTTTCCTTGTATTCCCTACTGGGAATGACACTGACATGGTTGGTTGATATGATTAGGTAAAGTAACTCTGCTGGAGCCCTAAAACACCAGGGAAGTTGCTGAAATGTCCATTAGTTCGCTTTAAATGTGGGCAAGAGAACAGGGCATGTTTTACTCTATAATAGCGGCCTATCTGTCTATGATGGAGAACTTCCTGTCTACTCTTAGGCTTGGATTCAATAAGGTCAAATGAGATCATTCTTGGTAAATGGTAAAGGATAATGCCAGAGGAGGAGTTTAAGAAGGTGACATACAGCAGAGCACAGAGACCAGTTCCCAGCTTTGAAGACAGACAAGTGGGAGTCTAAAGACTAGCTACACTCATAGCAGCATGAGTTTGGGATGTCCATTAATTGCTCAAACCTTCTTTGTCTAGCTGCAAAATTGAAATTATAATCCCATTTTGGTTGTGTAATTGGAAAGTTAAATGAGAGAATAAAATATGATTAATAGGGCATTGTAGTCAGACATTATTTGTGGGAATATTGGATTGAGTTTTTTTTTTTTTTTTTTTGTTTTTTTTTTTTTTTTTTTTTTTTAGATGTGTATAGCTGTAATAATGATGTGCAGGCCAAAGGACTTAAAGCCATGTAAAATTTTCTGTGTGACACTCACATTACATTCAAATGACAAGCAAGCTATCATGATCATAAGTGACTAAATTGGGGCCAAAATAAGGTTTTACAAAAATTATAAGAACTTTATAAAAATAAGACTGTGGAGTCTTCTCAGAGAAAGAGTTTCTTGATATCTGGAGGTATTTTTTTCCATAATAGCATAACACACAAACTCAACAAACATGGTTAACATAAAAAAAACAGTTTGGTAGATAGAGGATTTTTCAAATGTTTGTGCTGCAATCTAATATTAAGAAGTCCACAAAGCTTTGGTAAGGGTTATATCAGCAACATATCATTGATATAAATAAAAAGAAGCAGAGGTTCTCTTGTTTTTAAAAGATACCCAGGCTTTCAATTGCCCATAGGCAATAAACTGACTACGAAGTGTACTGAGCATGTAACAAAGACTGTACAGAAGAGGATGAGCACAAGAGAAACTGGAGTTTAGAGCCATCTGGCCAAGTCCTGAACTGAAGAGAAGAAAAAGGGTCAATCAGGGAGCTGTTCTCACAGCACAGACTCTGTATCCACTGAAGACATTGCCTGTCTCTAGGTTGAGTTGGGTGAAGCAACATCCAGAATTGAGACATGAAGTTCTCATCCTTTGAAGCAGGTTTGTCCTGTGTGGTTTTTATGGTCTCCATCTCATCCTTGCATGCTGCTTCTCATTGAAAGCCAACTTGACTTATTTGTACCATGGGTTTTTTGCTCTATAAGTGTAATACAAAAATGGATGGATCCAAAGAAAATCTATTATATGTGATCCCAATTTAAACACAACTTCTTAGAACTTGCATCTTATCTAATAAAGCGTTTGTTCATTAGGGTCTCCAGAAAGCAAGTAGAATGTAACTAGAGTTGTCAAAATATTTCTGAGGAAGTAGACACTTAGATGAAAAGACTTTTACATTGCTGAAGAATACATATTGAATCTCGTTTTTACTGTTATGGTAAAACCCTCTTCCAGCTTTGAGATATGTCCTCCCCCATGAGTCTCTCTTTAGTTATAGGGAGTCACTAAATACCTGATGGTTTGTGTCATAGTGAATACAAGCTGTCAATACAGTTGGATTTGGAATCTACTAAGAGACATGCCTCTAAGCAGAATGGTGAATGTCTTCTCAGGAAGGATTGCTGTTGGAGGGACCCCCAAAAGTGGGCAGTTCTTTCTGGTGTTACCCTAAATATTAGTCAGTGCTTCTTTTGCCTGTCCACTTGCACTCTTCAACAGTGGATGCATCTATCCCATTGCTGCCATTCTTGCTTATGCTGGAAGCCAGCCTCTCCGGCCTTCTAGCATGGACTGCAGACCAGGAGCTCTCCAGACCTTTGGTACTAAAGTGGGACTGCTGAAGCACCCCGCCCTGTGGGATGGGCAGTCCATGGTTTACAGCATGGCCAGAATGCACACATTTATTACTGGACTACCCTGCCTGTATTGCACAAGTGAATCTAATAAATACTCTTCAGATGTAAGTTCGCAGTATTGGTCTTGTTCCTTGGACTAGCCTTGGCTAACACAGTCAGCCTTACTACTTTAAATTGTTTTAGACTTTTACATTTCACATACTTTTCTAATTTTTAAGATATCAGACTTGAAACTTTCATTGAAGGTTTCCTCATGTTTATTTTCCTCTCTAGAACTTGTAATCATTTTATTTGCATTTAGAAAATATTCTCTCCACCCACAGGAACCTAGTGAAATATTACTTTTCTTATGGAGAGCATCTTGGTTATTTCTACTCAACTAATTTAATAATAACATATAATTATCACAATAATAACCATCATTTATTGAGCAGCATCTGAGCACTAATTACTTTACCTAAAATATGAAATATAATTGTTTTCACTATTTGCAAAAACATTTTATTTTTATATGATATGCATAGAACAACCAAAACACTAAAGATTTTAGCAACTAGGAAACTGGAGTTCAAAGGTATCTGAACCCCCAAGTGCGGTTAGCTAATTTCTACCTGCAGAGAAAAGCACCAGAATGTTCTCAAATCTGAAAACCTATATTGTTTTCAAATCAAATCTCTTTTCCCCCACACATAAAACTCGGCACAACTACAGATAATTGATATGCAATATTCCTTTTCTTGCCTTTTTTTTTTTTGCTCTTAACATAGTATCTGGTCATACTAGCTCATTCTGTGATATAGGTGCTTTGAATTCTTTTATATCTGTCTGTCTGCCTGCATCTCTCACCTCTCTTTTTTATTTCTCTATCTGTTAGTGTGTGTTTGGGTGTGTCTGTACAAGTATGCAAAGATCAGAGCACAACTTATGGAAATCAGTTCTCTCTTTTTATCACATGTTTTCCAGAGATTGAACTCAGGTCCTCGGATATGGTGGCAAGCATCTTTATATGCGTGGCCATTCCTCTTATCCTGATACTGAGTTTTAAGCAGTCATCAATTGGAATGAGATTATTAAGGATACATGGGAACTCTCCTGCTTCCGAGCTACTAGATTTTATAAAAACCTATCTTGTTTCTATTCCAGTTCTTCATAAAATATAGGGACAAGAGTAACCAGTCTGTATACTTGTGGTTAGTAAGGCTAGTATTTCATGTAAGGCATTTAAAGGCACCAGGCACATAGTACAAACTCAGCAACTATTAGCCACATTGCCTTATTCCTCTTCTCTCTGCGCTTGCTCTCCCTTCCACTGATTTCTTCCCTCCTTCTGCTTTATGGAATTAGAGAAATAGCAATTTTTCCTCTGCTGACAAAATCAAAAGTAAATAAATAGCAGGTGCAAGCAGAGAACAGATGGAGTTCATTCTTGGCTTCTTTCCTTTTAGCTTTGGACAGGTTTGCTGTTTGCACAACTTGTCATTTCCTTTCCACCAAACAGCTCCCAAGTAGATCTCTGTATTTGTTATTCAATTCACAAATTCTCCCCATTTCTTTTTTTCTTGCGTCTCTCACACTTTATCTTCCCCCTACATTTTGGGAATAGTTTTTGTTTGTGAAATGCTTAATATTTGACAGGCGTTTGGAAACTTTCTAGACACAGAATACTCAAGACAAACATTCTCACTCCCTTTTCTACAGGTGGAGTTGAGAGTCTAGTGAAACAATCTTCAAAATTTCTGCTGGTGATTATCTAGTATTTATGTGATCTTCTTTTAAAAATGAGGGAAGGCTTCTGATTGTTTATAGAAATTCTTATCTTTGGAAATTCTCTGTTGAAGAAAATGCAACTGTTCACTGAATGTTTGTGTTTTACCAAAAATTGTAAGAGAAACAGAAGATAAGTTTGTGTTGTAAAGTGAAGCCCACGCTAAAGGATATTTGATTTATTAAATATTAAATGTGGTTTAATCAATGTTGATTTAGAGAATACATTATAACTGGTAAGGAAAAGAAGTTAAGTTACTGGAGTAACTCAAAGATCGCTTTTTCTTTGGTTTACCCCAAAGAGGAAAGACATCAATGAGCTTTCACTGGCTATGGAATTCACCCCTTTTTTCAATGTTGCAAAAGAAACAAGGAAAGTACAGCTATGTTTGGAGACTGGAGCCATCTTAGCTGCTGTTGAGTATGTTTTGCCCAGTTTTAGTCCTCCCCTTTTCTTGGAAAAAGAAATGAAACTTTCTTAATCGTTTTGAAGAAAAATGTCCTTTGGGTTCCTAGATATTCTCTGTTATCTCATAACTGTTCTTTGCATGTGTTTTCCCATAAAACATTATGGTTACAACCCTATTAGTGTATCATTCAGGATTATATATGGTATGCTGTATAATATATCATTTCAAAAATCTTATCCACATTTAATTAATTCTTACTCAGATTTTTTAAGAAGTATGTCAACCAAACATGTGTCACATTCAGCTGGATTCTGTCTGCCTATTCTTGCATTCAGGCTGAAAGAGAAGTCAGTACCAGGAACATTTTTCTCACATAGACTGGCCTAGAGTAAAAAGACCCAAGAAAGCTACAAGAAGATGGAAGTCAGAAGAAAGAAGTTCATGGGAACTTACCAGTTTAACTTCTTGAATCCTACTGGCTTTGAATGTGGCTGCACCCCAAGTCAACAGGTGAAGAAATATGCAAATGACAAAAAGAAACAGATCAATGGAACAAATAGTAAAATCTATAACAACAAATCACATTGGCATTATTGCCTCAAACGTGATATTTTTTCAAATTTAGCTGTAAGTTATAAATTTTTGATAGGAACGACTAAATGACTTAAAGTTCTTGATAGGAATGGCTTATTCATTTAGTATAGCACAGATGATGACTTGGTCATCGTGAGGTTAAGTGTCCATTTTTAAGACAATTAATTATTAATTGTGGTAAAATATGGTTTGTCATGCAAACATTTTTTTATTCTTTTTTATTTATTTTTATTTAAAAATTTCCACCTCCTCCCCTCCTCCCATTTCCTTCCTCCTCCCCCAATACCCCTCCCCCTTCCTCTCCAGTCCAAAGAGCAGTCAGGTTTAACTGCCCTCTGGGAAGTCCAAGGTCCTCCCCCACTCCATCCAGGTCTAGGAAGGTGAGCATCCAAACAGACTAGGTTTCCACAAAGCCAGTACATGCAGTAGAATCAAAACCCAGTGCCATTGTCCTTGGCTTTTCAGTCAGCCCTCCTTGTTCGACACGTTCAGAGAGTCAGGTTTGATCACATGCTCCATCAGTCCCAGTCCAGCTTGCTTTGGTGAGCTCCCATTAGATCAGTCCCACCGTCTCAGTGGGTGGGTGCACCCCTCACGGTCCTGACTTCCTTGCTCATGTTCTCCCTCCTTCTGCTCATGCAAACATTTTACAGCAGAATAAAATGGAAAATTTTTAAGATGTGTGCATGGGCCAGACATGCAAATTTACTGTTTTTCATATATTTACTATCGCCAGATAATTGTAAGTTGGCATAGTTTTCCTCGTTAGTCTTGCCACTCTCATAGCTTCAATTTTATCATCATTTTTTAAACATATCTTGATCATCTCTGTGACTCTGCTGTCTCTCTCATCATAAGCATCTCAATTATCCGTAGTATCACACCTGTAACTTTATCCTTCCCCTTGTGGCCCCAGCTCTCTGGCCTCCATTCTTCCTTCTATCAACTTTGTAAAACCCACATTTCTCACTACATTTCTCACAATTAAAACAAACAGAAAACAACAGCAACAAAAATATGAGGTAGGTATTTCAGAATTCTACTAAATATAACAATACTAATTATATAGTTACTGGTTCAGAGATGGATTAAGTGATTTAAGTTGGTGAATGGGAGAAAAAATTAGATTTTATAGGTCAATTGAAATTGGAGATGGTCTTCTTTAACAAAATAATAGAATGGGGTATCCACCTCAGGTTGAAAATTGAAAAAAAAAAAAACCCCAATATAAAATCGATGCAGTTGTAGAAAGAGGAAGCAGAATCACAATGACATTTGCCTTGGTGACATTTGCCTTGGTGTCTTTGGTGTTCTAATTGATCAATTCTAACCTGACCTTCTGTATACCTGTCTATATTTTATGTATTTCATACAATGAGTATCTTTTATTTTCTGAGCCTGAGATTTTTAAAATTGAAATTTGTATAGTCAAAATTGAGAAACTTTGCTAACATTATCAGTATTGATATCATTATTCCTCAACTGCTATCATTTTCATGTGTATCTTTGCAATATCATCAGCCTTATTTCTCAAAGTCCTAAGAGAACAAATTGCATATGTGAAAGAAAAAAGTAATGACTTATGTAGAGGAAATATTTGCTTCTTATTAATATTTTTATATTTTGAAACATCTCTTTTTTAAAATTCTGGCTATTATGACTAGAGTATCCATGAACATGGATGAGTAAGTATCGCTGTAGTATGGTTCAGAGCCCTTTGGGTTTATTTCCACATTTGGTATAGCTGGATATTGAGGGGCATTGATTCTCAGCTTCCTGCAGAGATGGCACACTCATTTCCACAGTGGCCGTACAAGTTTGTATTCCCACCAGAAGTGAAAAATGTACTTTCTTTTCCTTTGTCCTTGCTAGCCTTGGCCTTTCTGACCTGGGTAAGACAAATTCTCAAAATAATTTTAATTTGCATTTCCCTGATGTCAAGAATATTGAACATTTCAAAAATGTCGTTTTCTGTCTTTTTCAGTCTTTGAAGAATTCTCTGTTTAGTTTTATAACCCATTTCAAAACTGGGCTGTCTTTTTTTTCTTGGTGTTTAGGTTTTTATTTCATGTGTTTTATTTTTCTTTAAGTGTCCTTCTTGTGTTTGTACTTTCTTTTTATGTTTTTTAAGACAGAGAATGAGAGCAAGAAAGTGTGAGAGAAAAAAGAAAGAAAGAGAGAGAGAGAGAGAGAGAGAGAGAGAGCAGAAACAAGAGACTGCAAAAATGTCCTCCTAAAAGACTACATTTCCCAGCTTCCCTTTAGGACTACAGATGTCATTGTCACTTCTGCCTTCATAAGATGCCACATCCCATCATCTTCTGTAGGCATTCTGTAACCAGGCACATGTCAGTGAATAAATATAATCCTGCTTAAGGTCTCACCAAGCCTCTCTTTCTGCCTTCCAACTGTCTAGAGCTGTCCTTAAAAAATCCAGTACAATGATACCAAAACAAGTTAATGCATCTGGAGTCCCTGCCCCTAACAGGAAGCTCTAAGCAAAGACTTTTGATCTAGGACCTTAAGGCCCACTGGGGACACTAGCTTTTCTCAGAAATCCTTTTTCTTTCACTGTCTAGCTCTTCCCTTTCTTTTAGACTTTATTGTCTTGCTCTGACACAGTATTTTCTAGGTGGAAGACCATTCTGTATTTGACCAAAACACAAAGGAAAAAAGCAAAAAGTACCCATGGACCTAACTCAGAAATGCACTAGATATGTCTGGGAGTCGTTCCAGTTTCCTTCTGTCCAACTTAATAGCTGATCAGTAGAAGGCACTAGATATATTCCACTGACCTTGAGAAAGTTTGGCTAAGGATTCTAATTTAGTGAGTGGTATGGGAGGTCCTTCTGTCTGTGTGTTTCTTTTATTGGTTATTGAATAAAGAACTGCTTTGATCCTATAGCAGGCAAGAACAGAACTAGGTGTGGAATGTTGGGAGGAAGAAGGCAGAATCCGAGAGACAACATGGATCTGCCAGAGACAGAGGGGCTGAAACTTTGCTGGTAAGCCATGACCTCATGGTAATATACAGAATAATAGAAATGGGTTAAATTAAGATGTAAGAGTTAGCCAATAAAAAGCTAGAGCGAATAGGCCTAGCAGTGATTTAATTAATATAGTTTCTGTGTGATTATTTTGGGTGTAAGCTAGCAGGGTGGCTGGGAAGAACAATCAGCCCCTCCTTCAACAAGTGAGTTATTCACTGACCTACCGCTCAATTAGTTAAAGTTTTTGACCACCTTCCCTGGATCGTATAAGTTGGTGAGAGTCCCTTACTTCCAGGAATACTTGGTCATTTCAGGATATCAGAGGATGCTTTTAGCAACTAGATATTGACAGCCATCTTTACCTTGTTACTGAGCTCTAACATGGATTCCAAATTCTCTAATTCAAAACACACACCCTCAGCCTGGTTCTAGGCTAATCGCATGAGCTCCTCAGAAAAATTTCACTCTTTCACCTTTTGATCCCAATTTAACCTCGAATGATCAATGCCAGACCAAATTTGGATCTTTCCGTTTCTAATATGTAAACTGATTCTGATAACCTCACAAGATGGAATGCTGGCATGATTCAAAGTCCTTCCCTCATATAACTCACTGTTCACTTTAATCTTTCTTAAGGAGCTGGTTTACAACCATGCTAAGTGTTGGAAAACCTGCCACTGTTTCTGCTGGACTTACGATCTTGTACATATTTCTGAAATAGCATAGAATTCTTGTGTGTTGTGCTAATTGCCTACTTGTGCTTCTGCCTCTCCATGGTTGGAAAATCCTGTTTGTATCTTTTATGGCTAAGAGGTGAAAACATTTCATATTATCTGTCCCATCTGCCGACACACACAAACATGTTACAGATATGTAGATTACTGGGTTCAGGCTTACAGAGATTCAAGTGTCTTTTGGGTGTGGTAAATATTTCAAAATTGTTTCATGTTGTTCTACTCTGCAAGTTGTCTGGATTTGGGGCTATGTGCTCCAGATACAAGCATGTTTGTTTTAAAGTTTCCTCTAAAGTCTAAAGCCTGGGTCTTAAAAGCCACATAACTATGTGACCAGGAAAAGGAGACCCTTGGCTCTTGAGAGTAACTAAGAAGCAAACTACTTCCCGTAGAGGTTACGCACCATAAGGGGCTCACTCTGAATCTTCCCACCTCCCATTTTGATTGTTTGGTTTGTAACTGTCTTTAATGTGTTTGTTGGAACTTTAAATTTTCATACTTTAGGATTTGAAATTTCACTGAGTTTGATTTTAGAAAAGCGTGTAGATAATCTTAATTTTTTCTTGCAGTCCATGCTTCAACCTTTGTTCAGGAAAAGGATGTATCTCTGATGGGCTCACCTTGGATGGTGGACTGTGAGGCTTGATCCATTTTGGTTGATGACTGAGGCTCCCGGGGCATAAATAACAACCAGGGGACTTGCCTTCATCTTATCTGGTGACCTCATCAGAATGGAAGTATGTCCCAAGACTATTGCCATCTTGTCTGCTGTGATCACATGATGTTCTTCTATTTAAAATTACACGTTCCATTTTAGACTAAGAAGGCAGCACCAGGCATCCAAGAACTTTTGTTGGTTTTTTTTTAACTGTACCATACAAAAAACTGTGATATTTTGCTATCTTTAGTAAAACTTTATCTATTTGGAGAAGCTGAGTCATATAAAAAAAAAAACTAGCATTTTGTAAAAGTACACTTAAAAAGGCCAGTCTCTCTTCGAACTGTATTTTTGGTTTAAAGTTTATTTTGATACTAAAACATTTTAATTCAAGAAATGCACTCTTTAAGGCTAAAAACTAACTGGAACACATTTTTAAATCCTAGTTTTATAAAAAATTTACTTACTAATTGTAAACTACCAAAGATAATTAAGACATACAAGTTAATAATCAGTCATACTAAATTCAGATGTAACTTATTTACAGAGAAAAACTTAGAGGGGGAGACCAGCTTTTACCTCCCATTATATAGTCTTCTTTTGCCTCCCATCATATAGTGTTATTATATGCTGTAAAAAATTAAGAATAAAGCAAAAACTTAAAGGGAACTTAAAGTTTGTTTAATGTATAATAATATTCAGGACAAGGAATATAAAATTGTTATACAATATTGAATGCTTAATTAAATTGTGTTAAATTTATAATACATTTAAGTGACAGTGCCCTGCCCCAGGCTCAAGTAGTTCTTTCCATGGATGGAGTATCGGTTCCTTTGGATGGGGTACTATGCCACCAGAGTAAGTAACGTGCCTGACTCATTACAGGGCAAAGATGCAAGAGAAAGAAGACCCGCCAGAATTCTTCTACTACTGCCTTTGACCATGTAGGACTGCCCTGTTCCGGCTGTGTGGGCCTGACCATCTCTGGTCATGTAGACAAAATCAGAAAAACCTCCCCCTTATCTACTTAAAAGATCAATTGCTCTTCATGATTCACATGACAGGGGAATAGATTTCCTTGTCCAGTGGAGGATATCAGAGTCTGAACCCACATCCTAAATGTCTCAAACAGCAGAAGGGAAAGTAGCAATTACTCTGCCCTTGGTGGTTCCCAAATGGAAATATGAGGATGCTGTGAACTGGGGAGCCATGTACCTACATCTGCATGCTAGTTCATGTTCAGTTGTGCATATCCTTTCCACTTGCACTCAACTTTTTCTCTTAGCCAAAATTAATTCCAGAATTCACAACCTAACCAGCCATATTTCCTGATTAAATAAGGGTGTCAGATACTCTGTCATCAAACTCACAGCTTTAGTAAACTATTCAGAATATCCAAGCAGTATTTTGGACAAGTTGTTTTGTATCTATGGTGTTAACTAATGATTTTATTGATACCCCAGGCCCTCATATTCTTCAGGAGGAAAGGACAGAGATGAAGGAAATTCTCCCCAACCAAGACTCTCTTGCAGTGCTTTGAGAATATACTCCAACCTATACCCAGATAGAGAACTTGAGGGCCAATGCCTGCATTCTTACTTTGAAACCTTCAAAGAGTATATAGGCTTTGGCAATGAAATAAAACGTATGAATAAAAAGGACATTATTACTCTTTTCCAGGAGCTGAGCTATGCTTCTGGTTGTTTCCTGAAAAACTTCCAAAAGCCAATATTTGTTAAAACTCTCTTAATTTGGTTATTTTGCTTGACAAATTATGCTTCTAAACAAGCAATCTAGTTTTAAAGAAAATTATGTTAAAATATGATTAATGCCCTGGGCACCTGGTAGCCATTCCAAGTTCAAGTCTCTTGCCAACCCTTAGGTGGCTCCCTTAACTAAGATATGAGTTTCCCTGCTCCCCTATCCAACCTTCCTTTATCCCCAATCATCCCGTTTCCCCCAGTTCCCCTCATCCTCTCCTTCACACTTTTCTCTCTCCATCTCCCCTCACCCCCATCCCACAGTTCATTGGGCACCTGAGGATAGGGAATCTGAAATGAACCTATCCTATAGCCATACTGATGAATATCTTTCATATCACCATAGAACCTTCATCTAGCGATGGATGGAGATAGAGACAGAGACCCACACTGGAGCACCGGACTAAGCTCCCAAGGTCCTAATGAGGAGCAGAAGGAGGGAGAACATGAACAAGGAAGTCAAGACCACGAGGGGTGCACCCACCCACTGAGACAGTGGGGCCGATCTATTGGGAGCTCACCAAGGCCAGCTGGATTGTGACTGAATAAGCATGGGATAAAACCGGACTCTCTGAACATGGTGGACAATGAGAGCTGATGAGAGGCCAAGGAGAATGGCATGGGGTTTTGATCCTACTTCATGTTCTGGCTTTGTGGGAGACTAGACAGTTTGGATGTTCACCTTCCTAGACCTGGATGGAGGGGGGAGGACCTTGGACTTTCCACAGGGCAGGGAACCCTGACTGCTCTTGGGACTGGAGAGGGAGGAGAAGAGGAGTGGGGGGAGGGGGAGAGGGGCGGGAGGAGGGGGAGGGAAATGGGAGGTGGGGAGGAAGCGGAAAATTTTTTTTTCAATAAAAAAAAATAAATAAAAAAATATGATTAATGCTGTCAGGATATGGTGACCTAGAGATTGCCCATTGACAAGAGGACTAAAGAGTTGGCTTTAGCTTTCTTTGTCAATTCTGTCTGCTACATATAAATTATTTATTACAGATTTGACATGACTGCCTGCTTTCTTCTTTCATCTGTTGGTTGAGTATATGGAAGAAAAATGTTATAGAGGATTTTTAAAAGGTTCATTAATACGATTAATTTAAAAATATTTCAGTTCTTCACTGTAAACATGGCAAAATGAATTCTTTTTAAAAATATTTTATTACTTAAAAAATACCAATCCAAATTCCCACTCCTTCCCCTCTTCTCACTGCACTCCCACTCCCTCCAACCTCATCCCCTAAGAGAGGACCATGCACCCAGCTTTGTGAAAAGTCCAAGGCCCTCCCTACTACATCTAGATTGAGCAAGGTTTACATCCAAAGAGAATAGGAAACCAAGAAGCCAGTACATGCCTTAGAGACAAATCCCATTGTCATTATCAGTGGCCCCGCAGTCTGCCCCAACTGTCAACCCCTTTCAGAGTTGACTCCCAGTCCAGTTGGAGTTGGTGAGCTACCATTATCTCAAACAAACTGTCTCAGTGGATAAACCCCTCATGGTCTTGAATTCCTTGCTCATACTCTTACTCTATCCACTCTTCAACTGGATTTTGGGAGCTCATTCCAGTGCTCTGATGTGGGTCATTGCCTCTTTCCCATCTCTTTTTGGTTGAAAGTTCTATGGTGATATTTAAGATAATCATCAGTCTGACTAGAGGATAAAGCTAGTTCAAATACCATCTCTATTGCTTAGCGTCTTAGCTGGGGTCATCTCTGTGGGTTCTTGGGCATTATTCTAGACCCAGGTTTCTTGCTAACCCCATAATGGCTCGCTCAATCAAGATATCTCTTTCTTTGCTCTCATATCTGTCCTTCCTCCATCTCTACTCTCCCATTCTTTCAAGTTCTCCTCAGCACCCTCTTCTCCCCTTCCTCCTACTCCTTTTCACCATGCTCCCAAATTTTTGTCTGTTTCCAATTTCCAGAAGGGTCTATATATGTTTTCCTTTGGGTTTACCTTATTAGTTAGTTTCTCTAGGATCATGAACTATAGGCTTGATGACCTTTGTTTATGGCTAGAATCCACTAATGAGTGAATACATACCATATTCATTTTGGGGGGGTCTGGGTTACCTCACTCAGGATAGTGGTTCCTAATTCCATCCATTTGTATGCAAAATTCAAGATGTCATTATTTTTTACTGCTGAGTAGTACTCTAATGTGTAGATGTGCCATACTTTCTTTATTCATTCTTCAGTTGAGGGGCATCTGGGTTGTTTCCAGGTTCTGGCTATTACAAATAATGTTTCTATGAACATAGTTGTACAAATACTTTTGTAGTATGATTGAGCATCTTTTGGGTATATTCCTAAGAGTGGTACTTCTGGATCCTGAAGTAGGTTGATTCCCAGTTTTCTGAGAAACCGCCACACTAATTTCCAAAGTGGTTGCATCAGTTTTCATTCCCACCACCAATGGATGAGTGTTCCCCTTGCTCTACATCCTCTCCAGCATAAGCTATCATTAGTGTTTTTAATCTTAGCCATTCTGATAAGAGTAAGATGGTATTTCAGAGTTGTTTTGATTTGCATTAGCCAAAGGAGTTGACCATGTCCTTAAGTATCTTTTGGCCATTCAAAATTCTTCTGTTGAGAATTCTCTGTTTAGTTCAGTCCACCACTTTTTAATTGGGTTATTTAGAATTTTAATGTCTATTTTTTTGAGTTATTTATATATTTTGGAGATCAGTCCTGTTTCTGATGTGGGGTTGGTGAAGATCTTCTCCCTTTCAATAGGCTGCCTATTTGTCTTATTGACTGTGTCCTTTGCTCTAGAAAAGCTTATCAGTTTCAGGAGGTCCCATTTATTTATTGTTGCTCTCAATGTCTGTGCTACTGGGGTTATATTTACGAAGTGATCTCCTGTGCTCATGCATTGAAGGTTACTTCCCATTTTCTCCTCTGTCAGGTTCAGTGTGGCGAGAGTTATATTGAGTCTTTAATCCATTTGAACTTGTGTTTTGTGCATGGCGACAGATAAGGATATATTTTCATTCTTCTACATGTTGACATCCAGTTATGCCAGCACCTCTTATTGAAGATGCTTTCTTTTTTCCATTGTATAATTTTTGCTTATCAGGTATTCGTAGGTTTGTGGATTGATATTTGGGTCTTCAATTCTATTCCATTGGTCAACGTCTCTGTTTTTATGCCAATACCAAGCTGTTTTTACTACTGTTGCTCTGTAATAGAGTTTAAAGTCAGGGATGGTAACACCTCCGGAAGTACCTTTATTGTACAGGATTGTTTTGGCTATCCTGGGTTTTTTTGTTTTGTTTTGTTTTTCTGTATGAAGTTGATTATTGTTCTCTCAAGGTCTGTGAAGAATTGTGTTGGGATTTTGATGGGGATTGCATTAAATCAGCAAAATGAATTCTTTATTGACATAACGTAAACCTAACCCTAACACTAACCATACCCTAACCCTAACCACTGACTCAAGTTGTAACTTCAAATGTTCTAGAGAAGTACACATTGAGATGAAAGCAAGGCAGTCACTATCTCTGGGAGTATTTTTAAATTGAAAATCCAAGATTAGTTTTGTTGGGGGGGCAATATAACTTAAAATTAAATTGCTAATAATTTGATATTAAGAAAATATGTATTTTTATCTTTTCAAATATCAAATGCAGTAATTTAATGTAAAAGCCTTAAATTTAAAATTTTTACCTTATCAAATTGTTTCTAATCAAAATTACATTTTACTTCAGAGTCTCTGCTTTTGTTCACTAAAAAAAGATGGTATTGTTAATATTTAAAACAAATATACAAAGTTCATCATAAAAGCAAGGAATATTACCTAGATATTTTCTGTTCAGATTCATTTGTCAGATACAAACTTTAACTGACTTCTTTTATAAAGCTTTCAGGTGCTTAAGAGACTAATATACAGCAAACAGCTAATTATAATCACATTATCTTTATACAGAACATAGGTACATTGTCCAGACAGTTCTACAATTTCTTTTAACTCATGTTAATCTCGATGCAAAAATTAGCCTCATATAACTTTGTGAGGAATTTTATAAGCTCAGGGATCATTTGAAAAAAAAAAGACGGATAATGGGATGATGGGATAATAGATTGGTACTTGTTGGTACTTGTGATTGTGAGTTATTGTTTTGAGACAAATATATTGGTATTGATTCTTATATATTGATACAAAGTTAAATTATATTGACTATTGTATGCATGCATGCTTCTACCTCTGTTTAAAACATTTTTATGTATTGATATATACATTGTATTGATATTGTATATTTACCATATTGCAGTGTACATTTCTACCTCTGATTAAGATACTTATATATTGTTTGCATATTGATATATATTTACCATACAGCAATGTATATTTGTACATTGTTTATATTTGGAGGTCATTGTCCTCATTTGTTTCACAGTTGTTTATTGTCTTAGTCTTTAAGTTAGATAGATATTGAGAATTATATAGAGCAATAGTATTCTGAATTTATCATTTATAATTAGACTAATCAGGATCTTTAGATACATAGAGATTATACTCAGTATAGATTGATAATCTTCAACCTCTTCAAAGAGCTGTAGAGAATGGCCTTTAATCTAACTCAGAGTTTTGTGGTAGTGAGACACAATTGCTCCTGGCAACACCGCTCTATTCCCGAGAGAATGTTGAACACCAAAGACACTCCACCTGAAGCCTTTCTTCTTGGCTGAACTGGCCTTTGGGCAAAGAAATGCCCATACCTCAACCACTGACAGAGATACAGAGTATCCATGAATGGAAAAAACAGGACTGTCATATCCTGCCAAGACAGGGTAAGATAGTTTTGACAAGTTTCTTGCCTTTGAAAATGGTATGTCAGTTATGTTAGGCCTTAGCCAAAGTTGGTTGCTTCAACACTGCAAACGTGACCTTGGGTGATTGCCCAGGTAGCTAGTTGTCTCTGTGATTTGTTGCATGTTTTGGAAGTTGTTTGACTGCACTTCCTAATTACTCAGGTAACATTATTTCCCTTCTCAGATCTTTGATGGGGTTGAAGACTATATAAATGTAGTTACTTTCCACTCATGACTTGGCCAAGCTATTTAAGACTTAAGCTAGTTAGAATAGGATATTTGTACTTAATGTATATAATTTCATAATAGGTTTAGAACTCTCTTACTTAAACAAAAGGGAGAGGTGTTGTGGGAGCTCCTTCTGCTCCTTCAGCCAATAGCCGCTAAGATACCAGCCCATTGGGGTGTGGTCTCTCTCCCTTTAAAAAAGCAGCCACTTCCCTCTCCTTTCTCTCTTACTTCCTGCTCCGCTTCTGGTGGCTACTAGACTCCCTTCCTGATTGCGCAGAGGGCTGTTGTCTGGGAAGGTGATCTGTAAGTTTTTTCCCCTTTAAATAAATAACCATTCATTAATCATTAAAAAAAATGTACAGTAATTTCCCCCTGACTTACTTTATATATCTTTGCCAACTGCTGAATTTCACTATGGCCCTATTACTCCATAATTAAATAATCTGCTTACATCCCTCTAATAATGATTTCCCAAGTCTCTTCAGGAGTATGGGATAGCAATATCCTGATCCATCAGAGCTGATTAATTTAAGACTCTCTAATGGTACATGACCAGAAAACCCAGAACCATCTCATCTGACAAAGAACCCCCTTAGCAGCAAACAGCTATAACCTCTGCCCTGCATTTTTAAAAATAGCCTCTTGGAGTTAGGAAAGATAGTTTCCTGCAGAAATACTACAGTTTTCTCCTTCACTTGCAGCTTATGAAAGATATTTATGCCCCTAGAAGTTACCTCATGCCATCTTTCAGTGTAGACATATTGTCCATTCACACATGGGTGACAAAGATGCCTTTTTGCAGTGGACTAACATGGTCTTGGCTAAGGTCAGACCAGGTGTCTCTTTATTTCAGCCTCTTAATAGCTGCCCTTAAATGATAAAACATAAAGAGACAGATCATGAACCTGGGTAGGTAAGGAGGTAGGGAGGGTGTGGGAGCAGTTAATGGAGGGGAAGAAATGGGGTCAAAATAGATTATATGGAAAATGTTAAGTATTTAAAATAAAACCTCTTTTTCTTCATCTTTATGTCAATGAACAAGTTGGCTCACAATTCATTCTTGCCCACATTAGGTTAAGAATTTTATGTTCTAAAAGTAATGATTTTATTCTAGTCTAGTTACGCAATGTACCACTGAACTATATATCCTTGTCTTTATCTCTACTTTTAGGGGCAGGGTCTCATTAAGATGCCCAGTTAGGCCTTGAATTTACTCTGTATTCCAGGCAGACTTACAGATCTTGAATTTGTGATTCTCCTCCTCCAGCCTCCTCAGAGTCTGGGATCACAAAGCCTAGCTGAAATTGAATTTTTAAAATGCACAAGGTCTTAGGATAAACTTACCAAAATGGGGGTGAAGATGCATATGCTCTACTTCATTCTGATTGAGAACTGAGAAATCAGCCTTCTTAGAGTGCCATTCCTAATTTATATATGTTATTTTCTCACTCCTGGCTTCAGTATACTCATATTTAAATGTGTATGATTCGTGCAATTACTCAATAAGGAGTCATAGATAATCAGGCAGGTTATCAATTTTTCTGAGGAGTGGGGAAATAGATTTTAGTGATTTTGTAGAAGACTAATTAGGTAGTCTGTTACTGAAATATATTCCCAGTCTTTGTTTTCATTCTTTGGGCCAAAGAGTTTCACAAAGGTACCCAAGTTGGCCATTTTTTTTAACTCTTTAGTTTTTAATCTTTTGTACAAACCATACACCTAACTACAGTAGCTTATGTTTATAAAAATATAAATGAGATCATGCACTATTAAAGCATGAAAAGACAACTGAAATCACCTCATATGATTCCTGATTACTTTCCACTTGAAGCAACACAGCCAGAGTCCATGAAGGCAAAACAACTCACCCACAGGCTCTCTGGCAGCTTCAGAAGCCTGCCCTTTGTCCATTCTTTGTAACATTAACTTGTCCTTTTTTTTTTTTTTCTTGTGACAATCCTGCTCTGCTTTCTTTTTCTAATATTGAAAGTTCCTCAGGTATAAGTTACTTTTTCCCCCAACAAAACTGTGAGTGCTTCCGGAATGGGATGTTATGCAGTAACTCCTGCATCCCACAAACACTTCCGGAATGGGATGTTATGCAGTAACTCCTGCATCCCACTAACACTCTGTCCGCAAAAAGGGGAGTGGGATGAACTCTACAGAGGAGTGGAGTTTCACTTCTCATATTTCTCTCTTGATTTCCCTATAATCTTTAGATGGCATCTTAACTCTTAAGAACTCAGGCTGGAAACACACTTATGATCTGCTTCTGTCTACTAAATATCTAAACAATGCTGAAAAAGAATAAGGTGTCTTTTAAAACCATGTACGAGCCGGGTGGTGGTGGCGCACGCCTTTAATCCCTGCACTCGGGAGGCAGAGACGGCGGATCTCTGTGAGTTCGAGGGCAGCCTAGTCTACAAGAGCTAGTTCCAGGACAGGAACCAAAAGCTATGGAGAAACCCTGTCTCGAAAAATCTAAAACCATGTACATTTGGACATGACCTACTTCATTCGGCTGAAACTTGCTCTTCACTGCCAATTTACATACAAGTAATCTCTGATATTGATGTAAGTCATTACTTGATAGTTTTACTGTAAATATTGTCAGTTTTGCTAGCTAATAACACAACGATGGAGAAACCCTTTGCTGATCTCCAGACATAGTGTCTAAATGGAGTCTTTGCTTTGCATTTATAATGAATAGTACAAATGGTACCATTTGACAATAACTCTCTGGGGTCTTTCCTAGGCCCAAAGGTCTCATTACTCTGCTTTGAACTACCTGTACGGGCCACAGTAAGATCACATACCAAATCATTTTATTCTTTGATAGAAATAGGAGAAGCCTTCATTTTAAGGCAACTTAAATTAGGAGGTATGCAGAGGGTATTTGTCATTAGGTTCTTAATCATTCGCCTCCATGAAAGTCAAAGTTAACAGACCAAAGTGAGTATATCTGAACTTGCCTCAGTGACCTTCTTCAACCTCATTTCTTCTGTTCAGTCTCAAATAAGGTCATGTGGACAGACCATAGTGCTCACAGGATGCCCTCATGCCATCATATCAGTAAGGCAGCTAGCTTTGGAGAAGCAGGCTAAGAATGGAGAGATCTGGGTTTAACCCCCAATCTTGATGATTTTTGATGGTCTCACTTTGTCATTTGGTGTCCATTTATCCATTTCTCAGGTGGACATAATGCCTATTTTATGGCAGATGTAAATGTTATACATACACTTATAAGACAGTGGTATCTGTTATTATTATTAATTTAATAGCCTGTGGTTGGGAGAAAACATTACTGAGAACTCTTGAACTCAAGGATGGTGTTTATCTTACTTGGGCAGCTTATTAAAATACAGATTCTAGACATTAGCCTCTAGAGTCAGGCGTGAGGATAAAAGTTCACATTTTGAACATGAGCTCCAGGTGATTCTGATGCAGGTGGTTCATGATCCATACTTTGGAGAAAATGTCATGCGGAGTAAAATGAGCAACAAGCAGGCTTAGCAAATATTTGTTGATTCATTGATTGACTCATTGGGGACTCCAGCTTTCACCTGAAGAGAAGTTTGAATGTAGTTGTCCCTGAAGTAATCAAGAAATCTCTCCTTCTGCTTAATTGCATCCTTGCCTGGAATAACCAAAGCCCACATCTCTTAGTAAAAGCATGAACAAGTATTCAGCAGCCCCGTTAGAAAAACTTTTAGATATTTGCAGAGAGTCATCTCTTAGTCATTTCACCTTTCCACAAAAATAACTCTTTTATTTGCTGTCATTTGAAATCTCTGCTAAGACTCAGTAATTTTACTTAATGAATAAAACCCCAAATGAAACAACAATGAAGATCTAAGCATATTCATATTCAGTAGGAACTAGAGGTCATGTGATATGTTAGTGACATAATGAAGATTTAAGCCTCTTATTTTCAGACTTCCATGTCCATATTTTGCTGTTTTGTGATGCGTCCTATAATTCCAGCTGTATTGATTGAACACTTACCCTTTTCCTGATACTGTGCTGGCCACTGTAGGGAGTGGGAAAAATACCACAACCTACATGACCAATCCCATTAATATAACAGCTCACTGGCTGGTTGGGAAGAAAATAAAGCTAAAAGCCAGTATGTGAACATCAAAATTTAAATGAGTTTTATTGATTCTATTTTACTAAGGTGGAATTTGAAACCTTAGGTAGGTAACTTGCATAAGCCATAACAACATCTAAAAAAGTTTAGATTTCAACTTGACTTTTTAGTTAATTTCATTAATATTTGTTGTAGTCTTACGTGATATGACGTGCAGATACAGTAGTGCACGTCTACCGCACAGTCTGCATCTTCTCCTACCATGAAGTCAACTATGTCAACCGTGGAGTTAGAGAGACAGAATGGAGCTGGTGCTCTAGAGGACAGCTAGTTCTTTCTCCTTCATCAGTGGATCCCAGGATGAAAAGGCTGGATCCAGCAAGCTTAGATAAAGAAAAGCTTCATTTCCTCACAAAGTGCAGCTATAATCTATGGAAATTTAAACTGATCTTACTTATCTCTTGAGAAGCTTAGCCACTAAGGACACTCCCACCCCAAAGATGGGTAGCCAGGCTGGGGCTGTAATTAAATTTGCAACAATTGTGTTTCCAGCAGTCAAATGCTAGGGCTGTGAAGGAAAGAAACACATGCTCGTTGCCCCCACCCACCTTAAATGTTGAATTATCTTACAGTTGATAGTTCTCTAGATTCCTCGACCTTTAAATGCCGAACACTACATGCCTGTTGAATTTTAATCAATTTATTTTTTTCAACTGGAAATGTCAGACTTCTGTATGGAATTACCCGGTGCTGCTGATGTGACAAAGATTCAAAGTTCAGTGTCTGAAGTCAAGGAATAGCAGCAGAGCCAGTGCGCAGTAGGAAACATAATTTGCAGGCAGCCAAATAAGGAAGTAAGAGAGCATCTATTTTTCATTAGCTTTTACTTAGAGGTTGGGAGACCTGAATTCATTTCATTTTCTATTCTACAGATTGCACAGAAATATTCAGAACTGCTAATGACTTAAGGATTGCTCTAAAGAAAGACAGAGAGGAATAATGAAGTCTTATATATAAAATGCCTACTGTGTATCTTAAAATGGGACTTTCTAACTTTTTAAACGTATGTATTTGGGACAAAGTAATGGATTTCATAAAGACATTTTTTATTGACAGGTGTTCTTTCATGTACTCTGACCATATCTATACCTCTCCACACACTTATTCTTGTCTCTCTTTATACTAGTTCCCTTCCTGTGTCAAATACTCATCCTACTTTGTGTGTGTCATATACATGAATATAACATATATAAACAGCATATGTATGTGTTATATAAAATATACAAATAATATATATGTGCATATATATGGTATATAAAAATCAGGCCATGCTTATATGCATTGTGTATGTGTATGTGCATGCACGTGTGTGTCTGTGATGAATGTATGAGGGAAGATGTATTTATCTTTCTGAGTCTGACAGGTTTCATTTAACACGAGGATCAGTCACTCTATTCTGTCTTCTTAACATGATATAATTATATTCTTGACTATGATATAAAAATTCCATAGGGTATATTTATAATGTTTTCTTTGACTGTTCTTCTGTTGATAGACACATAGACTGATTCCTATTCTGAACAATGCTGCAATGAGTTCCACCCTTCACTTAAATTTCATTACATAATAAAGGAGACTACTCAGTCACCTCTCCTACAAAATAAGAAGTCCTATGACATCCACAGAGCATGAAGGAGAACAGCATTTAACCATGAGCCTGGCACTAAAACTCAGATTTTTGTCAATTGCTCCAAATTCCCAGAAGTTAATCACTAACCCTCTATTTAGTTCTTTGGATGAAAATCAGCCTCAAATGTATTTAAGGTAACCAGACCTGGCTGGTTTCTGATATGGAGCTTATACCTGCTTGTGTCTTAACTGACCTTAGGATTTCATGTGTGTATGTTTTATATTTTATTGTTGCAATTTTTCTGTAGTACTCCTGACCTACTAAACATAACAAATAGACAGAATAGCCCTGGAGCAGAACAAAAGAGAAGACAAGAAACCCGGCTGGCTATTCATCTGACCACTAGGAAGGGTTCTCTATAAATAATGTGGGCTTGATAGCTATCTGCTGAAAATTTCTCTCGGTGTGGTTTCCTTCTCCCTAACTCCTTTGCACATTCTTTCTTGATCTCACTGCTCCTTATCTTCACTCTTCTCTGTGTGAGTATTTCTCACTAGATTAAGAAAATGCTAAAGCAATCTTAGAAATTCATAGGTCTCTTCCCTTTACTGAAAACCATTTCTGCCTTCTTGGTTGTCTAAAGTGTGCTGACATTTAAGTTACTGCACAGACCCCAAGGTGGTAATGGACAGGTTGGACTCCATAGTCATTAATTAAGTTTAGCTGGTCAGAAAAAACATTCAGTCACATTCAGAGGCCCAAACTTCCAAAACTAGCCCATGTTTATGTTCCACACTTCCTTACTGTGGAACATCCTGCCTGGCAGGCTGAACTGACATGCCCAAGCAGGAGTAAATTTATCTAGGTATGCTTCTGTATCTTGGCTAGACTGGCTAACAGAGTTAAGGCCTTACTTAGGTCACTCACAGCAGACAAACTCAGAACCATCAGTCACTCTTGCCACTCTTCCCTGGCGTAAGGAAGCAGCAGGTGGCCCATCCTATCTTCTAAGTTCTCTTGGTGTCATTTTGTTGGTTCCTTATCCTCAGCAGCTAAGGAGCTCTAGAAAACAGTACAATACATGTGCTGCCTTAGCTTCAAAGGATGATGCCCAACAGAAAGGTGAACCTGCATTGCTCCTTTTTTAACAAAGGGATTCTAATATCCTCAGCTAATATGTGTAACCTGCTTCAAGTGTTCAAAATCTATGTAAACCTCCATTCTCAAGTGTTGAAATTCTTTGTGGTTTGTATTTTCTGATCTCTGTCCTTTTTACATGCTGTTCTTACTACATACAATGCTAGGCCATCCGGTGCCAGGTATTCACATTCTCAAATGTTACCTTTTCTAGGAAGGCTTTCTCAAGATATGGCTGGTCATTCCTCTCCTCTGAGTTCCTGTGGCATGCCTTATGGATTTGAATCAAATGTGAATAGTGTGTAAGATTTGATTTCCTTGAATTTCTTACCATTTTCATTCATCTCTTCACATATATGCCCAGGACTAAGAATCAATAAACTCTTCTTTAATGAACAGACTGACTGAAGGAGTGAACAATGAGCAAATACAGAGGGAGCATAGTGTGAGAGCGGAGGATGGCCCAGGGAGATAGGTTTGCACTTGGTGTGCAAATTGTACATATGGGAGGAAAAGATAGATGTATCTACATCGTTCAAATGTTGGGATGGTTAAATAGCCTCGGCCAGTTGCTTGATTTCTCTGTTGTCATGTTTCTCAAGTTTGGGAGATCATAAATATTACCCCTCTTCCCCTGGTAAATTGTCATCATCCCATGGCAGATGGAAGGCATGAGAATCAACACCTCTAGAGGAAAACCCCAGGGACGTGCACTCTTACAATCAGCAGTACCTGGAAACAAAGTAGTCACTGATGCCACCTTCCGTTCTCCAGCAACCGCTTCTAGAGTCTTAAAATGGTTCAATGTGATGGGCTCACACTTAGTTCAGATTAAAAGTAATTTGCCAAAGGAACACACTTTTATTATTTTCCTTAGACTGATTTTTCTAGTAAAAGCATGAGGACTCAAGACAATTTGAAAACGTATACCCAGAGCTGGGAATAGTGGTCTATGCCTGTGATCTTAGCGATCAGGTGCTAGAAACAGGTGGATCTTTATGAATTCAAGGCCAGCCAGGGTAACGTAGTGAGATATTTTCTCTCTCTCTCTCTCTCTCTCTCTCTCTCTCTCTCCATCTCTTTCTCTCTCCATATATATATACATATATACATACATCTACACATATATGTATATATACACTCTCTCTATATGTGTGTGTAGCATTTATATATGACATATGGGTGATATGTGTGGACACATATAATACATAATATAATATGCCTATATTATGCATATATGTGTATAATATATATACATATGTGTGTGAATGTGCATATGATACTAAGAAACATAAAAATATATTACATAAATATATTTCCTGTTTTCTTGGGATTTTGTCTGTTTCTCTATCCTTAGAAGTCACATCAGAGCCTAATGCACAGGTGTTTCCTAATGTTCTTTGAAACAAGGTGAGACGAATCATTTCCCAGCACATGCACGTTAAGAACTGACTTCATTTTGAAAGTCAGTAGTTTCTTTACCTTGACCCTTGCTAACAAACAGCAGCATGGAAGAGCCATGCAGCAGACACAGAAAGATCTGTTCTCCTCAAAAACCTCCAATCTGAAATTTTATCATGATGCTTAGGGTTCTAAGAACAGGCATTTTATAATTTGTCCTTTCATCAAGTTTTCTAAGCAGGTTCTTTGCTCTCAGGATCTGTATCCAAAGAAGGTAAATGTTCAGATGGCCATTCATTAGGGGAGGGTCCTAAGAATATTGTTAGTGAAAACCCAAAAACCAATCTTGAATTTCTCTTTGTAAAATCCCAGCTGAAAGAGGAGTTGAAATTTTTATAATTTGCTGACATATTGATTAAAACAATAGTGCAAGCAGTAAATTTGGAAAAGAAAATATAGTATGTATCTTTGTTTATAGAACTCAGGAAGCAATATTATGATAATAAACTGATTAAATCAGGAATTATTTGCAATTTTTCTACTAATAAAAAATAGTTAAGTTAGGACATGAAAAATAATTCAGTAATTGAGAGCACTGGGTTTTCTTCCAGGAACCTAGGTTCTATTCCCAGCATCCAAATGGCAGCTCATAACTGGAACTGTAGATCCAGGGCTACAGTTGTCTCTGTTCACCTTCAAGGGCAACAGGCAGGCACTTGGTGCACAGAAAACCTTGTAGACAAAATATCCATACATATCAAGTAAATAAATAATTAAAATAATTTGAAAATGAAATGAAAAAATCTTTGTTGCATTTAGGAGGCAAGCTAAAGATTACCTATTAAGTGACCAAGACCAACAAAATAAATAGCAAAAAAGACAAAAGGGTTTAGTAAGGAAATGCAAGCAAAGGCATTAGAGGTAAGAAATATTGAACATTTCGTTCCATAGTACTCTGGGAAACATGATTTAAAAATTATTTTAAATAAAAAGGAATTTGGTTTACATTTTCTTATTTTAATATGACTCCATTGATAGAATGTCTTTGATTTATGTATTTCTGTTTCTCCAGTTTGATAGAATTATACACAGTATCCTTTCCCACAAGACCTCAACTCCAAGTAGAGCAAAAGGAATGTATTTGCCTAGACATCTATCCAGTCACTGGGAATTGGGAAATGGTGTCTTTTGGCTCACAATATGTCAGCAGCCAGTCATGAGTACAGGATTTCCATGACTGGTTCTAGCCTCTTACACTTCTTTTACCTTCCATAAGAACACATGCCCCAGGTAGCCTATGGGATTAGAATTCACGTATGGATTACATGAATATCACAAATAGCCAGTGAAGCAACACACACACACACACACACACACACAACACACACACACACACAGGCGCACACACACACATACACAGGGAGAGAGAGAAAGAGAGAGCTCCTGAAACTTCCATATTTGTAGGTAATCCAGAAATTTACGAGTGAAGAACATAAATAATATGGCTGTAACTCATCAATATTTTATGCAATACAGTTTTTCACAAATGTCAAATGAACTCAGTCTTTTACATACAAAGAACTCAGTCAATGAGTTCTCTGTTCTTAGCATTTCTGGCAGAACCTCATGCAGCCATTTTGTGGAAGCTACTACAGTACTCATGACAGAGATGAGTTCCATATCTTTTGATGTCCCTGTTTTGACACTGAAGCAAGCGCTATGCAGGGTAGGCCATAGGACATGATCTCCAGCTGTGAAAAAAAACTTCATTTCTTAATAAAAAACAAATCATGCTGCAAATATAAGCTATTTCAAAATCTCAATAGTTTAGCAAAACTCAGATATATTTCAGTATCATTAATTCCAAGTGGTCATCTGAAGCTCCTAGTGTCCAGATGGTGACATGGGTTGTATCACTGAGCAAACATGGTTTCTATGGTCAACAGTGTAAGTAAAGGGAATCCAGAGTCTCGGAAGTAAGTTGTATTCAGAAATAACACTACTTCCTTTCACATTACATTGTTCATTGATGGACACATGATCCTGTCTCATTAGAAGGCAGTAGGAAGAATAGCAATATCTCCTTGTGCTTGGGGATAGGAAGAGATGCGTGCATACATAGGAAACCTCAATCATGCCATTTTGTCTGCTTTCTTAAGTGAAGAAGGTGGTAAGTGGACTATCCACAGGTGAACATTAATTCCTGTGCTGAATACACAGGAGCCATCATTAGCTTGTGGATGTACAAGCTGAAATTATAAAGAGGATCCTGGAGTATTGCTAGCGATGCATGCATTTAAGGGCAATGTCTCTGTTAACATGAAAGAATGTTCAACAGAGTGTTCACTAGGACTCTGAGCAGTGGAGGTCTTCAAGAAATCACTCTGTGTAACTTGGTCTGCAATAATGGACTTGCCAGGATAATTGGAATCCTACATAGCAAAGAGCACAACCTTCTGACCCCACTGGAGAACAAAACTATGTGGCAGAAAGAAGGAGCCTTTGAATATCTCCCTGAATCTAGATGGCTTTGAGGTAGATAAAATTATACCTAAATTATCCCAAAGCCATCCAACTATTAAAAATTCTGAGTAAGAAAGGACAGTGTTAAACTGAAGTAAGGCACCAAGTAGGCACACAGAGATCCTGAGGAGAAAAGCAGCTCTGCTCTAGAGGTCACAGTTGGCGTGGGCACTGGATGGGAAATTATAGTGAGGCTCACACTGCACAAACCAGGTAGTGCTTAGCTGCTGTAGAATGGGCTACATTCACCAATAACACGTCAGTGCTCCAAGTACAGAACTTGTGAATTGGGCAAAATAGCCAGAGGGATACTAAACTTGTTTTATAAGCTCAGAAAAATAGGAAGCAGTGTTTCAAAATGAGTCATACCATATAATTTGTAGGTCTGCACAAGAAGAAAAAAATTGTAACAGCTAGGGAGCTAATAAGAGAGCTGGGTAAAAACTGTGCTCTTGTATCTTGGGTATGATTTTATTTACAATGGTCTCTATTTGGTATAAAAAGTAAACTTCTGGCTTGGAAGAAGGTAGTCTAGACATGACCCCCAGATATATTATTTTACTTTTATTCCTCCATGCAGTTGCTACTCCAAGCACGCACACAGTCTGAGTGTGCACCGAGAGATGATCAGCTCTATTTCCCCAGATGACCTCCAACCCCTGGACACCCAATCATATGTGTATATGTATATGATGTATATGTAAATGTATATACACACACATATGAAACAGTTTGGTTATAGTTAAGGAAGGGTACATGTTGTTGATAACCATTGTTGTAATGTTGAGAAAATATGTAGTGACTCCAATATTTAGGTGTGAAACTCAGTGCAGCACAAATAAGTTAATATATGCTATGCTAATGCTCTTGTGAAGGATCTGCATTCAGATTAAAGAGGTCTCTGCTAGTTCCATCATATTATCTAAGGGCAAGTCATACAGTCTACTGTACTTACATTGAGGTTTTTCAAATGAAGTGTTTCATGGAAATGCATTCTATTATTAATATTCAAGTAGTATATGTGTGTACATGTATCTGTGCATGTGCACACATACATACTAAAGTGCTAAAGGAAGACATCAGGTATCCTTCTCTCTCCTTCTCTGCCTCTGAGACAGCCCCACATTGAATCTGAAGATCACTTTTTTATTTTGCGAAGAATAGTGGCCAGGAAGCCTCAGACATTCTCCTGTGTCCACACCCCTGACTTGCAGCAGGGATGGGCTTACACAGCATTTGGTCAAACCCAGTAAATATCTAAACTCGGATTTTGCTGCTAGTATTCACACACAGCAAATATTCTCACACACCGAGCCATCTCCCCAAGCTAAAAAGTGTTATTCTAGAACTGAACCCCCTAAGGTAAACTAGAAATTGCTTCATTTGTAGTCATTTCACAAAGTAGAAAACACAGAAACTCACTGCCTATTATATGCATTGCATATGCATTAGATATTTGTGTACACATATGTATTCAAAATATACATTTGCTATATATAACAAACAAATATAAAATGTTTGTATATACACATTAATCTATATATGCACATATTCATATACAAGTACATTTGTATATATATACATGTTAATATATATGAATGTGTTTATATATACACCTAAATTTGGTTATGTGAATGTTGCTGAGCTAATTGTCAGTCAGTTTAGTGTTCCTATGCTACTAGGAAACCCCAATTTTCTTGAATTAACCTTGAGTTCTTGCCAAACACATGGGTCTTAGTAACTGAGAGTTGAAGACTACTTCTTTCACCTTTTCCCCCAATTATCAAGAAAAATTAAGTGGTAAAATATGTCAGATACTCTTAGAAAATCCTCCCCTGGAATTCATTCCCTGGTGATAAGCCTTGAATTCTCTGAGGCTGGATCAAGGGCATATTTTTACCTGCACAACATAGTCCACAAGGTTTATGGCATTCAGGTCTCAAGAGATAATTTCTATATGGTATAGTAAAGGTGGAGGAAAATCATTGAGCTATTCTGTAGTGTTTTCATCTCTTGTAATGTTATGATGTATTTAATGCTTGCTAATTTTTATGCTCCTATTATTTAGTAGGCAAAACTCCACATATTCAATAATATTCTTAGGAGCTAGGAATGGAAATATATTTGGGAGTGGATATGAATAAACGACTAATACTGTCAGTGATGTTGATATGAAAAAACTTACATTATATTCATAATTTGAGAAGCTATGTTTTCCTTTCAAGTCCTCCTAGATTTCTATCATGTTCATTTTCAACCCTAGAACAAAAGTAAGTGTGTCTTTGGTGAACATATGCATAAAATATGCATAGGCCCCTGGCATTGTAACACTCTTCCTCTCATGTTTCCCTTTAACTGCACACATATAAATAACATGATATTTATTTGACTTCTTAAGGAGTTCTCTTCCTTCCTCTTATGAAATTACTGCCCCCACACATTTCTCTCACTTGGAGAAAATATACCATTCTCATTCAGGTAGATCACATCATGGTCAGCTACTCTGCTATATAACTTAAATGTCTTCTCGGTGGTGACATTCTGAAGGTTTTGTGTCTGATGTAGCAGTTCTTAGGGGGGTAGCCTTTAGGAAATAATTGGATCATGAACTCTTTGACCTCATAAAAATGAATTACTCACCTTATGAACCCACCTTGATGCATTTGTAATATAATGGACTACTGATGGAAGTTTTAGCAGGTGATGTTTTTAGGAGGAAGTCAGGTCACTGGAAAGCATGCTTTGGAAGGGTTTACTGGGAATCTGTCTCCTTCCTCTCGCTTTTCTCCTCCTCCCTCTCTCCTTTTCCTCCTTCTTTGCATTCCTTATCTCTTTTATTATTTACTTTTCATTTTCTCATGTATTACTTCCTAACCTCAGTTTTCCTTTCTTCCTCTCCTGTCCCCAATACACTCCTCCTCTGTTTCAGTTCAGAAAAGGGCAGCCTCCCAGGGATATCAACTGAACATGATATAGGAAGTTAAAATAAGATTAGACACCTTTCCTCATATTATGATTACCACTCCCACTCCTTACTGTTAGGAGTCCCATAAGAATACTAAGCCACACAACCATAACATATATGCAGAGGGCCTAGGTCAGATCTATGTAGGCTCCCTGATTGTCAGTTCAGTCTCTATGAGATCCTATGATCCCAAATTAGTTGATTCTGTGGTTTTTATTGTGGTGTCCTTGATCACGCTGGCCCCTACAATCCTTCTTCGTCCTTTTCTGCTGGATTCAATAAGTTCCATCTAACATTTGTGTATTTCTGCATCTGTCACCATCATTTGCTGGATGAAGCCTCTCTGATAGGATTATGCTAGGCTCCTGTCTATGAATATAGCAGAATATTATCAAAAATAGTTTATTTATCTACTTATTAATTGTATTATTTATTTATTTATTTGTAGTGCAAGTTTGGTTCTATCCTACATCTCTGGGTTATCTACCTTCTGGCATAGTGTGGGAAGTCCTTCTGTCTATGTGTTGCTTTTATTGGTTAATGAATAAAGAGCTGTTTTTGGCCAGTGACTTAACAGAATATAGTCAGGCGGGAAGATATATATATATATTGAGAGAATTACGTGGAGTCAATGAAGATGCCATTTAGCCCTGCCAGAGAGAGATGCCTGATAGAACTTTATCTGGTAAGCCACAGTCATGTGGTGATACACAGATTAATAGAAATGTGTTAAATTAAGATGTAAGAGTTAGCCAATAAGAAGCTAGAGCTAATAGGCCAAGCAGTGATTTAATTAATACAGTTTCTGTGTGATTATTTTCGGATTCTGGGCAGCCAGGAAATGAACAAGCAGCCTCTTAAAACACTGTGTCCTAGCCCTCCATGCAATGTCACAGGTGGGCTCCTTCCAATGGCATGGGTCTTAATCTGTGCCAGCCATTGGTTGGCCACTCCTGAAATTTCTGTGCCAGAACATCTTTCAGACAAAACAAAATGTAGTTCTAAGGTTTTTGTGGCTGGGTTGATGTTCTAATCCTTCCACAAGAAGTCTTGCCTGACTACAGAAGATGGTTGGTTCTGGCTCTATCTCCCCCATTAGTAGGGGTCTTAGTTAGGGTCACCCTCATAGATTCCTTTACTTTTGGCCCAACATGACTTGAACAGTTTGGTTTGCCTTGTCCTCCTGACAAGACAATTCTTTTGCCACAGAATTGAAAGCAATAGAACCAACCACCAAAGGATTGAAACCTTTACATCATGAACCAATTAAACCATTGGTCCTTTAGGGGGATGTATGTCAAGTATTTTGTCACAGAGGAGAAAAGCTAAGGAAAATGGAAAGTAGTAAAATATTTTAATAAGGGTGTTACTACCTTTTACCTTTCTGCCTTGTGCTTTGCCCTGTGGGGCAGAGGTGATACTTATCTATCTCCTTCCATCTATACTATGAATACTATGTAGATTTAACATACTGTTTAATTAAAGTCCTTGACTATGATAAAACCTTCATTTTCTCATTGGCTAGCTATCCCTATGGTATGAAAATACTTAAGGTCCTCTCTGAACTAATACACAGTCCATGAAAATGCACATATACATACTCAGGAGCGTGCCTGCACGTGCACACACATACACACACACACACACACACACTCACAGTAACACCTTTTGTTCAGCTGATATACTGTCCCTATAGTTGCTTCCCTGGATTTGGTCTGAAACCTCAAAGTCCTCTTAATGAAGATGAATTAAGATCTGTCTTCATCATATCAAAGCTAGTACTGCCTATTTTCAGTCAAAGTAATCACTGGATTAAATGGAATATCTGCATCAGAAAGAAATTATCCTACCTTCTTGCTCTCCTAGAAGCCGTTTTAAGTAGGAAAACAATATTCATGCCAAACTCTTTACCAAAACCTCCACTCAAACAATCAATTTTCCCGGCCCATTGAAGGCACTTCAAGAATATTGACTGGAAAAACTATTAATGAATAATTGGCTTACATTTGCACTATAAAATAAATAACAGTAATTTATAGATGATATAGGTCAGGGGTCGAATTTAAGGTCCAGCTGATACTAAACAATGAAGATATTTCTGGGGTAAAGAGGCCTTTCTTGATCACTTAGAACCACCATCACTTAGTAAGACATGTATTCCATTTTTCAGTTCTCACAACTCCTCCCATTAGAGTGAATAGATTAATAGAGCTTCTCCCCTCCCTCCTAGTGGGCAGGTGCTGTATTTGCCTATTCCATTGGTTGCTTCACAACCACAGTATTTACCACACTTGAACACATCTGACAAAAGAACACACACAAAGACATACCATGCCTCGTTCATATCTGTCATTTTGTAACTTTCAGTTCCATGTCACCTGCTCACCAATGCATTCTCTGTCCCTATTCCATGTAAACTGCTCCTTTAATTAGGGCATTTTTAGCAGTTTACACCAATTTGTGTAAGTAACTATGCACCTGAAATTGTTTTTAAAAATCCATTTTCCCTTCAGGTGAGATAAACCCACCATGGTGCCACACGACTCAGAAGATATCAAAAAATTACTCAATGGATGTAAAATAGGAGGAGATATCCTAAATATGGCATTTTTTCTGAGATAGTCATTACTAAGGTCTATATTTCACATTAATGATGAATTGTGCTTATCAGAAAAGACATAAAACAACAGCTATGGATGTGACAAATACAATTTGAGGAGATGTTTCAGCACACTCCTCCCTGCTAATCACAAGCACCGCTTGCTCACAGTTATGAATGAGGCTGGCTGCGTACTATTGATTTCTCCTTGCTTTGCACTGAGACTCCAGCTCTCAAGCAGTGGAACACCCTGCCCTCATTCTACTTGGCCTTAGTTTGCCTCCAGCTAAAACATGCTTGCCGACTTGTCAGATTTAATTAAAGGCCAAGACAATAGCAACAGCAACAGAAACAGAGAAGTGCAGAGACCTTGCTTGTTCTTTATAACACACCATTAAGGGAGATCTTCAAAACTCAGGCAAGTAGAGCTAAGACATGAGCTGTCACTTAACTGGACTGTGAGAGAAACAGACAAACAGACAGACGGACGGAGGGAGGGAGGGAGGGAGGGAGAGAGAGAGAGAGAGAGAGAGAGAGAGAGAGAGCAGCTCCATACTTTTGGGGTCTCCTGATTCTGAGAAAGGCAAATCTGGAAGAATGCCTGTCTATTGCAGCTTAATGGAATAAACTACAATTTTTGGAAGGTAGGCTCAGAGGAAGGGGTTCAACATCTAAAATCACATCTGGAAATATACAATCTGAAACTGTCCATACACCCAGCTTTCTTCAGGTATAAGGCATGCAGTGAACAACATCTGGCCAATATGGCAAAAGGAGTAGATTTTAGCGAAAGGTAAAAAAAGAAACAAAGGTAGTAGAAAGGGAGAGGAAAGCATCTTAACAGGCAGAATAGAAGGTAACTTTGAGATAGATGTTTGATGTTCCTCCTTCTTTAGTCATGGTTTCTAACACATCACTAAAAACCATATACTTTGTCTTTCATCTTTCTCCTCTATAGCCTCAGCCTATAAATTTTGACCTCTTGTCTCCCTTGTTCAGCATCAGCAACATCTATCACTCATCTCCCACATAGTAAGAGATACCTGTCTATAGAAGGGAGAAAATCATGTCCATTGTCTAAACATTTGGCAATGATTGGGAAAGACGAAAGAAGAAAGACTCAGAAATTGCAGAGGATTTTTATTGTTGTTTGTTTTTTGTTTCAGAGTTCAGGATATTCTACCTGTAAGGGAGAGGTGGTGGTGATAATTTCATCTTTCTAAGCTTTTATCAGAAATTTCCCACCCTCAAATATGCTGGAAATAAACTATGATAGACATTTCTATCCTTCACCTAGATACACAGTTCATGGACAAGCATGTACACACACTGACACAGAGGAGAATTTTGTTCTCAGTCATTGGAAAGTTACTAGTAGATACCATAACATTTCAACCTTGATTTCCTTAAGATGTATTTGCAGAGCATGAGGACATTGTCTCACGTGAATATGCTGTTATCACACCCAGGAAATTGCACAGAGACAGTAACTGCCTGACAGGTAACCTCGTATTAAAATCCCCCAAGTATTATTCTTCAAATGTCCTTCACAGTGATTTAACAAACACAGGACATAGCTAAAGAACTCGTATTGAATTTATTTCATGCATTTTAACTTTCTTTTAATATGTAACAGCCATCTACTCTTGTCATGCATATGGGTTATTTATATAAGTAGTGGTTAGAATGGAAAAAGTCTCATAAGATTAGGTATTTGAACACTTGTTTTCCAGTTAGTGGTCTATTTGAAAAGCTGTAGTGGCATTTATTTGTACTTTAATAAATAAAGCTTGCCTGAAGATCAGAGAGTAAAATAGTCCCACTGTCAGCCTTACAGACCAGGAAGTGGTAACACACACCTTTAATCCCAGTAGACACAGTAGGTATCATAGAAACCAGGTGGTGCATGCCTTTAATACCAATGGTGCACACCTTTAATTCCAGAGCTAGAGAGGAATATAAAATGGGAGGAGTTAGTTCTCAGGCTCAGTCTCATTCTGAGATTCCTGGAGGCAGGATCACCATTTCTGACTAAGGATGAGGTAAGAGCCAGTGAGGCTGTTTTACTCTCTGATCTTCAGGCAAGTTTTATTTATTAAAATACAAATGAAATGTCACTACGAAAAGGTTCAGGAATGTAGCAACAGGCTACTTGGCTACTTGTTCATTTCCTGGATGCCCAGACAGCTGAAATAATCACATAGAAAAGTGTATTAATTAAATCACTGCTTGGCCCATTAGCTCTAACTTCTTATTGGCTAACTCTTACATATTAGTTTAACCCATTTCTATTAATCTGTACATCACCACAAAGTCGTGGCCTACCAGCCAAGTCTCAACATGTCTATCCCCAGCAGTGGGTCCATGACATCTGTGACTCTTCCTTCTTCTTCTGAGAATTTAATTTAATTTCCCCCACCTACCTAAGTTCTACCTTATCAAGGGCCCAAAGCAGTTTCTTTATTAACCAATGAAAGCAACACAAAGACAAAAGGACCTTCTACACCATTTGCCTTTTCTGTTTAAACAAAAAGGAAGGCTTTAACATAGCATAATTAGTTATAACAAAACAGTTATCAAGCAAGAATTGCAGTTACAATATTTATATCCACTTTATCTTTTATCATAACTAAGGAAAATCATAACTATAACTATAAATTTTTCAACTCCATCAAAGACTTCAGAAGGATATAATATTACCTAAGTAAACGGGAAGTGCATTGTAAGCAACTTCTAAAACTCTAGAATTGACAGAGACATCTCACTGCCTGGACAGTCACCCAAAGTTCTTCTGTACCATTGGGGCATCCATCTTCAGCCTACAGGCCCATAGTATCCAGAGACTTTTCCACAAAGCAAGAAATTTTAAAGACAGTTCCACCTATATTGGCAGTTTGTCAGTCACTTTCTTCTGTATCCTACAGAATGTCTCACAGACACTTTCATGAAGCAGGAACCCTGAAGGATCATCTCACTTTTAGGCAAGTTCAGCAGTGATTGCTGTGTGGGTCCTGCATGTCCAGTTTATGCAACACTCCAGGCAAAAGCAGTTTCTTGCCCAAATGGATAACAGACTCCATAAGGAGCTTCTTCAATGCCCATCTTCCTCTTGAAGTAGATTGACTGCCAGGAGCAGATGTGTCTCATTGTCATGAAAAGACCTAAATTCTTAAACATTTAAAATGCCATATTCTGAAGGTCTCTGGAAGATCTGAAGAATCCCTATGCATCTGAAATACTTCTCTGCACATCTAGAAAATCTAGCTAACATGACTACAAACTTGACCATTATAGATGATTATCTATTAACCTATATTTTTAGTTATACTTACATTTTTAAATGAACTATACAATCACAACACCTTTATCAAGAGCAGAAATATACATATAACCAAACTGACCTTAAATCCGTATCAGTAAACCAAGATCCATACCAGTGCAAATTTTCATATTTATATCATATCCCCCTTTATATGTAAAAAAATATTTATAAATAATATTTGGGAATATGGGCATAGTTTTGTCCATACTTCTTCCTGCTGTATAAGGGCACTGTTAATCAGGTCTTTCATGGTGTATCCTGTGTGCTAGGTTCATCTCAGTCAGCAGTTGGGCAAAGTTAATTTTCTGAGGGTGTTCATGTTGACCTTTTAGGAGGTCTTGGTCTATGAAACCATATTAGCCTGAAAACAATACACATGTTCTCATCTTCTGTAAAAACAAAAGAAGAACCTCTTTTCCCAATAAACATGTCCTTAGATGCAAACTCTGAAGTCAAGATAACTTTACAATATACTTGCTTGTTTAGCTTAGCAGCCCATGCAGTGAAATGTCTCTTTGCTGCTGTTGTTCCTTTCTCGTTAACATTATGAAAATTCAAGGTTAATAAAGCTTTATGTAATCTATTTCTGAGGGCATTCTCCACCCCTTTATGTTTTTTTAACATAGCCTTTATAGTTTTATTTGATCTTTCTATAACTGCCTGACCTATAGGATTGTGTAGTATACCTGTAACATGCTTAATTATATAATAAGCAAAAAACTGTTTCATTTTCCTAGAAATATATGCTGGATAATTATCTATCTTTATTTGTGCAGGTATATCCATGATGGCCATAACTTCTAATAAATGTGTGATTACTGAATCAGCCTTTTCTGAGCTTAGAGAAGTTGCCCACTGAAAACCTGAATATGTGTCATTGGTGTGGTGTACATGTTTTAATTTTCCAAATTCTACAAATTGGAACAGATCTGTCTGCCAGATTTCATTCCTTTGAGTACCCTTTGGGTTAGTCCCTACATATAGCAGTGTTTAGTTATAGAAATCCCCTTATCTTGTTGCCATGTAATAGAAAACTCTTTCTTTAAACCTTTGCTATTGACATGATTTTTTTTTATGAAATTCTGAGGCTTGCAACATGCTTCCAATCAATAACCATTTTCTGTATTACCTTGTGCTAGAGGACCTGAAAGACAGGAATGGGATCGGATGTGTGTTATGTATATAGGACATAGCCTATTCCTGATTATGTCTTGCACCTGGATAAATAATGGAGATAGACGAATATGAGACTTTGCTGATAGGCCACGACCTCGTGGTGACATACAGATGAATAGAAATGAGTTAAATTAATATATGAGTTAGTCAATAAGAAGTTAGAGCTAATGGGCCAATCAGTGATTTAATTAATACAGTTTCTGTGTGGTTATTTTGTGGCTAAGTTTTTGTGGCTAAGCTATCCAGGCAGTCAGGATGAAAAAGGGGGCCCCACCCCCTCATTACAACACAGGAGGTGTAGGCTTCTTGGAAGAAATACATCACTAGAGGAGGACTTTGAGATTAGATAGGAACACTCTACTTCCAGTTTGCTCTCTGCTCCATGCTTGTGGTTAAGATGTGATCTCTCAGTTTCCTGTTCCTACCACCATGCCTTGTGACATCATACCACCTTGCTATGATGTACTCTTATTCCCCTGGAAATGTAAGCCAAAAAACTCTTTCAAAGTTGCTTTTGGTTACATTTTATTGCAACAAAAGAAAAGTAGCGAATAGTATATGTCTATCAATACCCCATTTTTGTCTTGTCAGTGAAAGTTTTGAGAGTCTGGACTAGTTAGAGGAATGACTTTAAGAATGCTCCCCAAGTGGGGGTTTTTGTGTTTCCTTATGATGAGTCATGTTAAAGCTTTAAGACAAATTGTTCTGTAACTGACATTGAGTCATATCAGCAGGCTCAGAATGTTAGTTCATCCCATCATTGACATTACTATATTAGATCAATTGGTTACATTGGTAGCTGCTGGACACCTACATTGGAAGGGATTACTTTCGTCCAGCAATTAAGCAATCTATAGGGTGATAGTTTGAATGAACATGCTGCTTATCAATAACTTTTACACAACAGTGTATACTTCTTCTATAGACCTTTTGCTAAGCTAATTATTTCTTTGATATTTAATAAAAGGAAGTTTCCTATTTTTATTATCTCTTCTTAGTTACATAATATATATTGATTGGTTTTCTTTTTAAAGAATCCTTTGTCTGCTATGTACATGTGTATTTTATGATGTTAAAAAACAAACCCAAAGTATATAATGATGAAGTTGACAATGTTGATTATATTCTGCTCAAAATACTCTATGTTTGGCAAGTTGCTTTTCTTTATGATGTGTCTTTCACATGATCTAAAGCTTCTAAGAGCATTTGGTGAATGAGCACCACAGATGCTTTCTTCTTCCTACCTTTCCGAACATAAGAACAAGAGGCCAAAACTGCTTAGGAGTTTAGGTTATCTATACAATCAGAGTAGAAAACAACTTTGTGACTTGTATGCAGGATTCATTTTACAGGATGAGTGGAACTTGATAGGGAACCCTTTGGAATGCAAATAAGGAAGGAAATATTAGGAGGACAGGTTGAAATGGTTATAGGTAAAGAACTTCCTAAAACATTATGAAGTCAATAAAGTTTGATTGTGTGAGCCTAGACTGCAAGGGCAGGAAAATAGAAAGGAATGAGCAAGAAATGAAATTTCAATGGATCTCAGACACAGGTAGGAATGGGAGGTGATAGGCTTCCCTGATTCTTCAAAATCTTTAAATTAAGCACAGAATTTCCTTCCTTTAATGCTGTTGCTAACTGTGGCGAATCAGAATAGATTAATGTCAAATGTCTATTGGCATGGGCATGGTTGCAGTTGTGATCTGCCATGCTTCTCTTATAGTTTCTCCTAGTCTCCATGGCTCAGTGTGATGATATTTTGTTTGTTCTTTAATGAAAAAACGTGCCTGAAGATCAGAGTGTAGAGCTAATCCACTTGTTAGCCATAGAGTCCAAGTAGTGGTGGCACAAACCTTTCAAACCTTTAATCCCCAAACTTGGGAGGCAGACAGATCTCTGTGAGTTCAAGGCCACTCTAAGCTCATGATATTGATCCAGTCTAAAAGAGTAACAGAGCCAGGTGGTGGTGGCTCACACTTTTAATCCCAGTATTTTAAAGTCCCAGACCTTTAATCCTCACTAGAGAGGTGGAGACAAGAAGGGATATGGATGGGTAGAAAGAGGAATATAAGGTGGGAAGAGACATTTAGTCTAATGTTTTATAGATTCAGCATTCAGCCTGAGGATTCAGAGAGACGGGATCCCCTCCTTGGTCTGATTAATTAGTAGAGGTAAGAACTAGCCCACTGGTTCTTCTGCTTCTCTGATCTTTCAACATTAATCCCTATATCTGACTCTGAGTTAATAATATTATTAAGATCAATTGCAATTTGCACTGCAGTTCAGTTCCCATGGATTTCCGTCATGTATAGTATGAACCCCAAAGGTGAGCCGAAATAATTTCTCCAATGAGAGCAGGTACCAGGCAGTTCTTGCAGAGGTGGGAGACAGCAAGTAGGGTTGGGTGTGATGAGTGAGTCCATGTGTGGGCAACAGCATGTCTGTAAGGAGAATTTAAACGCAGGTGTGTTGAAATCAGTGCAAGTCAGTACTAGGCAGGAGCAATTTTGAGATTAGGGCTTTGAATTCTATTTTATTTTTTATAAAAAGAAACAATCTTTGAAGGAAAAGTCTCGCGGCTCTATTGTTGTAATCTCACCTCCACTCACACAGCTTTGCAGTTTCTGACCCACTTTCTTCATCTCCTTTGCTGCTTCCTTCAAGTGCAGTTTTAGCTCCAAACCACAGCAAGTACCTTGCTCAAAATGCTTTAATCTTCAAGTGCTTCTCATATTGATTTTAAACAGCTAAGTGCCAATCAACTCCTCTCATCCTGCAGCAGCCGAGGGCAGAGAGATTAAAACAACAAACAAATAAGGCTGGAGTGAAGAAGTTGGTTAGAATTTTCAAATGGTTTTCAGCATGTATCTGTAGTTTCTCTTGACCCCTCCCACCATGGAGGTACAAGATTGTCATGACGGAACTAGGCTTGGTTTTGTTGTTTTAATAACAGCAAGCATGCAAGGTACATTTACTCTATACCAAGAACCATTTATAGTAGTGAATGCAAACCTTAAACACCCTCCATTATTATTTATGTATGTGTGGGGCTGGGTGTGCAGATGTAAGTGAGGGGTATGCACACGTGTGTCTGTGAGTGTGGAGCAAGGTGTTTTCCTCTATCATATTATGCCTTAATTTTCAGACAGTGTGTCTCACTGAACCTGGAACTAGACTGACAGGCTCACAAGCCCCAAAACTCACTGCTCTCCACTTCTCCAGCACTGGGAACCAGGTGTTTGGCACTGAGCCTAACTTTTCATGTGGGTTTTGGAAGATAAACCTGCGACCCCCAGGCTTGCCCTGTAAGTGCATTGTTCACAGACACCTCTCCCCATCCATACTGTATCTTTTTAACCAAAGAAGACACTGAAAATTAGGAAAGATGTGTGACTTGTCTAAGCTCACACACCTACTCAACAGTAGGGCATGCTTCTGGATGTCTCTCTCCTCTGGGATATGGACTAAGAACTAGCAAGCTCTAAGGACTCTCTGTCACATTTCCACTCAGTATTAGTTTGAGGTAGAGTAGGTTTTCCATCTTTAGACAATGTCAAGAGTGTGTTTTATACCTTTTAATCCAATAACTGTGCATTGGTTGCAGAGAAGATTTTTGTAACAACTTCTACTGTTTCTATTATCCATTATTGACCATTGAGTCAATGTTAAAAACACAAATTTCACCTCAAAGGAAATGAAACATAGTATAATATGAAGCCAAATGGGAGTGACCATATCCTATGAACATATTTTGGTTATACCTAATACTGTGTTCTCATGTGGTAAGGGTTACATGAAGTTTCTTCATAGTCATGGAATTATAAAAAAGCATATATCAAGATACTTTAAAAAACTGCATTGATGGAAATAGCAAGCAGGTGTGTTACAGAAGAGTCCAAGAATCTCTGTTATAGGCTTCAAAAGATACCTGATGATATTCTTAGATTTTTAGGTTGGTGGAAAGTAGGGTTCTGTTTATTTGTACATTCCAAAAGGATTAACCTAGCCAACACATGATGTTAGGTCACACATAGAGGTTGGAAACCCACAGTTATTTGGTGGGTTAAGATAGCCCAACATAATTGGGCTCTGAACATACGACATTCCATTCGCCCAAAACACAGAAGTTCAAATCAATCAATCCTCTATGGTTTTTCTTTTTCTGAGAACTCCACTATTTCAACAGTTGAGTCATGAATCAGTTACTTTTATATTGTTGTGATAAAACACTATGACAGTGGAAATTTATAGAAGGAAGGGTTTATTTGGGTCTTGCAATTCCAGGAAGCTATGAGTCCATCATGATCATGGTGGGAGCATGGCAGCAGGCACTGGAGCACCAGCTGAGAACTCGCCTTCTGATTCATAAGCAGGAAACAGAGGATGCACTGTGGATAGATGAGGCTTTTAATTCCTTAAACCTACCTCTTTCAACAATGCCACAATTATCATCCTTCCCACATGGCTATCAATTGTTCACCAAGTATTGAAATGACAGAAACTTACTGGGGAGTGTGTCTCATGCATATTACTGCAGGTCATTATCTTAAGAACTTGTAAGATAAATCTTGAAGGTCAAATGACACCCAGTACATAACTTTGTGGATAAATTTTTATTGTTTTCTTTATATGATACTACTAAGTAATGAATCTAGGGATATGCCTGCAAAACCAGTGCCTTACCACTGAGCTACACCCACAGCCCGAATGAAGCCTTGGTGAACTACAACAATGGATACATGTTAAATTTTGTATATGGCTGCTGTCCTTGGGATACAATGGTAGAATTCAATGGTTATATCAGAGATTCTATGGCCTGTAAAGCCTCAGCTATTTATTCTTTGTCTCTTTTCAAAAAATGTTTGCTGATCCTTGCACTACACAAAATACTTTGGGTCAAGAAGCTTGCTCTTCAATTGTGAATCTGCAGCAGCTAGCACAACAGGCCTTGGGTAATTCTGGTGAAAACTTACATCTTCCATCCTTACAACAGCATCATTTAATCTTGGCTTGGGGTAGATTATTAAAATGATAGGTTCCTGCTGGACAGAGACCGAGAGAGGAGGCTGGGAACTTCTACACAGCTCTTCTGTTTAGTGACTCATTGCATATCTCATCAATGTCACAGTAAATGGATGGGCAATCCAAACTCAGATCAGTAGAAATCATTCTGCAAGAGCTAATATTATGTAAGGAATAAAAGATTGAGATCAGGCAGAATAGAATAGTGAAGGGAAAAAAATAAAAATAGACCATAGGTAGAGTGCCTTGCCACTTTAACTTTCCCTGGGGAGTGACACAACTCCTGTGATACATAGGTTATTTGAGTTCTTCATTAGAAGTCCTATTAATATGGTGTTGAAGGTCTCTAACTTCACCTTCTGTGTTAGAAATCCTAAAGTGGTGTTTATAATGTTACATCTATCTTGGGAAGGACAGAATGGGAGCTGATGTGAGGTGGGCAAGCGAGAGATTGGTAGGTAGAAATACCTGCACAATTTCAGAGCTGGTAAGTAGCCCAGAGTATATGGATGAACACTCAATCTAAGCAATTGCTGACAAAGGGTCATCCATCTTAAAAAGAAAACTTTATTTATTTAGTTATTTGCTGGAGTTGCAGCACTAGAAAGGAGCTCTGTTTGTCTGCACCCTGTAGGTGTCATGGCCAGTAATATGCCTCCAAACAAGATGTGGGGGCCGTGCAGGGGTTTCAGAGGGTTGGCTATCAATTGCAGGGAGGGTTAGGATTCAGGAGGGAGCTGTAAAACAGCTGAAAATGAGTGGTCTATGAGCTCCAATTATAAAGCTACTGGAGAAAAGGAGGCTGACCTTTGCTTTCGAGCTTTCAAAGAATTTGATTTGTCTAGCGGTTCTGAAATTTGCCTCAGAGGCAAGTGGATGCCGTGAGAGCCTCTGTTTTTCTTTGTTGGAGGCAGCTGAGAATTGGCATGCTTGTCATAGATTGAGAGTCATTAAGACCTCAGGTTTAAAGGGGTATTAAACATCAAGAAGTGTGGTCATTTGACTATTAAAATTCAATTAAGGAACTAGACTGATTGACAGTTGGCAATTTTAACTTGGCAATTTTTCTCTAAAGTACACTATAATATCCTGGGCAAAATTGACTAGCCTCTCTTGTTGAATGAATAGCTTTCTCTTTAAGGTTGCAGAATGAGTCAAATCATTCTTTCACTTCGTACGTTTTGAGTATTTCAGGTAGTTTCCTTTGTACTTCTGTCCTTCACATCATGAATGTTCTTCATGTAATCCAGTCTTTCAAACTTCTCTACAGACAGTTTAAAATCACTCTGAATTTAACAAGAAATTCAGAAAGCTTGCCTCAACCCATATATATCTTTCTTTTAGTTCCTAGCCAATAGGAACAAAAGATACAATGTTCCTTTCTTCCTAGAGTAACTATGCTTCTTTCCTAAAGTAAGAAGCAAACACCCATGTCAAATTTTTTTTTTTTTTTTTTTTTTTTTTAAGACATGACTTCATTCCCTTATTGGGAACTTAAGTCTAAAGATGAAGAAACACGTTATGCGATGGGTGAGCCACTGTGATTTTCTTCACGGGGACATTGACTACTCTGGTTTATCACTCATGTTTTTTTTTTTGTGTGTGTAGTTATTTTTATTAGACTTGTGAAAATTTGTTCAATTGTTTTCAGATTACTTCTTCTGAGAGATGACTTTGGAACACCGAAAAGCAACAACAAAAAAAGCAGTACCTGACTGCATGTAGTGAAGATGATTAGCCTCCCAGGACACTGTGTCAACGTCCACCTCTCATCTGTGAACTGATCCTGTTTTAGTGAACGGCACACTTTGGAAATGGACAGATAATTTTGTTGAGCTTAAACATTAAACTTATGATTTTGGTTTTTTCCTCTGAGGTTTTTGGCAAGGGAGTCCACTTTCCTAGACCATCAAGTGATTTCTGAACTGTTTTATGTTTTGTGCTTTACAGGCATATTGTTTGAGCTAGAACTTTTTCGAAAGAGCCTAGCTATAGGAAGTCAGCAATAGAGGGATCCAAGAAATCATGAAGCTGGCTCCTGTGCTTTGTGAGAAAGGACAAAGAAAATGAATAGCACAGCTGACCCCAGACTACTTTAGAACATCTGCCAAGACTTCCTAATGATCATTATTTGTTAGTTTCTGCTAAAATTGAGGTTTCATTAAATTTTTTCTTTTTACTTTTATGTGTCCTAGTAGGAGAATCACAGTCATTGAAAGCCTCGCAATTTGCACACTATTTGTAAATTTTTATTTTGCTTTGTTTTCCTTTCCCGTGGCTTAAAAAAGGGAACACTCCTCCCAAAAAGCATCTGTGTAATGTGAGACTACTAAAGGGGAGGGAAGGAGTGACCAAAAAAAAAAGGGGGGGGTAGAGGAGTGTATGGGCACGGTGAATGCATGCCAAACTACCAAACATTCAGCACTATGGATGTACAGAAATGTAAAACCCATTATTTGGTACATAAATAAAAAATAAACATCTAAGATACAACGAAGGACGATAAGAAATTAGAGATTCTCCAGTACTAAAGTATTATGGTGGGAGCTGTGAGGGTTTCTACGGTGATGGTGGTCACAGGGAGTCAGAGACAAAGTGGACCATGGAAAATAGTTTATACTTGGCTTTGGGGCCCCCTGGTGTGCCAAGCAGTTTATTCCCTTGTATCTTGGGACCTTGTAGAGAAGGGGAAGAGAAGCCTACAAATGCTCAGGCCTTCCAGGAAGAGCTTTCATGTCTCATTTTTAAAATCTTAGTATGTTTTGTGAATTTTAAATGGTGCTCCACCGTATCACAAACTATAAAGACCAAAATGTTAGATTCTACCACTTTACTATTTTATTTTTCATTGAAAACAAGAATCACTTCAAATTAAACTGTTATCTTGCACTGGCTGTAAAATGCATTCTACTTTCAAAGGTGCTAAAATAAAAATGTTGGAGAATCAGTGAAATGTATGTTTCCTGTATTTAATACATAAAAATCATTTTCTTTTTCTTCCAATCTTTACCTGAATTTTCTTCAAATACTTTTCTGTGCCCATTGAAATACTATCAAAAGCACCCCAGATATTCCAATTCATATTTTCACTTAGAAAAAAACTAAATTACAATTTAAACCATTAAAGTGCAGTATTAATTATAACATTATTTCCTGAGTCAGTGGTGTAAAACGACATTTTGGGTACTAGGTAGGTAAACTGTAGAGCTGGGGAAATTGTGTTCAATAAATCTCTTTAAACTCAAGAAAACTAAAACATGTTCAGACAAAATATTCTGCACTAACTTATATTGGAGTAATATATACATAACAGATAAAAATAGAAAAAGTTTAAATATCCAAGAACCAAGGAATAAATAAACAAAATGCAGAGTTGTAGAGAGCTGCGTGGAGTCACACCTGATGGTTCTGGCTCCTGCCCTCCGTGATCCCAAAAGCGAGTGCTCTCTGTGATAATCATACGGCTAAGGCCTGACTTATGCTATTATCACGCAATGATTATTAGCTGCTTGCGTATGCGTGGACCTATGGGTAGTGCCCACCTGGCAATCCGGGGTTGGCGGCCTGTGCCTTTTTAAGGGCTGGGAGAGGTTTGCCCAGAGAGAGAGAGAGAGAGAAAGGGAGAGAGAGAGAGAGAGAGAGAGAGAGAGAAAGAGAGAGAGAGAGAGAGAGAGAGATAAAGAAGTTGTGAATAAAGTCCTGAATAAAACTGCTGCAAGAAGAGCTCCGGTGTTGCATCTTCCTTGCTGGCCGACTGGGGTCGCAACACATAATAAGCTTACAAAGAGAAAATATTTATCCATGGAAATAGATGAAATGTTGAGACATGACAAAATATGTATGAATATTAAAAACATTGGACCAAGCGAATGTTCTATTCAACATAAACTATGTCTTACATTGTCTCATTATTTGGCATCCCTGTATCATGGAGAAGGGAGTGACAGTTTAATTAATAGAGGTATATTAGAATGATAATGATATCCTGGAATTATGTTGTGCTGATAATTTTATGAGATGGCAGGCCACTAGATGGCGCATTTAAAATGATTGTGAAGGTGAATCATATGTCATAACCATTTTAGTTCAATTTTCAAAATTGCAACAAAGCTTTCCAGTTCTTTATTTATATAATCTTAAAGAAAACTGGCCTTCCGTCTCACAACCGTAGCAATTGCTCACAGCTCCTGGGGTACGGAGGACTTTACATTCATCCTTCAACCGGAATGCTGGGTTTGTCTGGTTTGAGCTTATGCAGGTCTTGTGCATGCTGTCTCGATTTTGTATGCACAGCCTCTTGCTCTGTGTAAAACAATTTTCTCGTAGTCATCCAACACTTCTGGCTCTTTAATCTTTCCATTACCCTCTTCCTCCATGAGCCCAGAGCCTTGGGAGATATATGATATAAATGTTTCATTTGAGGATGAGTACTCCTAAATCTCATATTCTCTGTACTACCACCAGTTGTGGGCCTTTATATTCTTATCTACTGCAAGAAGAAGCTTCTCTGATGAGTGTTGGGCAAAGCACTTATCTATGTGTATTGAAATACATTATTAGGTTTTGTTTTAATGCCATATCCAGCTGGGCGGTGGTGGCGCACGCCTTTAATCCCAGCACTTGGGAGGCAGAGGCAGGCGGATCTCTGTGAGTTCGAGACCAGCCCGGTCTACAGAGCTAGTTCCAGGACAGGCTCCAAAACCACAGAGAAACCCTGTCTCGAAAAACCAAAAAATAAATAAAAAAAAAAATAAATAAAAAATAAAAAAAAAAGAAATAAAGAAAAAAAATGCCATATCCATTTTTCAGAATTATAATATTAGCTTCTCCCTTAATGGTTATTGCTTATAGAGTTATAGGTTCTTGGCCTTGATAAACATGTAAGGTACTGGTTCTATATGTTCAAAAGAGCCTAAATCTAATCTGAAAGTATATGGTTAGTCCCATAAAATCCATGTCAATATTTTACCAGTGGGCATATCTTGCCAGGACAGTTGTGATTTTAGCACACTGGATTTACACATGAGTAAAATAAGAAGAAAAAATAGCAAGTAAATAAAAAGCACTTGATGGTCCCTGTAGTTTCTGTTATTTGCAAAGTTGAGTGAGGGAAGAAAATTGTTAGTTCAAAGACAGCCTGGTATATATAATAAATACAAGATAAAACTCTCCAAAGTCAAAGAAAATTCTATAAATTAAGAATATGGGGAGTGGGAATATACTCAGTGAAGTATATTCTAACATATGAGAGGCGCTATGTTCAGTATAGATTACTGCAAAAATAAGAAAATAAATATATAAGTTAGCAGCAACCAATTAGTCTAGAAATTAATTGGTATAGACAGTAAATGTCAAAAATGAATGGTATAAGTGATTAAAAGAAAAAAAGTTAGTTGTAGGAGGAGGATTCCATATTCCCCGCCTATATAAATTCTGCCCTATCAACAGGTCAAGGCAGTTTCTTTATTAACCAATGAAAGCAATGCATAGACAGAAGGACCACCTACACCTTACCCCAGTTAGTGAACTAAAATAAAGCTATGTGGTTAACAAAAGAATGATTTAAAAATTATACCTACAAGAAAGACAAGAATAAAGTCGGGCGGTGGTGGCGCACGCCTTTAATCCCAGCACTCGGGAGGCAGAGGCAGGCAGATCTCTGGGAGTTGGAGGCCAGGCTGGTCTACAAGAGCTAGTTCTGGAACAGGCACCAAAGCTACAGAGAAACCCTGTCTAGAAAAACCAAAAAAAAAAAAAAAAAGACAAGAATAGCTAGCATGTGTCTTGATAGTAAGGCTGGGAATTCAAGGGATAGTGTTATTTGAATGGAAACAGGAAACCTTTTCTAGGTCTGGAAATATATAAAACAACATGCATAGTCTTGGTCAAGATAAGTAAAAACAAACCCATACGTAAGAAATCTTAGATCAATATGATAGAATATCTTTAAAAAAAATCACTAAAACAGGAAGAAAGGGGCAGAGAAATTATTAGTAAGAGATGACTATTTGCCTCACAATGGTCAACCCATGCTAATGAATCATGTAGAAGTAAGATTAAAATGATAACCTCTTGAGACAGACAGAAAAGCAAGTAGTGTGTCTACTTACTGGGGTCTGGAAAAGGGATACTAGAGTAGAAAACTGACACTTAACAAAACTGGAAAGTATGGCATATAAGATGCAATACTGAGAAATAATATTTAAATAACTATCTCTCTGTATATTAGTATAAATTTCAAATATGTGCATATTCATAGGCAATATATACATAGGCATGTGCACTAAAAAGAGGTTAAGAGGATACAGAAGTAAAATACTTGTCAATTGCATGGAAGTTTTCCAAAGAAATTTCAGAGCTATGTATCACACAGGAAACAGAAGTGTTGATTAATTCCAAGCCTTATTAAACATAGATTATGTGTTCAATTTGAAAAATATTCTCTTAATCTAAATGGAATGCATAATTTTTAACTTAGGAAGAATAATATTATAAATCTAATATATGGCAATAGGGAAGGGAAGATGAAATCCAGAAAAGGAACTTGATGGAATGTTATTTTATAATCAAAATACATGTCTAGACTCATGTATATATATGGGTAGATCATAAAATATAACAATCAGACTAAAGAAGAAAATTGATAAAGCTTATATGTGGTAATTGCATATGTACTTTTTATAAAATGTGAAATTTTGATATACATTGTGAATATTTAAAAAAGAAATATAATTGTCATATTACAAGTGCAAGAAATCATTTTAAGATATAGAAAATTATCAGTTTCCTGCCATTTCACTAAGGCTACCAACCCAGGGCAGTGAGTCCCTGACCAGAGGGCAGGCCTCAAGGTCCCCGCCAGGGAAAGCGGGCCCCTGCTGCTGGGGCTGCAGTCTCTGCTGTGATCTGCTGGACCTGCTCTGCCTGCGCCCTACTTCCCTTAGTCCCTGGCTCATTGGGGCATCCAGGAGTTCCTGTGTAGGTGCCGAGAAGTTTCATCGGGACGGGTGAGTGTGTGCTATCCTGGGGCGGACTGTCCAGGTAGAGAGCACAAACACCCCTCCCCCAGCTCCTGCTGCAGGGCTTGCTCTCCTACACACCCGCCCCCACCCCCACCCCCAAACCTGCCTTGTCTGCAAGGTCCTTAGCTGTGGAACAGTTTCCTGCCATTTCACTAAGGCTACCAACCCAGAGCAGTGAGTCCCTGACTAGAGGGCAGGCCTCAAGGTCCCCGCCAGGGAAAGCGGGGCCCCTGCTGCTGGGGCTGCAGTCTCTGCTGTGATCTGCTGGACCTGCTCTGCCTGCGCCCTACTTCCATTAGTCCCTGGCTCATTGGGGCATCCAGGAGTTCCTGTGTAGGTGCCAAGAAGTTTCATCGGGACGGGTGAGTGTGTACTATCCTGGGGCGGACGGTCCCGGTAGAGAGCACAAACGCCCCTACACTAAGGCTACCCAACCAGAGCAGCGGGCAGGCCTCAGCAACCCCCGAAAGGGAGCGCAGGCACCTCCAGCTTGTACTGCAGTGTCGCCTGTGTTCTACTGGACCTCGCCCGACCCCTTGCATTCGGCCTTCTTTACGCGGGTCATTGGAATACCACGCATCCATGTTTTGGTGTTGAAGAGTTCACCTGGAAGGGAACGGTTCCTGCCCCTACACTGAGGAGATACACCTAGAGAGTTAGTCACAGCAAAGACTGGTCCAAGACATCAGGCCTCTCCTGGCTCCATTTGAAGGAAAAGATGGGCAGGCGCCAATGCAAGAATTCCCCCAACAACTTGAAAGGCAACGTGACATCACCAGGATCCAGGAATCCCGAAATGAGAAGTCTAAACCCTAATACAGAAGAATTAGAAGAATTCGACTCAAAAGTGGATTTTATGAAAATAATAGAGGACCTTAAACAGGAGGTGAAAAACTGCCACAACCAATTAGAGATTACAAACAAAAAGGTAGAGGAAATGAATAAATATCTCAAAGATACCCAAGAAAACCAAGAGAAACAAGAAAAAGTAATCAAACAGGTAAGGGAAACGGTTCAAGACTTGAAGAACGAAGTGGAAGTAATAAAGAAAACACAAACCGAGGGAAGGATGGAGATGGAAAATTTGAATAAACGAACAGGAACTACAGAGACAAGTACCACCAACAGATTACAAGAGATAGAAGAAAGAATCTCAGACACTGAAGATACCATAGAGAAAATAAACACTCTCATCAAAGAAAACAGCATAACCAACAAATTCTCATCACAAAACATTCAGGAAATCTGGGACACAATAAAAAGACCAAACCTAAGAATAATAGGGATAGAAGAAGGAGAAGAAGTACAGCTCAATGGTCCAGAAAATATATTTAATAAAATTATAGAAGAAAACTTTCCCAACCTTAAGAAAGATATTCCTTTGAAGGTCCAAGAAGCATACAGAACACCAAATCGACTGGATCAAAAAAAAACATCTCCTCGTCATATAATAATCAAAACACAAAACATACAGAATAAAGAAAGAATACTAAGAGCTGCAAAGGAAAAAGGTCAAGTTACCTATAAAGGTAAACCTATCAGACTTACACCTGATTTCTCTATGGAAACCATGAAAGTCAGAAGGTCCTGGATAGATATACTGCAGAAACTACGAGACCATGGATGCAAGCCCAGACTACTATACCCAGCCAAGCTTTCATTCACTATAAATGGAGAAAACAAAGTTTTCCAGGATAAAAACAAATTTAAACAATACGTAGCCACAAATCCAGCCCTTCAGAAAGTAATTGAAGGAAAATCACAAACCAAGGAGTCCAACAATGCCCACAATAACTCAGACATCTAAAGACCCTTCACCAGCACAACTTGAAGAAGGGAAACACACAAACTCTACTACCAAAGGAAAGAAAGAAAGAAAGGAAAAATGACCGGAGTTATCAACCACTGGTCATTAATATCACTTAATATCAATGGACTCAACTCACCTATAAAGAGGCACAGGCTAAGAGATTGGATACGAAAACAGGATCCAACATTCTGCTGCTTACAAGAAACACACCTCAACCACAAAGACAGACATCTACTCAGAGTAAAGGGCTGGGAAAAGGTTTATCAAGCAAACGGACCTAAGAAACAAGCAGGTGTGGCCATACTAATTTCTAAGAAAGTTGACTTCAAACTAAAATCAATCAAAAGAGATGGAGATGGACATTTTTTACTCATAACAGGAACAGTTCACCAGGATGAAATCTCAATCCTGAATATATATGCCCCTAATATAAAAGCACCCACTTATGTAAAAGAAACGTTACTAAAACTCAAGGCAGTCATCAAACCACACACACTAATAGTAGGAGATTTCAACACTCCTCTCTCACCAATGGACAGGTCAATCAAATAGAAACCTAACAGAGAAATAAGAGGATTAAGGGAGGTAATGAATCAAATGGACTTAACAGACATCTATAGAACATTCCACCCAAATAGGAAAGAATATACCTTCTTCTCTGCAGCTCATGGAACCTTCTCGAAAATAGACCACATACTCGGTAACAAAGCAAACTTACACAGTTACAAAAAAATATCGGTAACCACCTGTGTCTTATCAGATCACCATGGATTAAAGTTAGAATTCAACAACAATGCTATCCCTAGAAAGCCTATGAACTCATGGAAACTGGACAGTCAACTACTGAACCTCACCTGGATCAAGGAAGAAATAAAGAAAGAAATTAAAGTCTTTCTTGAATTCAATGAAAACGAAGACTCAACATACTCAAACCTATGGGACACTATGAAAGCAGTGCTAAGAGGAAAATTCATAGCATTAAGTGCCCACTTAAAGAAAACGGAGAAAGCACACATTGGAGACTTAATAGCCCACCTGAAAGCTTTAGAAAAAAAAGAAGCAGACTCACCTAGGAGAAGTAGAAGACTGGAAATAATCAAATTGAGGGCTGAAATCAACAAAATAGAGACACAGAAAACAATCCAAAGAATCAATGAAACAAAAAGCTGGTTCATGGAGAAAATCAATAAGATTGATAAACCCCTATCCAAACTAATCAAACGGCGGAGAGAGAATACGCAAATTAACAAAATCAGAAACGAAAAGGGAGACATAACCACAGACTCAGAGGAAATTCAGAGAATCATTAGATCTTACTACAAAAATCTGTATGCCACAAAATTGGAAAATGTTATAGAAATGGACACTTTTTTAGATAAGTACCATATACCAAAGTTAAACCAGGACCAGGTGAACAATCTAAATAGACCTGTTAGTCGCGAAGAATTAGAAGTTGTTATAAAAAACCTCCCCACCAAAAAAAGCCCAGGTCCAGATGGCTTCAATGCAGAATTCTACCAGAACTTCCAAGAAGACCTAATACCTATACTCCTTAATGTATTTCACAATATTGAAACAGAGAAGTCATTGCCAAATTCCTTTTATGAAGCTGAAGTTACTCTGATACCAAAACCACACAAAGACACAACCAAGAAAGAGAACTACAGGCCAATCTCACTCATGAACATCGACGCAAAAATCCTCAATAAAATACTGGCAAACCGAATCCAAGAACACATCAGAAAAATTATCCATTATGATCAAGTAGGCTTCATCCCAGAGATGCAGGGCTGGTTCAACATACGAAAATCTATCAATGTAATCCATCATATAAATAAACTGAAAGAAAAAAACCATATGATCATTTCATTAGATGCTGAAAAAGCATTTGACAAAATTCAACATCCCTTTATGATAAAGGTCTTAGAGAGATTAGGAATACAAGGGTCGTTCCTAACTATAATAAAAGCTATTTATAGCAAGCCGTCAGCTAACATCAAATTAAATGGAGAGAAACTCAAAGCTATTCCACTAAAATCAGGAACACGACAAGGTTGTCCACTCTCTCCATACCTCTTTAATATAGTGCTTGAAATTCTAGCAATAGCAATAAGACAACATAAGGGGATCAAAGGGATTCAAATCGGAAAGGAAGAAGTTAAACTTTCATTATTTGCAGACGATATGATAGTGTTCATAAGCGACCCCAAAAACTCCAGCAAAGAACTCCTTCAGCTGATAAACACCTTTAGTAGCGTTGCAGGATACAAGATCAATTCCAAAAAATCAGTTGCCCTCCTATACACAAAGGATAAGGAAGCAGAGATGGAAATCAGAGAAGCATCACCCTTCACGATAGCCACAAATAGCATAAAATATCTTGGGGTAACCCTAACCAAGGAAGTAAAGGATCTATTTGACAAGAACTTTAAGTCAATGAAGAAAGAAATTGAGGAGGATACCAGAAAATGGAAGGATCTCCCTTGCTCTTGGATAGGGAGGATCAACATAGTAAAAATGGCAATTCTACCAAGGGCAATTTATAGATTCAATGCAATCCCCATCAAAATCCCATCAAAATTCTTCACAGATCTTGAGAGGACAATAATCAACTTTATATGGAGAAACAAAAAACCAAGGATAGCCCAAACAATCTTATATAATAAAGGAACGTCTGGAGGCATTACCATCCCTGACCTCAAACTCTATTACAGAGCCTCAGTATTGAAAACAGTTTGGTATTGGCATAAAAACAGAGAAGTCGACCAATGGAACCGAGTAGAAGACCCTGATTTTAACCCACAAACTTATGAACACCTAATTTTTGATAAAGGAGCTAAAAGTATTCAATGGAAAAAAGAGAGCATCTTCAACAAATGGTGCTGGCAGAACTGGTTGTCAACGTGTAGAAGAATGAAAATAGATCCATATCTATCACCATGCACAAAACTCAAGTCCAAATGGATTAAAGACCTCAATATTAGTCTGAACACACTGAACCTGATAGAAGAAAAAGTTGGAAGTACTCTACAACATATGGGTACAGGAGATCACTTCCTACGTTTATCCCCAGCAGCACAGACATTAAGGGCAACATTGAATAAATGGGACCTCCTGAAACTGAGTAGCTTCTGTAAAGCAAAGGACACTGTCACTAAGACAAAAAGGCAACCCACTGACTGGGAGAAGATCTTCACCAACCCTGCAACAGACAAAGGTCTGATCACCAAAATATATAAAGAACTCAAGAAACTAAACTTTAAAATGCTAATGAACCCAATAAAAAAATGGGGCACTGATCTGAACAGAGAATTCTCAACAGAAGAAATTCAAATGGCCAAAAGACACCTAAGGTCATGCTCAACCTCCTTAGCGATAAGGGAAATGCAAATTAAAACAACTTTGAGATACCATCTTACACCTGTCAGAATGGCTAAAATCAAGAACACCAATGATAGCCTTTGCTGGAGAGGTTGTGGAGAAAGAGGCACACTCATTCATTGCTGGTGGGAATGCAAACTTGTGCAACCACTTTGGAAATCAGTGTGGCGATTTCTCAGGAAATTTGGGATCAACCTACCCCAAGATCCAGTAATACCACTATTGGGAATATACCCAAGAGATGCCACATCAAATGACAAAAGTATCTGTTCAACTATGTTCATAGCAGCATTGTTTGTAATAGCCAAAACCTGGAAACAACCTAGATGCCCTTCAATGGAGGAATGGATGAAGAAAGTGTGGAATATATACATATTAGAGTACTACTCAGCAGTAAAAAACAATGACTTCTCGAATTTTGCGTGCAAATGGATGGAAATAGAAAACACTATCCTGAGTGAGGTATCCCAGACTCAAAAAGAGGAACATGGGATGTACTCACTCATAATCGGTTTCTAGCCATAAAATAAAAGACATTAAGCATATAATGTGTGATCCTATAGAAGCTAAATAAGAAAGTGAACCCAAAGAAAATCATATAGTCATCCGCATGGAGAGGGGGAAGTAGACAAGATTCCAGGGCAAAAACTGGGAACTTGCGGGTGAGGTGGCATGGGGCAAAGGGGAAATGGGATGAGAAATATGAGAAGGGGAGGATGGGAGGAGCTCGGAGGATTGGGATGGTTGGGATATAGGAAGGATGGATACGGGAGCAGCGAAGTATATATCCTATCTAAGGGAGCCATCTTAGGGTTGGCAAGAGACTTGACTCTTGAGGGGTTCGCAGGTGTCCAGGAATATGTCCCCAGCTGGTACCTTGGGCAACTAAGGAGAGGGAACCTGAAATGACCCTATCCTATACTGATGAATATCTTGCATATCACCTTAGAACCTTCATCTGGCGATGGATCGAGGTAGAGACAGAGTCTCAATTTGGAGCAACGGTCTGAGCTCTTAAGGTCCAAATGAGGAGCAGAAGGAGGGAGAACATGAGCAAAAAATCAGGACCACGAGGGATGCACCCACCCACTGTGACAGTGGAACTGATTTATTGGGAGCCCACCAAGGCCAGCTGGTCTGGGACTGAATAAGCATGGGTTGATTCCTGACTCTCTGAGCATGGCGGTCAATGAAGACTGATGAGAAGCCAAGGACAATGGCACTAGGTTTCGATCCTAATTCATGAACTGGCTTTGTGGGAGCTTAGCCTGTTTGGAAGCTCACCTTTCTGGACGTAGATAGAAGGACCTTGGTCTTCCCGCAAGGCAGGGAATTTGGACTGCTCTTCAGTATCGAGAGGGAGGGGGAATGGAGTGGGGGGAGGAGAAGAGGAGTGGGGATAGGGGGAGGGAAGTGGGGGGAGGGCAATATTTGGGAGGAGGGGAGGGAAATGGGAAATGGGGAGGAGGTGGAAATTTTAATTAAAAAAGAATAAAAATAAATAAATAAGTAAAAAAAAAAAAAGATATAGAAAATTAGAGCTAAAAATGGCCACAAAGAACTTCTATATGAATTGGTAATTTTAATGTCTTTCAAATAATATTTATTTACTTATTTATCTGTGTGACTATTTTTCTGCATGCTTGCATGTTAACCACATGCATATCTTATGCATACAGAAGCCTGTTGCATGGCAGGGCCACTTGTTTGTCCCAGGCACCTGGCTAGCTTAGCCCTGAAATAACCACACAGAAACTGTATTAATTAAATCACTTCTAGTTTCTTATTGGCTAATTCTTGTATTTTAATTTAACCCATTTCTATTGATCTGTGTATCACCATGTGCCAGTGGCTTACTGGGGTAAAATTCCCAGCATCTGTCTCTGGTAGATCCACAGCCTCTCTCTGACTCTGCTCTTCTTCCTCCCAGCATACTGTGTGGTTATTTTGGGACTAAACTAGCCAAACGGCTAAACAAATGGCCCCTTCTTGCAACAGAGACAAGAAGAAGGCATTGGATTCCCTGGAACTTGAGTTATGGATGGTTATAAACCACCATGTGGATTTGGGGAATCAGACCTCATTTCTCTGCAAGAGCTGCAAGTACTTTTAAGCACTAAGAAATTGTTCTAGCCCCTTTATTAATTCTTTTTGAGTTTGGAAGCATCTATGAAAAATACAAACAGTACATTGGAAAATATTGTTTTTTCTGCCAACCAGATTACATTATAGACTTGAAATATGTCCCTAGGAACAAGGTAAGCACAGAATACCTCTCATCTTATTGGAATCACATCTGTGGCCGCAGAGCATGTATTCCATGTAAATATCTATGACAGGGTGGCATCAGAGATATTAAAAAAAACTTAGCAAAACCCTGTAAGAGATGCAGTGAGGCAGTAGAAGAAAGTGTGAATAATGAAGCATGGTCATAGTCTGAGGCATAGCTTAGCTTTGGCATGGTCAAAACGGAGAGTCTACCAGAGCTAAAACTCTTCCAAGGTTGTATTTCTTGAACCAACTTGCCTGTCTTTGATATCTCAGAATCCAGTTGGTTGAGGTATTCCTGTAGTAGAAATGGTGGCTTTGGGAACGTGACTGTAGTTCTCGCAGGAAAGGAATACAAGAATCAATGTAGCCAAAGCAGCAGTCAACACTCCCAAAACCTAGAATCTGGATGCACCTAATACTATTCGCAGCATCTGGGTAAGGCTCCAAACATTCTCCTTTGTGGAATCGTCCTTTGTGTTCATGTATCTCTCCATTGTCAGACAAAGAACTGCTTAATTTAGGGACTACGTTGTGCAATGTTGACCTCTCAAGATCCTACTCAGTTTTATGTTCTTTAATATTGCAAAATGCTTCATACACTTTCAGGCTTAATGTCCAAATCTCAAACAAAATTATCAAAGTTATACCATTCTCAATATCTTGGTGAATTCAATTTATTGCACATATACTAGGTTTCGGAGTTTCAGATCTTTAAATGTAATTACCTGTTCCCCTTCTTAAATGCCATGGGTAAAGAGAATCATAATAGAATATTGTCTCTCATGAATCCCAGAAGTTGGACCATAAATACATAATCAATAGGAATCACATGCCTTATTCATTCAACCATCATGTAATCACCTTAAATACAAGCATAATATATAAAGCTTTTAAATTTACTTTTTAATTTTATAGATGAACACTATATTTACATCACTTCCATCTTCCTCTCCTTTTTTAGTCTCCTCCTGTTTCCTTACTACTCTCAAAACATTGCCCCTTCTCTCCAAATATGTTGCTTTTAATTTTCAGTATCTAATATACATTACAGCTTAAATAAATGTATCTTTCAGGATGTCAACTATGTAGCCTTCTGACAATTAACTCAGAAATGCAGAAACAAGAAATTTGACTTCTTTCTTGTCACTATTTCTGGATTATTTTGTTTGGAGGGTGAGGACTACACTTACCTGTGGGAATATAGACAAAGATCTAGAATACTCAATGATTATGCTGGTTTAGTAAAGAAGTTGTAGTTCCGGGCAGTGGTGGTGCCTGCCTTTAATTCCAGCATTCAGGAGACAGAGGCAAGATAATTTCTGTGAGTTCAAGTACAACCTGGTCTACAAGAGCTAGTTCTAGGATAAGCTCCAAAGATACAGAGGAACACCGTCTCAAACAAACAAGCAAACAAAGAAGTTGTATCTTCTCCTGTCCAAGGAAGAACACAACAATTTTTTGTACAATACCAAAGGGTCACCCCTGAGGTTGGGCATTATTCAGGTTGAGTGATTATGTTTAGAAATATATGTGTATATACTTAAACATATTTGTGTTCAGCAAGAAGTAAAAGAAATAGAGGGCATGAATTTGAAAGAGATCAAGGAAGAATATATAAGAGAATTTTAAGGAAGGAAAGGGAGGGGAAAATGCTATAATTATAACCTCAAAAGCAAAAAGAGAAAAGAAGACTAAATTTAAAGAAAGTGTTAAACTGTGGATAAAAAGAGCAATGTGAACTAAAAGAAGCAGACACTATTGAGGGAATGGAAGGAGTGGCAGCCATTGTATATGTAAGGTAACAGTGTGAACATGACACCATCAGGGTAGAAGATTGACATATTAAGCAAACATGGAGAACTAACATATTTCAAAGTAATCTTGGATACAGATATAAACTTTGGAGGTTTTACACAGTGAAATAACATGTTCAGACCTGGTTTATGTGTATTTTTTTTTTAAATCTCCAGACTTTTGAGAGCTCTATATGGAGAAAAAAATAGTGTTGGAGAATGAGACATTTTGGGAAAATTAAAATATATGCAATCTTTTCTTAGCATCTCTAACAGACCAGTTTAAGAATATGAGCATGTATTATGTATAATTTGGGTTGTTTTTAAAAGGATCGTGTTTGTTATATATAGAACTGCTAATGCCTGAGTATCTCTTGGAATAGATTTTATTTGCCCATTAGGGAGGAGATGGGGGTGTGGTGGCTAGCTATTGCTCAACAATATTGCCTTGTCACGTCTTGTCATTTCCAGTGTGAATCTTTATGTCTCTTTTATAATTAAAAAGGCAAAGCTAGTTCTGTTTTTGTTTTTATATGGTCTGTTCATTGCCCACTAAATTGTTTTTTGGAACAAAAAAGGAAAGTAAAGAAAAATGCAACTGGGAAACTGGAACATCATGCACAATTCACAGTGCACAATTATAAAAAAAAATTCACATATGTAATGAATATGTACATCATATGTGAAATATATATATGGAAGGATGGAAGGCATACACATACATATGAACATTTTTATAATATACTTATTTTATTTGGGGGTATCTTCTATCTTTTGTCACTGTGTGTTTTGAGAATGTCTCTCATTGAACCAGAGCTCACAATTCCCTCAGATTCACGGACCGGGAGGCTGCAAACATCTGTTGGTCACAGCTCTGGCTACACTAGTGTTAGTATTAGAGTCATACACCTCCCCCTTCAGTTTATGACATGTGTGCTGGAAGTGTCAATTCAAGACTTCATGTTTGCATGACAGCTATGACTGATTAGGCCACCACCTCAACGCAAATACATTTATATCTATATTGTTTTATATTGTGTACATATTTTTTTTATGAAAGTTGTTGCCAGAGGCTATTTGTTTGTTCCTGGCTGTCTTAACCTAAACATTCACACAGAAACTGTACTAGTTACAACATTGCTTGTCCTGTTATGTTATGCATATTTCTAGATAACTCTTGCATCTTAAATGAACTCATTTCTATTAATTTGTACATGAGATCATGGCCTAAAGGCAAGGTTCCAGACTCTGTTTCCTCTGGCTACATGGTGTCTCACGGACTCCATCTACTTTCTCCCAGCATTCAGTTTTGCTTTCCTGCCTAGCTCTATTCTGCCCTATCATAGGCAAAAGCAGCCTTTTATTCATTGGCCAGCAAAAGCAACACTTTCACAGGACTTCCCACACCAGAAAGTGGTATCTTTGACTAGGAAAGTTATTCTTCAAAAAGCCAGATAGCAAATATTTTAGTCTATCTTGTGACTATAGAATATCTTTTACATCTCCTTTGCTTTGTAATGCAAAAATAGTCATATGCAGCATATGAACAAGTGATGATGGCTTTGTCCCAATAAAACTTTACATATAATGACAGATGATGGACTATAGTCTAGAGATCCTTTCCCAAGTCCTCTAAATCTGATATCAAGAGGAATTTCTTGTATATATTTTTGCCCTCTTTAACAATGTTTCTTTTGCCATTTTTGTAGGATATGTGACTTACAGAGCAGAAGGATATTTATCATTTCAGGGATTGCTCAGTTAAATTTATATGCGGTTGAGTCAGTACCTAGTGAAGGTGATGTGACAGCCTCTTATCTTAATGTTATGAATATGTGTTCCTATTCCTAATTTATTTTTGTAGTCATTGGTTTATCTTGAATGCTCGTTGAGCTTTCTGCATAGTAACTAATTGCCTCTCCCCTTCAGATTAAATTTTCAGTCACCTGAAGTGATGAGAAAGGGAGGAAGCAAGCAGAAGATAAAGAAGAGAATATGTAGAAGTCATGGTCCAGGCTCTGACAAACTATCGCAAATCCTGTTCAGTCTTCATCCTACCCTGAAAGGCTATGGCCAGCATATTAATAATAAAGGAAACTTTCAGCCAGGTTTCTTTGTAGGTGCATACCTTGTAGGCTTTAGAATACAAATAGTTTATCTCCAAAGCCATCCTATAAAACAAGGTGAAGGACGACACAAGTCATCTAGGAAGTGAAGGTGGGGTGCATAGGGTGGGTTGTTGAGAAAGCATGTGACTGCCAATTCTTTATAGAAACTTTCTGGAAAATGCAGAACACATGTCTTAACTATCCCACTGAGTTTCCAGAAAGCTAAATTACTTCGGCTTTCAATTGATGGAGGAAGGTCATTGGTTAATAAAGAAACTGCCTTGTCCCTTTTGATAGGACAGCAGCTTAGATAGGCAGAGTAGACAGAACAGAATGCTGGGAGAAAGAAGCCGAGTCAGTGAGTCGCCATGATTCTCCTCTCTGAGATGGATGCCCGTTAGACTAGTCCCGGTAAGCCACACTCAAGTGGCAATATGGATATTAGAAATGGGTTAGACCAATATGTAAGAGCTAGCCAATAAGAGGTTATAACTAATGGGCCAGGCAGTGTTTAAAAGAATACAGTTTCCGTGTAATTATTTCGGGTATAAAGCTAGCCGTGCGGGTGGCCCGGTGTCAGGAACTTAGCCCACCGTTCTTATTACTACATTCAATTCCTATCTCTTGCTTGTTAAATTTGTTCCTAAGCTATTAACCCCTTGAGTCTTCCATTTTCTTCCCATCCCAAGTCAACAGTAAGAACTGATACCATTGCGTTGTTTTGGCAAACTTGTGGGTAACTGCAAACCTGTTGGAAAGATTTGCCTGGTAAGCTCTGGTCTGAGCCAAGAGGATGAGGTGTGCTCATCATCGGGTGTACTCCTCCACCATAGATGCTCAGGCAATTCCAGACACATGTCAATCAGTTCTTCTGTCCTTCCTCACTCAGTCATCAGTTTTAGATTAAAATTGAAGTTTAGAGCAAATTTCCAGAAAAGCACATTAACTAATCACTTCAATTTTTCCATGAGCACATTCTTACTGATTTGTCAGATCCTATTCTAACCACAATGATTCTTTTCTGTAACCACTCTGGCATGGAATATTTGAAGGGAAAAAAAAATCAAGGCTAAGTAGCCTTAATCCACTAAACTACACCCAGCTCTCTTCCCTTTGTGGAATACAAATGTGGGGTTGACTAAGTGGTAGAAATCAGTAGGAATTGTGACTCACAGGTAAAATTGCTATTGAGGGAAAACCAAAATAAACTCCAGCTTCACTTGGCCTACAGATACCAGATCTGCATTAGAATGGGATGGAGACAGTAGACACCTTTTTCTTTTTCTTAATACGGCCTTCCTTTGTGAGTCAGATTCCACTCAGTCTGACTCTCACCATGGGGATTGTTTGGTGGAGTTTTTCTTCCATCCTCCTGCAATTTCAGCAACTGCATCACTTTTTACACCTGGACTTTTCCATGTTCTATCCCAGCCTTGTGCTCCTGGGCATCTGAAATTCTTCAGGCTTTTGATCACCCCATTAGTCCATCCCAGTAAATCATTAAAAGCTGGCCTTTTTCTTTGTTGTGAGTGGAGCCTGATCTGTTTGGTTGCTACTGACTTTTTTGGGGGTGGGGTGGGGTCAGGAGTCTGATAAAAGCTCTTCTTTGAACTTTATATATTCTGCTATGTCTCATTTCTATTACTTGCTATGCCAAAGACCCTAGCTCTTCAGTAATTCCAATAATAAGAAAGATGACTATTTCAATAGTAATGGGAGAATTTAGTTAGGGACCTGGTAGGTAGATACCTAGATATTTGGATAATCACATTAAAAAGAATACTTTATCAAGTGCTACAAGTCATTGCTGTATTTTATTAAGCTATTATTTTTTTTAATATGTGCTCACCTTCTCTGCTTTGGATGTTTCTTCTAGAGTGGAGTCTACAGGGGAGCTGGTTTGTTTATGGCATAAGGCTAGCAGATGGGAAAGGCATGAATGTTTGTTTCTATTTCCTCTGGAGGGCAGATCCAGAGCTGAGCAAGGCAGAAGCTGCAGTATGATGATCAAGCACAACAAGAGGAAGAACCTTCTACCAAGTCAGCACTAGCCGAGACAAGTCCTACCCTGCTGTGTGAAGGAGAAAACTCCCCACAACTGCACTTGCTGGCTTTTCGCTAGCTGTCTTGGAAACAATAGGGGAATGGTCCTGAGTGAAAGATGAGAAAAGATGATCTTTGAAGGAGTTTTCTGACATCTGATAGCCTAAGGCCAATGTTGGCTCTATTATTGCGACCCACTCTAGAGTTCCGTTCTCCAAATCACACAATGGATTTGCTTTGAGTATTTCCACAGATGATGTGCACAAAACATCTCGCCATGCTTACTGCTCAGTCATTGCACTGCTTATTGTTACTGACATCAAGGGCTTTATAGGAAGACGTGGCCTTGCACAGGAATTCAGCAGCTCATATGAGTGCTCTGTCTGTCTTAGGCCTGAGTGAATCTCTGACATGCAAAACCAATACAACAGAGAGTTTTGGAAAAGGTGTGTTTTAGGTATTAATTAGTACCAGGAAGTGGGAGACCTTCTGACTTTGGTCTTTATGTTTAGCAAATCAGGTAAAGCCTAGTATCTTGATGTAGGTCAGTACTGGTCCTATAGATTTTAGAAATAGCAGAGCCATTTGTTCTGTGCTATTTCTTCAGCAGTTATAAGCAGACAGTGTGAACCTCTCAGAGAAAGAAGGCCCAAATATTCAGCCAGAATGATAAAAGTGAGTACCGGAAGTACCATTATAAGTAGTAGTCTTTTAAAATCAGAAACAGAGAAAGAGAAACTGTTAAGAACTATAGTTTATTGAGAATTTACTAAATGTTAGGCATCATCTTGAATATTCATAAGCATTTTTGTACTTAATTGTTTCATTTCCTGCTCTTTTATCATTATTATCATTCTATAGAGGAGAAGTGAAGACTTGAAGAGAATAAACTATTTGCTTGGGGTCACAGGGTACTTGGGTTAGGAGACTTCCAGGACAATTACTTGTGTTGAAGAGGACTGTTGGGAATACATCAATTTTCTTTAGTCTGTTTGCTCTAAGTTCATGTCTCTGCTAGATGTAGTTCCTGTGCACTGGGAGGGCAGCCATGCATCTTAGACCTGTGATGAGATCTGTGGTGGCTTTGTTTCCACCATCCGTGTCACCCTGACTATAACCTGGAATCACATCTGTCTACAAAACTGTTTTGAGATTAGGAAAGTGAAAATCAGAATGAGAACAGAGATGCCAGTTGCCATGGAGATGGAGGAACCTTTGTGCAGCCTGTTACAGGGTAGTGACAGTGGCAAAAGCCTATAAAAGGCATCACTCTACTGCGACCCTGAACAAAAGAGGAAAGTTCTCAAATGACACCTCCTCCAAAAGCCATGACCAACTAACTTGACCTAGGTAGGGACACAGGTATAACCTAGGGTTCCCAGTGTCAAGGTCAATGTCATTTTGTAGTTGTGAGATCTTGAATGAGTCATTCTGCTTCCAACTTTTTTAAAATTAACAAAGTCAATTTTCCACGATGCTGTAAACATTAAATGAATTGAGTATCAGATATTAACCCAAACATTCTAGATGATTAATAATATCTGACTCTCTAATGACTTTGAATTTATTCTACTCCAAGTCTCTGTTTAGGTTTTTATCCAACATGAAGAACGGGACAGAACTCAGATTTTTTTTAATAATTTGGCTATGTTGAAGCAGAAATAATTTCCTCTGCCAATTTCATTGAGATCCAACTTTGTGGAAAATCAAACACAGGGAATTGTATTCCAAATCCCCACAGGAAGAAGCATGTGTAGGGGTCATTCTTGCTCTGCCATCTGTTGGCTTCCTTTCCTGGATATTTAAAAGTATATTTCACATATAAAGCAAGACCCATTGTTGCCCAACATGAAAGCAGGGAGTACAGGAGGCTTCCATCCCCTTTCCTTTATTATTGGTGCATATCCAAGCCTCCTGACAAGAAAGCAGTCATTGGTGCTAGAGGGTTGGCAGCTGAAGAGAAGCAGTATCTAAAGCCTTCCAGGATATTCCAGGACCAGACATGAAAGCAGGAACTGATGCAGAATGAAGTCTAGTCATAGGCAGGGTATAAAAGACTTTGGATTGTATGGGCTCATTCCTCTGTGGTGCCATTCTAAATACCATGATTGGAATTTGACTTCTGTGTAAATTTTTTACTCTTCTACCCAAACATCACCTCTCGGGTCTCCTTCTCCTCGGATTCTATACAAACAGAGTTAGAAGTATGATCAGTACACATTTAGCAGATGGATTCTGAAGAAAAACAATCTGACACTGTTCAGGGATGACCAGAATTCTCTTTCTTTCATAACTGCATGGCTGTATCCCTGGAGTCTGTGATTCTCCCACTATAGAAGGAAAGCAACACTGTCTACCTTGAGAGGATTTATGACCATAGAGACTGCTAACCAACTTATGAATTAATTGAGGTGAGTAAGTTAAAAATATTTTTGTCCTTATGGAAAGGCTATGTTCATTGAGGCTGTGTTCCTATAGGAAAGTCAGATGGTCAACACATGCTAATTATCTCAGCAAATCTCCAAGGGAAGAACATTCTCCGGGAGAAGGGTAAGTAGAAACATCAGAAATGGGAACATAATGTGGAATATTTGAGAAGTGTGACTAGAGAATATGGGAAAATGAAATTCCGGGAAGTGTGGAGAGACAAGCCTTGGCTGCAGAGGAATGGCTCCAAGGAGAAAGTCTGCATGAGAAAACAGATTGCTACAGCTGGGGTGTACCACACACAGATAAAACCATTAACTCCTGTTACAGGGCAAGGTTGATGTCAGTAGAAATATTCTCATTTGAAATTATATGACTACAATGAGTGGGAAATGCAGTCCTAAAGGATAAAAAGACCATCAGTGACACAGAAAAAGACAGAAACTCCAGGAACATGGAAAGAAAATCCCCATGTCAGATGTCAGATTCTGGGGCTCCAAATATTTAACCTTCAAGGTTCTGTCAAGTTATCTGCTCTGCCCATTAGAATGGAAGATCTGTGAAACTGAAATTGCAGTCACATGCACAGAAACTAGTGCATGAGAGACTTTGAGACAAGGAAACAGTATTTACATTTAATCCTAAGGCTTTTGTAATCTAATTCTAGTTTATTTATTCATTTATGTTTATTGGACCTATATAGCAATTTGTTATTTAAAAGGTTTCAGTGTTCAAAGAACTGGCACAGAATAGAATTATTATGTTTTAGAAATTCTTAAATTATAGTTGATAAAAAACAAATATTTTGAATTTATTAAACTATTTTTGAGCATGGAATTTGCTTTCTACTGTGTGAAACACTAACCAGAATTCCTTTTGCTTGTTCTTCATTCATTTGAAAATTGGATGTCTAATACCTTCTATGAGGTAGAATTGAGAATACAAGGAATTAAGCTGACACCAAATCATAGTTTCCATCTACTTCTCCAGAGTAAGTTTAGGCAAGTCCTCCATTGCCTAGGCATTAGATTCCTATTTCATTATCTATAAAATTAGGGGGGTCATTCTAATGAACACCAAAGCTTTCCTGATCTAACAGTAATTTTTTTTTTCATTCTGTAATTCTGTGAAGGTCTCAGAGAGAAGAAATGTGATTTCTTTAAAGAACTTATATTTTACTTACAAAGTGAAACTGTGTAGGTGTGCCTGAACATACCTTGTTAGATAGTCCTAATTACATTAAGCCTTCCTCATCTCAAATGTTATGTTATTGTTCTATGAGGAACACAGCAACACAAAAAGTTAAAAAGTTTCTACAAGGTCAAGGTCAAACTGTATTTAATTTGCTGTTACTGCTATGACTTGTGCAGTTGAAATTAGGAATCTCAGCAAGTTAACCCATTCTTTACAATAAAATATATGTCATGTAGAGAAATTCAGTATAGATAAATCACAACCCTTAATTTGCATAATCCTTTGTACTCTGAGAATAGCATTTCTTAGACAGATTTTATCCAGTCTGTGCAGCTTAGCATGCATATTTCTCTTAGAAGTGGGTTTGCTTTGATTAGAATCGTAGTTACAGACGTTAAGCAATGTGTTCTGGTGTCAGGGATGTTTCTGCATTATTCCATTTCTGACGATTTCTGCTAGTCTGTTTTCACTGTTTTGGAGGAAATATTATATCCCTCAACTTGAAGATCAAATATGGATGATCTTGTCTCCAGAAAGGAATTCTAGTGTCTTAAACCAGAATCAAAGAAAAGGTAATATTTAAACTACCTCATCCTTATAGTATAACGTATATTAATTCCCAATATTATTTTGGTAGCTAGGGTATCAGAGAAAGAGTATAAAGAACACTAAAGTTATAGCTCTCTCTAGCCAACATTTGTGAATTTTATGTACTATATACTCTTTGTTGGGAATATATAAACACCTTATTTATGACTTTTATGCTTCTATTCTTAGTTTTCTGTGAAACGTGGTTTTCACAGGACAATAGTATTAGAATACTAAACAGAAGAGAACATTGTTAAAGACCCCAAATAGTGCAACTGAAATTTAAAGGTTATAGATTCTTGTTTGACTATCTATCTGGAATCTGAGTTTCTGAATCTGTGAAATAGAAGTACATTTTCCATATTAATATTCAATTTCTATTGTAAAGATCAAGTCAAATTACATATGATTGTGAATATGACTTTCATGAACACAGAATGAATGAAGAAATTCCACTTTGAACTGATTACTTCATAGAAAATAAGGATTCAAGTATTGTGTGCATAAAAAGAAATTGGTTATCAAAAGAACACATAATCCAATAAAAAATGGAGTACAGACCTAAACAGAGAACTCTCAACAGAGGAATCTAAAATGGCTGAAAGACACTTAAGGAAATGGTCAACATCCTTAATCATCAGAGAAATGCAAATGAAAAGAACTCTGAGATTCCATCTTACACCTGTAAGAATGGCCAAGATCAAAAACACTGATGACAACTTATGCTGGAGAGGTTATGGGGAAAAGGGAACACTTCTGCATTGCGGGTGGGAATGCAAACTGGTACAACCCCTTGGGATGTCAGTGTGGTGATTTCTTAGAAAATTAGGAAACAACCTTCCTCAAGACCCAGTAATACCACTTTTGGGTATATATCCAAAGAATGCGCAATCATACCACAAGGACATGTGCTCAACTATATTCATAGCAGCATTGTTTGTCATAGTCAGAGCCTGAAAACAACCTAAATGCCCCTCGACCGAAGAATGGATAAGGAAAATGTACATTTACACAATGGAGTACTACACAACAAAAAAAATAATGACATCTTGAATTTGCAGGAAAATGGATGGAGCTAGAAATCATTATTTTGAGTGAGGTAACCCAGACACAGAAAGACAATTATCACATGTACTCACTCATAGGTGGTTTTTAAACATAAAGCAAAGAAAACCAGCCTACAAACCACAACTCCAAAGTACTTAGACAACAATGAGAATTCTAAGAGAGACTTATATAGAACTAATCTACATGGGAAGTAGAAAAAGACAAGATCTCCTGAGTAAATTGGAAGCATGGGGACCTTGGGGCAGGCTTGTAGAGGAGAGGGGAGAGGCAGGGAAGGGATCAAAGAAAAATTTAGAGCTCTATAAAAATAAAGAAAAAAATTCCATTTTTTTGTTACTAGTGTTACTAGATAAAGAGGAAAATGAATCAAAACACAATGTAGCAGTCAAATATCAACTCTTCTTTTCTACAGAAATCTACGCTGTTGTGTGTTTGGAATCAAATTCGTTGTATATCTAAGGGATAATATGATTGATATTGGATTTAGGATGTACAGCAGATGACAGAGAACGAAGAAGAGTGGTGTGAAGAGGAGACAGAAACAGAACAATTAGTTAATCAGGACTGTTCAAATCTGACTCCAGTCGACACACCCTTTGCCGAGCAACTTCCATGGCATATCTAGGGAAAAACTCATTGTTTATTATCAAGGCCATGGGATCTTCACCTTGTTTAGCATCTATAGGGATTAGTTTCTGAGCCCTAACATGGGATAAACATTTATTGGATGCCAGTTCTTATATGTAAGAATCTGCACACAATCCTGAATTAGTCAGAAGCAGAGCTCAGTGAATGCACACCCCAGCCAGGGCAAGATTAGACATTTCTGCCTTAATAGAACTGTATTTTACAAATTTGAATTATATTCCTTTTAATTTCAGAGCTCCATAAAGCTTTGATGTTTTATAAAATAATGTGTAAAGATTTTGGGAGGTACTGGTCTATTTTAGCAAATTAATGGGAGTGTATTGCTCTTTACTGATGAAGACTCTCTTACTCACCATGGAGCTGATTTACATTGCATCCAAGAGTCACTGGTGAAATAGGTCAGTGAAGATCTAATGACAGTCACCATGTAGCCCTCACATCAGCTTTGTCAATGAGTTCTTCATTGTTCTGAATTTACCCATCCTGTCGGAGTCTCATCTGACTGCTTCAGACACCCTAGAAGCGAAAAGAGCTGGACTTTGTGTCACAATGCTAGTGAGAGATGTAATTAGATGAATAATTTCTATGTTCGTCTGGTACTTGGCAAAGGTTCTGTACCAAATTAAGTGTGTAAAGTTAGGACCAGGCTAGTCATTGCACAATGGTGAGCTGAAAAGCTCAGACATCTAACTGCTCCTGGTCTTCCTGTAAACATCATCATATGGTAATTATGCAAGATATTGAGGCTCAATGTGGCACTTCCTACATGTGAGTAATATAATTAGAGCATATTCACTTTTCTCATTTCTCCATCTTGTGCTCCCGCTTCAACTCCTTCCTAGAATACTACACAGAGAGGAAGAAGCAGAGGATACAAACTGAGCTGTGTGAGGCAAAGACACTACAGTGGAGCCCAACCGGCTCCAAAGAGCTTCCATACTTCTCAGATTCTTCTCAGCTGGAATTTTTTTCTTAAACCTCAAGCATATTTTTGTTAGTAAAATTTAATTAAAGTAAAATAAAAAATGAAATTAAAATAGACGTACAAAATATAAGGACACATATTGTGTTAGACCTGACAGAAGTAAAATTACTTTGTCAAATTGATATAAAAGTTTCCAGTGCCTTTTTCTACATTTCCTTTCTCGTTTCCCGAAAGATGGGCTCCGAAAGATGGGCTGCAAGTGGTTTGCATATTAGCATCAGACTGTTGCTCCTGGATCAGTGTCAATCTGTGAAGTAGGGGCTAGTGAACATTTGGGATGGAAAGTCCTGTGAAAATCCATGCAGACCATCAACAGACACCAGGACTTAATTGTATCCTGTGATTGCTGTTTGTTTCCTCCTTGGGGATGTAATCTTCATTCAGGAAGGGAGTTTTGTATGTTTTATGAACTGGATGTCTCTAAACTTAGAATAAGGACTAATGTTAAACAACATTTGCGTATAAATGTGTGGCTTATCCAAGGATGGATGAGAAGAGGGATACAAAGAAAATTAGAACAAACAGATCAAACAAAATATACCTATACAGGCACATATATGTGGAAAATAAATACTAAAGAAATTAGCCAGAAACTAATAGAAACATTAAATCAATGTGTGTAACTTATCCCTGTAATGTGTTAGACAAAAATTAAACATAAGAATAAATAGGCTGATGCCAGAGAAGGATACATGAATGTATAGCAGAAATTAGAAAACAGTAAAAAATGAGAAAATAATCATGGACATAAAAGTAGAAATTTTGTGAAATTGGATAATTAATCATATAGACATAAGAGAGTAAGTCTGAATTATTTAATAATAAAGACAACTCATGATTTAGAATATAATGCAGGGAGTCTCCAAAGAAACCAGCAACTAAAGAAAAAAAAGGAAAGAGACACTCAGGGTAGATGGTAAGCTCCAGTTTATCTTCTCCAATATAGGGGTCCAGGTTGACTTTCTGGAAGAAAAGGAAGGAAAAATATTTTAATGAATTCTTTCTGAATTGTTCTAGAACTAAAGGAACAAAATTCCTCTTATCAAAACAGTTTACACAGTAAAATTCATTAACAAATTACTGAACAAAAATAAAGAACAAGTACAAAATACCAGGCTTAAAACCTATCCAGGAAATGTGGAAATGATGTTATAATCTTTAAAAAAATGGATTAATTTTTAAAATATTTAGAGGTAAAAGACAGATGGTAAGAAAGCAACAAAATTCAAACTGACAAAAAATGATGCCATTTGTTTGTCAATCGTGGTATTCCGAGACCAAACACTGAATGCCTTCATGTATTAAGGAAAAGCATTTTCATACCCAGCTAAACTATTAGCTGAGTTTTAAAATAGACCAAGCCTTATTTAAAAGGACTAAATATTTTTAGCATCTCTCTAGAGGTAAAGTAAGAAGGATTTGAGAAACAATGGGAAATGAAAAACTGATTTTCTCTAAACACAACTGATTAAATACTAATAATTCAGCATGTAAACTTAATATTGCTGTATAACACCTTTAAAATGATTACTCAGCAATGACTAACATGATAACACAGGAACTATAAACAAAATGTGCTGTTTTTCTATCAAAGGGTTAAATGGCAAAATTCCACTCAAGAATTGTAAAGATGCCACTTGGCAGAAATTCAAATGCATCCAGGGAAAGCCCTTCTTAAAATCAAAGTACCTGCACTAGGTTGTGTTATATTCCCCAAAGGCATAATTTTGTTACACTATTTTGAGTTAATCAAGCATATAATAGCATGGGACTAAGCTCTGACCCCTCAGAATAACATACAGGGACCATTTGTGTGAGATGTAAAACTGCTTCTACTCAAAACTGGGTGTCTTGATGGTTGATTTGGCGTGACTCTATACTCTTTTGCAGAACTGAAACTTTTTGCCTTTTTGAAATAGTTTGGGTCATTTGGTAATTTTCTTGGGACCTTAGACTCATTTCTAACAATGAGAATAGGTATCCAATTGTGAGTCATGTTTATAGTGTTTGTTATTCATAAGAAGACAATTTAAAAACTTGAATATTTTAACAGCTAAAATTTTTACAATTTTGCTATGGAAAATCTGAGGAATGTCTGAAAATGCAGAAATATACATTAACCCTTCTAAAGTATGGATAAAATAATAAATACAGAATCTGAAAATGAGAAGGTTGAACAAAAAATTAAAACACAAAATGGAAGTAATTCTAAAGATATCTGTAATCCCAATTAATAGCAATGAATATAAATTTCCTTGTAAAACGTACTTTTCAGATTATATTAAAAAATTCAGTTATAATGTTTTTTATTGTTTATTTTGCTGGGCACTGTTCCTTTTTATAAACAATCCACTTATCTTCAGCAATATTGCTTATTTGGACTTTATTTTCTGGAATGAATTATTGCCTCATTACTTTTGGTTAAATTAATAGATTTCTTTTTTCTTAGCTTTCAATTCTGTTACAATATTTCAAATAGTTTAAGAAACATTATAACTGAATTTTTTGAATATAATCTGAAAAGTACGTTTTACAAGGAAATTTATAGCAAATAAATTAAATAAGATTTAATGTATTTATATATCCTTATATACTTTATTAATACTTGTATTTAATATTATATTTGCTAAAATATACATAGTGGAAACATATATCTGAAAAAGATACACACAGTTTTATGAAATGTAGTACTAATTAAATTATAAAATACTTTAGAAAATTAACAATTGAAAAGGTGACACTTTCATTTCTGTTGTGCAATAGATTTTTACACTGGTAATAAGATTCGCATCCTTGTATTTTCTTTTCCATAACTGTGATGAATCAAGACATACTTTTTAGGGCAGTCATTTTCCCGTTGACTGAACACTGGAGCCCCAGGGGAGAAAAGGCATAATGAATACTGATGCCTGGCTCTCTACCCCAGGGGTTCTGAGGAAATTAGCCTCTGGGGTGTTAAACTAGCATTGAGAGTTTGAAAGCTCTCCAGGTTGATTCTAATGCGCAGTTTAACCGGAGTATCACTGACACAGAGGCAGTACTTCTACCTGTAAGCATTAGGGCCTTTAAAGATGGGATCTCAAAGACAAATGACTTTGCTTCTGTTCAAGAGTTATAAGCAAGATACAATCTTCATTGGAAACAAGTGGCTGCTGATGCAATCACCCTAGCAGCTGCAAGAGTGCTTTCCACCACTGTGACCAAACTCGGCCATCTGCCCCTTATTTCTTTGGTTTCATATCAAGCACACATTTTAATTGATCCTTTCACATAAAATATCCGACTGAGCTGCAGTGGTCTCCATGTGGCAGAGTTCTGGGTCAATCATTCTGCTCATCCTCACAAGGGAAAATGAAGTAGCAGACTCTCTCGTTAGTCTAAGCATATGGCAGATGTGACCAAGTGTGAGGACCTCCTGAAGATGAGCAAATCGAAGTGATATTCAGATGTTCAGGAGTCAGCCAAAAACAGAGATTAATGAGTGCAGTTTTCAGTAATACAATTCTATATGCTCTGACAAACTGCAAGTAATAAAATAAAATGTAGAATTATGGGCTTCAAAATGAGATAGATTGGGAACAAGTCCCAGCTCAGTTAATTATTAGCTATCTAACTGTAGACTCATCACTTCCTTGTAAAACGTGTGGTTTTTGAATGAAATAAGGTTGATAAAGTGCTTAGCCTAGTATCTGACATATTCCACAAGTATGTAGGTATGACATCCATTGTTTGTACTATTCAGTGATTTTCTAAAGAAACATAGAATGGGTCATGCTGGTTGTCTTCTTCAGGAAAGGGATGCATATTTCTTTTGTTGAGAGCCGATAAACACTCTAGGAGCAATGAGAGATGTCTTAGAAAGTAAGGCATGAAACATTAAATCCAGAGGCAGAGAGAGACTTTGAACATCAAAATCACTTAACAGCACCCATTTCCACGATTTTATGGCCAGTAGTCTACCTTGAGAAAGGGTCACTTTACCTGGATATGATACTCTAAAACTTCAGGATAACACTGAGTAAAGCATTGTTTCTTCAGACCATTAACACACAAAGGGAAGGAAAAGGCATTTAAACTAATACTGCTCTAAGTGCAGAGAAGCAGAAAGCTAAGCATTTGTCATCAGCTCCCTGGAATTTACACCTCTGTTCCCAACACTATGTTGACAGAAACTGACACATTCTTCCATTGTTCCTGATGAACTATGACCTAGATCCTGAGATGTCATGATTTATGGACCTTAATGTAGGATTTTAGTATCCTGTGATTCTAGTTATTTGGTTTCTCTAGACAGGGTTTCTCTGTGTAGTCTTGACTGTCCTGAAACTCTCTCTCTAGATCAGGTTGGCCTTGAACTCATAGAGATCTGCCTGCCTCTGACTCCCAAGTGTCCTTCTATTTTTTGAGCACTTTTAAAAATACTTTAATCTAACTTTCTGCCCTGCTTCCTATTAACCAAACTTTTCTCTTTCTTCTTTTGTGCCCAGAACATAATCTTTCACGCTGCTCGTCATGAGTCCTAACCTTTCAAGTCATCATCATATTTCTTTATCGTGAAGTATTTGCCAATGACCTACTGTGAACATTGTGCACATATATGCAATTATAATTTGAGGAATAAGGTGGAGTCCCTGATCTAAGAGCACAGAATATAGACAAATAATATAAATGTTGATAACAGGTTATGACAAATTCAGAAAACAGAAAAACATACCTAAGCTTATGGCACGGAAGATTTCCTAAAATCAAATAAGTTTGATTATGAACTAGTAGAAACCCAGGAGTTAACTCTGACAGATCAAGAGAGCTCCAAATAGGAAAATAAGCTTCCTGGGATTCAGAGAAAGGTAACAAAGTAGGAATTTATAAAAGAGAACTTTCTGTTGTGTACACTTGATACAAAAGTAAGAGAGGCATTTTCTAAAGACAATGAAACAGTGTTAAAGCTAAGTAACTAAACTAGAGCCCTGGAACTACTGAGCCGGGAACATGGGCTATTCCTGAGATGTGCTGTCAATCAAATACACACAATAGTTCAAAAACTTAGTAAAAGGATTATATCTCATGAATAATCATTATATTAATTATCTATAAATGGAGTTCTCTTTGTTTACTGTATTTAGATTATAATTAAAATAATTATACTCATTTTTCTTTAGTTTTAAGATTATTGCTAATAGACAAATTAAAATTGTATTTGTGGATTGCGTTTATGGCACGCCTGAGCTTTCTATTTACTTTGTGGGAAGGTTTTGACAGTAGAGAATATGTGATCAGACTCAACAACATTATTCAGAGAGGGACATTTTCTTCATATGTGCTAATTGATGGGAAGATGAAAGTAGTGAAAATTTTCCATTAAAATTAGAAACAAATAAAAATTCTATTATCCACTAAACAAAGACAAAAGGAAAACATGCAGCAATTGTTTGATATGCTTTTATAGGTGACAAGAGGCAGTACTGTGGACAAGAGAGCAAATCAAAGATACAAATATTAGGAATTAATATATAAAGTGGTCAAAATTGAATTCAATGTGTTTATATACTTAGAAATCTTAAGAAAATGAAATAAAAACTATTGAAAAATATTACAGAATCTGAGCTCAGTGGTTAAGTGCACATGCTGCTCTTCCAGAGGACCTAGACTTGATTTCCAGTCCTCATGTTCAACTGTTCATAACCACTGGAAACTCTTGTTCAAGCGGATACGATACCCTCTTCTGGCCTCCACAGGCTCGTACTTGGTATACATTCAGACATGCAAGATTACATGTGATTAAAAAATATATATGTAAATCTTAAAATAAATCAGGGTATCTAACAAAGTATAAGAACAATATTAATAGCTAGCAATCAATAATTTTCATAGACATAACAAGCATTTAAGAAATGTAATGAGCCGGGCGGTGGTGGCGCACGCCTTTTATCCCAGCACTTGGGAGGCAGAGGCAGGTGGATCTCTGTGAGTTCGAGACCAGCCTGGTCTACAAGAGCTAGTTCCAGGACAGGCTCCAAAACCACAGAGAAACCCTGTCTCGAAAAACCAAAAAAAAAAAAAAAAGAAATGTAATGAAAGACATCACATTTATAATACCAAGAAATAAATTCTGGATAACTTTATGGTTATAAAATGAAATTCTGTAAAACCTTGAACAAGAAGATAGATAGTATTATTAAATAGAAAAAAATCAATATTTTAGATTTAAGTTAACTTTTGAGATAATAACAGCCGAGTTAGTAAGAAATAATACGTAGCTATCACAGGTATTTTAATATTGGTTTCCTAAATGATAAAGTACTTTAAAGTTTTACAACAAAGCTGCTGAGATTGGACCTTTCACTCAATAAATAATTAGAACTTTTTATGAGAAATTTTAACAGTTCATTATTGGTTTTATTGCTAAGATTTATTCCTTGTGTTCTATTTTGAATGTTAGTGGTCGCTATTTAATACAATGTCTGATGTCCAATGGATTAATGCTAAAGAAGTGGGATACTTAGGATGCAATCATGTCTTGAAATATTCACCCTTAATAATTGACTAGTGGTCTTAAATAAGAGATTGTAAGGAGCTCCCTTGTTCCTTCTGCCACATGAGTTTGCATTGAAATTGTTACCTATGGAAAAAAAATTTACCCCTGGTCTTATACTTCAAAGACCATTCCTCAGGATTTCCCAATCGTATATTTCTTAGTACAACATTCTGTTTTGTTGCTTATTTATCTCTCATTCTACCAGTATTGTATATCTATCATTTCTGTAGCTACATAATTAATCTTGAGATCAAGTAGATTATTTCTTCATCATTTTGCAAATTCTTTTGTGTTTTCTAATAACTTTGCCGTTTCTTATAACATTAAAAATCCTGTTAATATCCACAAAATATGACTAAGATTTTTAATAAAAATTATCTGAGATTTGCATTTATTTATTTATTACAAATTTCCACCTACTATCCTCCTCCCATTTCCATCCCATTCTCTCCACTCCCCCTCCCCCTCGCTCTCCAGTCCTAAGAGAAGTCAGGGTGCCCTGCCCTGTGAGACGTTCAAGCCCCCCCCCCATCCAGGTCTAGAAAGGTGAGCATCCAAACAGAATAGGCTCCCAAAAATCCAGTACATGCAGTAGAATCAAAACTCGTTATCATTATCATTGGCTTCTCAGTCCACCCTCATTGTTAGCCACATTCAGAAAGTCTGGTTTGATCATGTGCTCGTTCAGTCCCAGTCCAGCTGGTCTTGGTGAGCTCCCATTAGATCAGTCCCACCGTCTCCGTGGGTGGATGCACCCCTCGCAGTCCTGACTTCCTTGCTCATGTTCTCCCTCCTTCTGTTCTTCATCTGGGCCTTGAAGAAGGTGTGGCACATATATACACTTTAGAGTTCTACTCAGCAGTAAAAAACAATGGCATCTTGAATTTTGTATGTAAATCGAGGCAAATAGAAATCACTTTAAAGAGTGAGACAACCCAGACCCCAAAGGAGGAATATGGTATGTACTAACTCATAAGTGGATTCTAGCCATAAACAAAGGGCATTGAGCCTATAGTTCGTGATCCTAGAGAAGCTAAATAAGAAGGAGAACCCAAAGAAAAACATATATTTATCCTCCTGGATACTGGAAATAGACAAGATCTCCGGGCAAAAGTTGGGAGCAGGGGTTGGGGGTTGTTTGGGGGAAGGGGAGCTGGGGAGAGAGAAGGGAGAAGGGGAGGATTGTGGAGAGCATGGGGGAATGGGATGGTTGAGATGGAGGAGGGGTGGATATGGGAGAGGGAAGAAGATATCTTAACTAAGGGAGCCATTTTAAGGTTGGCAAGAGACTTGGCTCTAGAGGGGTTCCTAGGTGTCCAAGAGGATGTCCCCAGCTAGGCCCTTGGGCAGCAGAGGAGAAGGTGCCTGAACTTGCCTTCTCCCATAGCCACACTGATGAGTATCTTGCATATCACCATAGAACCTTCATCTGGTGATGGATGGAGATAGAGACAGAGACCCATATTGGAGCACTGGACTGCGATTTGCATTTTAACTGTGGTACAATTGATATCTTTACTATATTGGCCCTCTAAACCTAAAATCAGGGTGCTTCAGTAGGTCTTCGATTTATTGCATCAATTTTCTATGATTTTTAGGATATAAGTTATGTGCTAGATTACCACACCTGTGCACTCCAATACTTGGGAGTTAAGGCTGTGAGTTTGAGGTCAGTCTGAGCTGTAATTATACTGTTTTTTTAAAAAAAAGAAGGAACAAAAAACAGCATAGTACTGCAGATTTTTCCTTGGTTTTGTTAGAGATACACCTGTGTATATTTTAATTGTGCATGGAACTACATTTTATGTGTTTTATATTTAATGATAATATAAGAATATATAATTGGATTCTATATTTGTTGCTGTTGTAGACTCCTTAGGTTACCCTATATATAAAGGCATACTAAAACAAGGACACTGTCTCTTCCTGTCCCATATCTCTTTTTTTCTTTTTCTTGATTTATGGTACTATGTGGAACTTATAACACTGTTGTGTAAGACTGATGAGTATGGGTATCTTTGTTTTGCTTCTGATCTTCTTAGGAAAAAAATTATCTATCAACATTCAGTATTATTCCACCTACAGTTATGTTTGTCTTACAGGTGCTGTTTGTCAAGTAGAGGAAGTTCACTCTAATAACCCAGACTGTGAATCTTTAGCAGCAAAACTAATGCAATCAACTGAATAGAACTAAAGGTTTATTTAAGTATTCCAAGTTCCCTCACTCTATTAACGTCTGGGTGTGGGTTTCTGTATTTTTTTCCATCTGCTGCAGGAGGAAGCTTCTCTGATGATGGCTGAGCAAGGAACTAATCCATTAATACAGAAGAAAGTCATAAGAAGTCCTTTATTGCTATATTTTTGTTTGGTTTTGACCAGTAATATTTGGTTTTACCTTAGGTCCCTGAGCTATTTAGTTATGGTTAATCAAGCAGTGTTGGGTATGGTTTCCAACTGGTGGAGTGGGCATGAAATCAGATATTGATGGTTACTGTCACAAACTTTGTCTCACCATTACCCTAGCATATCTTGCAGGCAGGGCCGGCATTGTTGATCAAAGGGTTTGTTGTTAGGTTGTCTCCATCGGGTTCCTCCCTTATGAGTACATGGAGTGCTGTGAAAGAGGAAGCAGAAAGAGTCTAAGAGCCAGAGGGGATGGAGGCCATCAAGGAAATAAGGTCCTCTGATTCCACACAATGAAAGCTGATGTGAACTCATGAAAACCGAGGCAGTATGCACAGGGCCTGCACAGGTCTGCACCAAATCTTTGAGTTTATATTATCACTAAGTGTTATATATCACTTAGTTAGCATATTCTGACTTAGTGTTTTATGGGACTCCTGTGTATGCAAACAACTGAACAAGAGGGTCTGTTGATTCTTGTGCTGTCGATTGGCCTCTTTTCTGATGTAGGAGAGTCTTCTATGTATCTGTTGCTTTCATTGGTTAATTGATAAAGAAAACTGCTTGGCCTGATAGGTCAGAACATAGGTAGGTGGGGAAGACAGAACAAAATGTTGGGAGAAAGAAGGCAGTGGGGCATACGCCATGGAGCCAGCTGCCAGGTCAGACATGCTGAATTTTTCCTGGTAATCCACCACCTTGTGGTGCTACACAGATTACTAAATATGGGTTAAAGCAAGATATGAGAATTAGCCAATAAGAGGCTGAAACTAATGGGCCAAGCAGTGTTTAAATGAATACAGTTTGTGTGTTATTATTTCCAGGGGTAAGCTAGCCATGCGAAAGCCGGGCGGGACAAAAAGCAGGTCTGCTGGCTTCATCACTACACTTTTCCTTCTATTTGTTTGTTTTGTCCTAGTCCAATGTGGCAGGCTTTGTTTTATCGTACTATATTATATAACTTATTAAAAAAAGGTTTTTGTTGTTTTTGACTCACAAGTTTAGAGGTTGTAGTTGGAGGGAGGTTACCTCACGTGCCCTTGGGCTTGTAGCTTAGTAGTATATTATGGTGAGAATGAACAAAGGAAACTGTTGTCTCCAATCCTTCATAAGACCCTACCACCTGACGAATTGTATCACTGTCCAATAGTGCCAATTTGCAGAGCAAGCTTCCTCACACGGACCTTGGGAGACATTTTAGATTTAAAACACAGCAGCTTTTATACCCACTTTCCTGACCATTTTTAGTATGAGTGGTCATTATATTTTGTCAGCTCTTTGTGTGAATCATTAGATATGAATTAAAATTTTTCTCCCTTAGCTTTTTAAAATCATGAATTACTTTTGTTTATCTTAAAAATTAAACCATCCTCCAGTTGGGTGAGATACTGAAATTTCCTTCCAATATTTTAAAAATTGCATCAGTTACAACTCCTGGATAAACTCTACTTTGTGAATAATGTACCTATATAAATCTTTCTTGCTAATGTTGTACTAAAGATACTACTTCTTCTAAGCATGCCCAGTATTTGCCTGCACTAGTTTTACACTGTCTTTACATGAAGTGAGTAAAATACTAACTCCATCACATGAATCAAAAATGTGATTTTATTTTCTTCTATGTTCTGGAAGACAACACACAGAATTTGTGATAATTCAATGTTCAGTATTTAGATAGATTCTACAGTGAAAATATATGAGCTGAAATTTTATATTGTAAAGTTTTTTTTTTCTATTGTAATGTTGAGAATAAAATGTTTGTGAGCTTAAAATTATTGATTCATTTACCTTAGTTAATTTAGAGCTGCAAAAATTCTCTTTGTATTTGGTTAAATATAAGCATTTGAGTCTTCCAAGATGTTTGCCTGGCTTCATTTATAGTTGCCGTTTTTATGTGTAGAGTTACCACAATATTCTCTTATCATTTTTGTGACATCTAGGATCTGTAATGATCTTCTGTTCCATTGGTGATATTCATAACTTATATATTATTTTTCAGCTGTCGTTTTTGTTACACATCTGTCAGTTTTACAGGTAATTAATTCTTTGTTTTATTGATTTAAAATTATATCCGTTGCCAATTTTACTCTTTGCCTTTTACTGTTTCTCTTCTTCTCCTGGTTTTGGGTGTTGCTCCTTTTTTATACGTTCCTTTGCATTAAAAGAATTTTTTACTCTGTGCATTTATGCATTCCAGAATGATGTCATAAGGTATGCTCACATATACAGGAAAATTATATCTTGGTGGTGTTCTGTACTATGGAATAATCCTTCTGTACACTGTGAAAATGTGTTGCTCTCGTTGTTGATAAAAAGCTGATTGGCCAGTAGCTAGGCAGTGTTTTTTGGGCAGAGAGAATGCTGGGAAGAGGGTCAAAGCTGGGAAAAGATGTGGAGAGAAGCAAGATGAACATGCCATGCTGAAAGAGGGTACCAGCAAATAACAGGATGTATATCAAAAGATAAGGAGTAATTTAAATTATAAGAACTGATTAGGAACAAGTCAAAACTATAGGCCAAACATTTATAAATACTGTCTCTGTGCATTTGTATTTTTGAGCCGGTGGTCCTGACAAAAGCTAGGCTTACAAATGCTGCCCAAATGTCCGGTACCTACAGCATGATAAGACCCGAGACAGCTTTAAAAATGTTCTAAACACAGAAAAATGGAGCCGAACGCAGCTTCTTAGTCTCATGTCATTCATGCCAGCTGCAGTACAGAGAAGAGTCCTCTGGCAGCGGCCAAGCAGTGAAGCTGCATGTTGGGAACCTGTAGGCTCTTACAGGACCAGGAGTACAGAGAGGTGTTTCTTAGCCGCTATTTGTGAGCTTGAGCTACCAGCACAAGCTTGCCCAGCATGCTGCATGGTGGATTTGAGTTTTGCTCATCCAGAAGGAAAAGGTTACAGATGCTCAGCAAAGACAGATCCAGATTGGGGGTGGGGGGTGGGGCTCTAAACGACTTACAATGTGTTTTAAATGTACAAAGGGTTGGGAGAGGAAACAAAGGGCATAGACAGTCATAACAATGTAGTTCTAAAATAATAATAAAGTCCTGAAAAGGTGAGTAAAGTAATATAAAAGAAAAAAGCCAAATGAAGATAGAAAATACACAAGGACTCTGGATCCTGTATGAGATGTGTTCTCTTTAAATTTTTTTTGGCTGTTAAGAGACACTGGATGACGAAAGCTGCTAGATTAAACCAAACTATATATTTTAAAAAATATCTTGATTTCAAAATGGAAGTCACAATATGTATTACTCTGGGAAAGATGTTATGTTTTTATTTCCACAGGAAATGAGAAGATTCCTTCCAGGTTGGATTTAGTAAGACCCCCTGAAAATACTAACTACAAACATAAAGAAATGAACCTTGAAAAGCTACGAAACATGTGAGGTATATTTCACCTGGTAAAGCAAAAAAAACATCTTTGACTAACTTGTGTACAACACACAGTCTATATTTGTACTAATGCAAATATGTTTGCTATCTTTAAAAGTTTATGTGTTTTCAGAGCAAGGGTCCAGACACTAGTAAAAACAAAAGGCCCATGTGATCCAGGATCTCAAAATTCCTCTGCATGTGTGTCATGAAAACTATATTCTCTAGCATGTGTGAGAGTTCACACATACATGCACACATGCAAAAACACACACAGTACTCTCCTCTGTTCTTTAACTGGTGTGCTTATTCCATTTAAATTTGATATAACAGTTATTATATTGTACTTTGTCATCTATTTGATTATATTTTGACTTATACTTGTTTTCTGTTTTTCACGTTTATTTTTCTTGTGTTCCAATGGATTACACTGAGACACTTAGAACTTGATTCTAATTTTCTTCCCATACTTTTTTGTTTGATTGCTTGTTTCTTTGAGACTGAGTTTCACCATGTAATACTGGCTGTCCTGGAACTGGCTCTGTAGATTAGACTAACCTTGAACTCACAGAGATCCACCTGCCTCTGTCTCCTGAGTGCTGGGACTAAAGACTTGCACCACCACTGCCTGGCTTCTTCATTTATCTAGTGTATCTTTTTGCAACACTCAGAGCTGTGCTAGGCAGCACATTCTGTTCACCAGTGTAACATGATGATGCGATAGCTTACCATCTTGACCGGAGTGTAAAAGCCTTTGCATCCATTCCTCTTGTTATTTAGAATTGCTAACTTCATTTCCTCTGCACACATTTAAACTTTATTTGACAGGAGAACAAGAGTATGAAATCTCAATGAAGTAAAACTTACTTATATCTTGACTTTTCTGTGACTTTTCTCGTTTTTCCTGACATTCCCAACATGTTTTCTTTGTCCTTTTCTTCTGCTGTTGAAGCTTTCTGGCTCTTTTGACTTTAGAGCAGGTCCTAAATTCTGTTCTCTTTTGTCAGAAAAGGTCTTGCTTTTACCTTTATTTATGAAGAATATTTTTTATTGTAGAATTTTTCACTTAGCAATTCTTTTCTTTCAGCATGTGTGGCAATTCCTTCTAGCCTCCCTGGGTCATAATAAAGAATCTTCTACTATCCAAATAACCTTTTCCTACATTGGGAAAATATTCCCCTTAGGATATCAAGAATTATTATTTTTTCAGAAAACTTTTAAAAATAAATTTCTCTCATAGTTCTTTGGATTTCTTATGCAAAGTAGTTTTAAATGAGCATATAAAGCTATGAAAATTTTCTATAAAGAGGTATGTTTTGTGATGGTCTGATATCTGTATAGGCAGTAGGTGTCAATCAAGGTGAGGGCTGAGCTAATTTGTATCTTCAAGCATCTATCATTTCTTTATCAAACAACCAACATGTCTTCATTTTCTAGCTTTGTGGTGTGGTGTGTATGTGAATGTGTGTGTGTGTGTGTGTTTGTGTTATATATTTATTGTTCAGATTTTTTAAAAATTATCTTTTGTTTTATTTATTTGGCTGCTTTTGGTTAGTAGCTGATGCTTCATCTTGCTTTTTGAGACAGGGACACTATACATCCTAGACAGGTCTTAAAATTGTGATCTTCCTGCCTTAACATTCCAAGGTCTGCGAAAGCAGAGTTCTGTGACAGTGTGTGACTTTGGTTTAAATTATCTGAGGTTGCTCAGACTTTTAAATCATGTGACAGTATAATTAATGTATACAATGCTCAAGTCAATGTAGACAAACACTCTGACAGAGTTTTTGGTTGTTCGTGGGTGGTCCTTGGACTTCCCACAGGGCAGGGAACCCTGATTGCTCTTAGGGCTGAAGAGGGAGGGGGGCTTGATTGGGGGAGGGGGAGGGAAATGGGAGGCGGTAGCGGGGAAGAGGCAGAAATCTTTAATAAAGAAATAAATAAATTAGTTAAAAAAAATTTCCAATGGGTTGCTTTTATTGAAACCGAGAGGAATCTGACAATCTTGCACATAACTAGAAGGGTATGATTCTGTAAGAACTTTGTATGAGATAATTCAAAAGCATAAATTTCAATCCCAAATGAACATATACACTAACAATTCTATCTGTAGTAGTAGACTAAATAAATAGTTAAATGATGCAAAATGATAAAAAAAAAAAGACACACCATTGCTTACAATAGCAAAGTATTGGATAAAAAGATAAAATGGCTGTCTAACTGTCCACATGTATTTATTTATATATGAATAATACTTTGCCAGAAGGCATATGTGGCATTCAAATAACATCGACTGAGATTTATGTGAACTAGCTTGCTGGAAAATAGGATATCATGCGCTTTATGTATTTTGGACCATATATGTTTTAGCTAATTTTTAAAGGCAGATTTAAGAATCTTCATGTACATGTTACTTTTATGTGGGAAAACTTCTAAAAGACCTTTCATCTGGAAAATAGAGGTTTTTAAAAAAAAAAATCAAGAGATAAAGTTATAGGCAAAGGTGGTGGGTGAGATAACATTTTATTATTTTATTTTATTTGTGATGGTAGAAAATGAGATCCAAGGCTTTGTGCATGACAGACAAGCACTCTCTCAGTGACCTACACCCCCACAAAGGTCTTACTAAGTCACCTATACTGGATTTCAGTTCATTCTGTAGCTCACACATTTACAGAGTAACTAATTCTCTTGCTTCAACCTCCTGGGTTGCTTGAACCAAAGGCTGCATCATTAAACTTGACTATTAATATAGTTTTGATAACAAAATGTAAGAATTGTAGTGATGTGATAAAATCATCAACTATGTAGATTCTTGTGTTGACAAACCCAGAATCAGGTGTAAATTTAATTATGTCAAATTAGAAGACCATTGACCTCTTTCTCAGCTAATTACAGCTTTAGTTTCCACGTTTGTAAATTTTAATGATAAAGCCAATCGCATGAATACTGAGGTTCGAATGTGCACAGGGAATAATGGAGTGTGGCAGCTATAAAGCACCTAGTAGAGGGCAGCTAAAAGTAGTTTTCTTTTTTGTATAACAGTAATTCATACAATTGAATAAGATCCTCAAAAATTAGGATCATACTGCACAGCTTTGAATATTTCTCTTAAGTTTTAGGGTTTTTTTTTTTTTTACATAAATCTAAAATTTAATGTACCATGACCAAATTGTGTGTTGTGAACTACTTTTCTCTAATATTATAGAAACAAAGGCCTTGTATTTAATCAAAATATACAGAATGCATAGAAGCTTCAATCACATGTAGACTACAAAGTATAAGTGAAGTAGAATGTAAGGTTTCCATTCTGTGAAGGCACCCTGTTGAGAAAGAAGTAAACCCACTAGCACACACATTGCAAAGGTACACAAAATGGTTATCATTTACTATTGTACACAGAGACTAACTGCAAAAATAAATATTAGAATCTTAATGAGTGATAATACAATGACCAACCTAAGTCCATATTACATTTATGGAGCTTTAATAGCATAAATAAGTGTAAATAAATAATTTATGAGTGAAAAAACATATAATGTACCATAAAAATATTTAAAAAAAGTAAAAATTGTGGGAAAGTTTTATTATTCTGTACAAGTTGGTTTTTAATAAACGATTGGCTACTTGTTATAGTAAATTATCCACAATCTCATTGCAATATCATTTCCCACCATTCAGAATCAGGAAGCAATATGCCTTTCGCAAATTATCACTTAGTATTTTCTTCCCCACCTTCAAAACACAGAAATAGGGTTTTCAATGGCAATCAGCCATTTATGGAAGCCATACAGATAGTTATTACACAAGCCACAGTTGACGTACCTGGACAAACACTACCAACATTTGTGGATAAAGATGTTGGGTTTTAAAAGTGGAAGTATTAAAAGAGTTATAATAGCAGGGCAGTGGTGGTGCACGCCTTTAATCCCAGCACTCGGGAGGCAGAGGCAGGCGGATCTCTGTGAGTTCGAGACCAGCCTGGTCTACAAGAGCTAGTTCCAGGACAGGAACCAAAGCCACAGAGCAACCCTGTCTCAAAAAACCAAAATAAATAAATAAATAAATAAATAAATAAATAAATAAATAAATAAATAAATAAAAAAGAGTTATAATACACAGCTCATGTGCTTCTGAACCCCAAATGAGAGAAAGCCTTACTACCGTCCTACCAGATGCCATCGCTCCAAGGATCAGGAACCCAATGTGTTCAATGGATTAAAATTCAAGGGAGTTGAGCTGATCACTGGAGTAAATTACAATACCAACTATTTTGGAAGCATCATCAGAACAAACAGGATTTAATTATGAATTGCCCTGGGTTCCATTCTGAATTGAGAATTTTACTTAGCACTAAGATTCTCAAATGTCCTAGAAAAGCTGTGAACTGTGCTTTGTTATTCCTCCAGGGAAACTGGTTGGGCTTGATGATACCTGCATACCTCCCCATGGTTCTAGCTCTGCATACGAAGCAATTCAGTAATTGATCAGAGTATTAAGCAAGTGAAAAGACAGCTATCGCTCTTTAGGAATGTGAAAGAGACTTGGAGGCTCCAGGTAAGTGAACAAAGATTTGTTACAATATCAAGCCCTTATCTTATTTTACCTGAGCTCAAGGAAACAGTCCTGCATGTGCACCTATGAAGGTGTTTCCAGAGATACTAGAACAAGAGGGCTATTCTATGTTGAATAGATTAATTCCTTAAAAGAATCAACATTTGGTGGCACTCTGGGAGTTGGTGAAATGTAGAATGTAAGGCCTAGTTGGAGAAAGTTGGTCACTGGGTGTGACCTTGGACTTACATCTTATCTATGTCTTCTCCTTTTTCTACTCTTGCTTTTTGGTTACCATGTGGTAATGATACTTCTTCATTGCACAGTCCAGCACAGGATAATCTGCCTCACATTAGACCAATAATCAATAAAGGCAAGAATTACGGACTAAAATTTTCAAGACCATGGCCCACAATTGACTATTTTCCAGTAAGTTTTTTTCTGATATTTGGTTATGTTGATGATAAAGCTTACTAATACACAGGTTCATCTACTGATGTCTCATAACGCATAGATGCTGTACATAGAGGTCTGCTTCAGCTAAAATTGTCACTGAAGAGAAATCTCACAGCTTGCTGATCTCAAGTTCATTGTAAGAATCCTTCTGAGTTGGCTGGTGATACTACATCCACAAGGAGACTGTGTTTTTCCCTCTTATTCCTGACAGTGTACAGAGTGCTTCAAACTATTAGATTAGAAATGCCTTTTGCTTGGGCACAGAAAAGTGAAGTCATCTTCTCATCCTTGTGCACAAGTGAAGCAGTGAGAAGGGCAAGATTATCATGAATGTAAACAGACAATATTCCATAAAATTATTATTGTCATTTTACATGGGGACAAACAGATAGAGATAATCAAGGTGCATTGCCAAGGTCACACATCTGGATCTGTATGTAAACCCTGGAGCCTGAGGCCAGAAGTCATATTCTTAATATTATGAGCAATAACTGGTTCTTAATTTTTCACAATTATAAACAAAGCCACAGAAATTGTATTTCTCTTTGGGTCTACCTGCTAATTATTGTGCTAATAGTTTGAAAATAATTACTGTTAGCCTTCCTTAGATTTTTTTTAAATTACTGTTTTGAATAACCAAGACTGCCATCTAATTTGAGAGCCCATTTTGTATTTGCTTTTCATAATTACATCCATAAGACGTTATGGTGACAAGTGACAGGATTAAACTTTTAATGAGTTGGTAGGCATATTTGTCAGTGTTTAAATTTGCATGTCCTATGGTGTATAAAGACAAAACTTGTTCTTTATTGACCATTGCAATCAGGGTTATTTTTTAATATTTACAATGTCAAAACTTTTCTTTTTTTCAACAATGACTTGTAACTAGAAATCTTTCCACAGAACAAGAAATTAATTTATTGAGTTTGTTGATGAATGAAGGATTTAATTTGACATCATGAAAATGATTAAGTAAAAGAGAATATCACACAATTTTAAATGTTCAGGTTAATGAGAAAACTTTACTGCAAAATATGCCATAATAGATGGCACATTTGAGAGCCCAGTGAAGGTAAATGACCTCAGGCCAAGTTACAGAGACAAATAGTCCTTGGCAGTATAAACAACATGTAGAGAGGGAAATAGGTTATGTGAGGGAACATAGCTGTGATTCTAAAACAAAACAGATTCATAATAAGGTTTTTGTATTTAGTTCTATGTTTAGTTTTAAAAAGAACTGAAGCATACCAATTTTAACACATAATATCTAATATTATGATCTTAGCAATTTTATTTGTGAGCAAAATAACTTGAAGAATCTAAATATATACATATATACACTTAAAATATCATATTCTTAAACATTCTTTGTTGTACATCTTTTTATTCAATCCAATAAAGTTTATTTCTCATTAACAGAACAACTTAAATAAATATTTTTTCTAGGCAGTTAGCTTACATTTATGTCATTATTTATCCATCTTGAGACATTTATCATCTGGGTCTCATCAATATAATCACTTATGTTCAGCAAAGAGAAGTAAATAAAATGTAAGAATTTGCTCAATGTTTTATGAAACTGAACACACAATTTCCATTCATTTGCCTTGGAAATTAAGCAGAGTGGGCAGTCTTGTTTGCCTCACAGTTCCATGGACAGAGTTTAGTAGTGCCAGAAGAAATTTAAAATTTAAAACTAAATGGATCACTAATGAAAGATGAGCAGCAGAGAAAAGAGATATGATTATAAACTTTCATCAAATTCCTAGCTGAACTATGAATTTCACGTAGAGACGTCACTGTTTGGTATGTAGAATTAGAGTTCTGGTTCAATAATGAGACATGGAATTAGTAAATACATTAGAGCTAATGAAAATCATGACATAGAAGTAAATATAGGTCTCAGAATTAATGGTTTTGTTAAGACTTGAGAATAAATAGAAATCATATTTCAAGGAAACAAGTTTAAGTTTCCATGATTGGGTGTTCTGTCAGTAATTTAACTGTGTGACAAAACAAAATTCAATACCTTTAAGTAAAAATTAACATAATTCACTGTTTTAAAAATTAGTCATTCACAACATATAGCTCTCCAAAAAGGAGGTATGTATTAAATATTGTATGAAGCATATTGTTTATTATTTTGAAAATCATAATCAGCTAATATGTCAACTTTATATGTTGGACTAAATCGACAATGGCTTCAAAATAAATGCAACAACGTTAAAAATCTTTCAGAAAATCTTTAATGTAATGGAGAAAGTGTTGAATTTTAGGAAAAATATTAAAATAACAGCAGGAAATTGCATAATTATTGTAGAACTAAAATGATATATATTTGACACACAAAGACATTGGGTAGAAAAATAGTATACCAAAAAAAATTGTTACTGGGAGAGTCTAAGTTTCCCTTTTGGGATCTAAATCTCATTAATAAAATAATTTACAGACTGATCGAGGGAAATCCTGAGAACAATTTCATTAGAGTTTGAGGGAATGGAAGACAAACTGTGACTTTTGGCAGGTGCCAGCAAGAGAGAAGGAGAAGAAATCATTCCTTCTAAGGTAGGCATGGAAGTCCTAGGACCAGGGGGAAAGGCTAGAGCTTCACAGTATCCAAAGAAGATATAAAGAGAAGGTACAGGAAAAAATCCTGAGTGTCATCATGGATCTGATTTTGGAGCCTTCCTCAGTCTAGCCTCTTGTTTGTCAAATCAAAGTTCTGTGCCAGAGATATGAGGTCAGAAAGAGAAACTTCATTTTTTATTTTTATTTTTTAAAGAAAAGACAAATAATCCAGAAAATAGGAGAGGTCTATGAGCAGAGGAAGCAGTCATGATCCCTTTGGTCATGAGGTGCATAGACATTTATAGTATGCTTATGTAGCATTCTCTCCTTTTCCAAGCTAATATTAGTATTCCTTGGACTTCCCTTGCATGTGCTCTGTTTGCCATGTGGAGCCCTGGTGAAGAAGGCTTGCAAGGCTTTCATTACACATTATGCCTTTAGTCCATACACTCCTGGGGCAATATCAGACTCTCAACCACCTGTTTTCAATATCAAGTGCCGGTGTAGTTTAACTGGGATGTCAAAAGGATAAAAAGAGAAATAATAATGCATGTGAAAAGTCTAGTTTGGTAATATTTTTCATGTAAACAGAAAGAACAAATCACAGAGCTAAGAAGCCCAAAAGAAACTTTAGCAGAAAAACATAAAAGAAGCATCACAACTAATTGTAACATTTAAGCTAATGTAAAGGAGAAGAAAGGAAAACATGTCAATAGAAGAAGGAAAAATTGCATCTTAGATGTGAGAGGTATTGATTAAGTTCCTGTTAGAAATGGTAGAAGACCAAAGCAGAGACTCCATTTCCTTCCTTCTTAATTTCCTGTGTGCAAATAGCTTTAAGACTAAAGAAGGCTATGAGGTTATGCCCAATTCAATGGAGAAAAAGAAAGTAACCACCCAAGTAAGAATACAAAGTCATGGCTCTAGACTTTAGTGGGCCCCGAGACCTAAGCACAAATGACTCCAGTGTGCAAGTAACATTAAGGCTGTAAAATTCAGCATGTAGACAGCATCACCACCCAAAACTAAAACAAAGGCCGAATCCATCAAATACTGCAGTTCTGGGAAAGTCTCTAAATGGACTAACCTCGCTTTTCATGTTCTGCACCTCTGCGCCTAGCAAATTCTTCTTGTTAACTGAAGCATGTCAATCCAGAACATGGTTTTCTGCTTTAAAACTCACCCTGCGAAAGGCTCAGGGCTACACTAGGATCACAAATATGGAGTGTAGTCACCTAAAAAAGCTAATAAAGACTTTCTACTGAAAGTAGAAAACCCTGCAAAAACCTTAAATATTTATATTAGGAATATTTCTCTTGACATTTTCATAATATTGTTGAGGGAAGTTAACTGAGTCCATGGAATGTATAACTGGATATGAAGGTATAATTTTAATCCTAAGTACCACACTTCAAGATCTTTTTATTAATTGTAAGTGCAGTAAACTCACTAATATTAATGGGAAAAATTTCAGAGCAGATTTCAAAAACATTCTGTGTAAAAGCCAAACTTATTAAGATTTAGGTAAGCTTGAAGTAAAGGGATTGGATCAACCCTACTATACAAGCCAAGAAAATTGGTACTGTTTTATTAATAGGAAACAAACTGGTTTTCAAAACAAAAGGTATTGACAGAGGTAAGAAAGGACTTTTGAAATAATGACTCAGTTGTTTAAAAATATCCAAAATATATTTTCTTTTTATTTTATTTTATTTTGTTAAGCTATACATTTTTTTCTGACTCCCTCCTTGCCTCTTCCCTCCCCTTCAACCCTATCCCATGATTCCCACGCTTCCAATTTACTCAGGAGATCTTGTCTGTTTCTACTTCCCATGTAGATTAGATGTATGTATGTCTCTCTTAGAGTCCTCATTGTTGCCTAGGTTCTCTGGGATTGTGATTTGTAGGCTATTTTTTTCTTTATGTTTAAAAACCACTTATGAGTGAGTACATATGATAATTGTGTTTCTGGATCTGGGTTACCTCACTCAAAATGATGTTTTTTAGCTCCATCCGTTTGTCTGCAAATTTCAAGATGTCATTATTTTTATTTTTCTGTGTAGTATTCCATTGTGTAAATATACCACATTTTCCTTATCCATTCTTGGCCCTAGGGGCATTTAGGTTGTTTCCAGGTTCTGGCTATAACAAACAATGTTGCTATGATCATAGTTGAGCACATATCTTTGTGTCACAATTGAGCATCCTTTGGATACAAACCCAAAAGTGGGATTGCTGGGTCTTGAGGAAGGTTGTTTCCCAATTTTTGAGCAATCGCCACATTGACATCCAAAGCTTGCATTCCCACCAGCAATGCAGAAGTGTTCCCTTCACCTGACAATCTCTCCAGCATAAGTTGTCATCAGTATTTTTGATCTTGGCCATTTTTACAGGTGTAAGATGGAATCTCAGAGTTGTTTTGATTTACATTTCTCTGATGACTAAGGATGTTGACCATTTCCTTAAGTGTCTTTCAGCCATTTTAGATTCCTCTGTTGAGAGTTCTCTGTTTAGGTTGTGCTTCATTTTTTTATTGAATTATTTGTTCTTTTGTATATTTTAAAGATTAGACCTCTGTTTTATGTGGGGATGGTGAAGATCTTTTCCCATTCTGTAAGCTGCCATTTTGTCTTGTTGAGCGTGTCCTTTGCTTTACAGAATCTTTTCAGTTTCAGGAGGTCCCATTTATTAATTTCTTCTCTCAGCGTCTGTGCTACCGAGGATATATTTGGGATGTGTCTCCTGTGCCAAAGCGTTAAAGTGTACTTCCCATTTTCTCTTCTATGAGGTTCAGTGTGGCTGGCTTTATGTTGAGGTCTTTGATTCATTTGGACTTGAGTTTTGTGCATGTTGATAGAGATGGATCTATTTTCATTCTTCTACATGTTGATATCCAGTTATGCCAGCACCATTTGTTAATTATGCTTTCTTTTTCCCATTTGATATTTTTTGCTTCTTTGTCAAAAATTGGGTGTTTGAAGGTGTGTGGATGAATATCTGCATCTTTGATTTGGTTCCATTGGTCCTCCTTTCTATTTTTATGCCAATATCAGGCTGTTTTCAGTAATGGAGCTCTGTAGTTGAGTTTGATGTCAGAGATTGTTATGCCTCCAGAAATTCTTTTACTGTACAGATTGTTTTGGTTATCCAGTTTTTTGTTTGTTTGTTTGTTTTTGCTTTTCCATATGAAGTTGAGTATAATTCTTTTGACGTCTGTGAAGAGTTTTGCTAGGATTTTGAGGGGAATTGCATTGAATCTGTAGATTGCTGTTGGTAAGACTGCCATTTTTACTATGTTAATTCTACCTACCCAAGGACATGGGAGATCTTTCCAGCTTCTGGTGTCTCCTTCAATTTCTTTCTTCAAAGATTTAAACTTCTTGTCCTACAAGTCTTCCACTTGTTTAGTCAGAGTTACTTCAAGATATTTTATGCTATTTGTGCCTATTGTGAAGAGTGATATTTCTCTGATTTTTTTTTCTCGGGCTATTTATCATCTGTGCAAAGGACAGTTACTGAGTTTTTTGAGTTAATCTTGTATCCTGCTACATTACTGAAAGTATTTATGAGTTGTAAAGTTCCTTGGTAGAAATTTTGGGATCGCTTATGTAAACTATCATATCATCAACAAATAATGAGAGTTTGACTTCTTTTCTAATTTGTATCCCTTGACCTCCTTTTATTGTCTAGCTAGGATCTCAAGAACTATATTGAATACATATGGAGAGAATGAACAACCTTGTCTTGTTCCTGATTTCAGTGGGATCGCTGCGAGTTTCTCCCCATTTTGCTTGATGTTGGCTGTTGGTTTGCTGTATATAACCTTTACTATGTTTAGGTATGTTCTATGTATCTCTACTCTCTCCAAGACCTTTATCTTGAAGGGGTGTTATATTTTGTCAAAAGCTTTTCAGCGTCGAGTGAGATGGTTTTTGTTTTTCAGTATGTTTATATGGTGGATTATGTTGACAGATTTTCATATGTTGAACCATTCCTCCGTCTCTTGGATAAAGCCGACTTGATCATGGTAGATGATGGTTCTGATGTGTTCTTGATTCAAATTGCCAGGACTTTATTTAGTAGTATATTTGCACCAATGTTCATGAGTGAGATTGGTATTAATTTTCTTTCTTAGTAATGTCCTTCTGTGGTTTGGGTATCAAGGTAATTATAGCCTCATAAAAAGAGCTTAGCAACGTTCCTTCTGTTTCTATTGTGTGGAACAATTTGAAGAGTATTGGTGTTAGTTCTTCTTTGAAAAACTTGTAGAATTCTGAGCTGAAACCATCTGGTCCTGGGCTTTCTTGTTGTTGTAAGACTTTTGATAACTGTTTTTGTTTCTTTAGCTGTTATAGGACTATTTAATTTGCTTATCTGGTCTTGATTTAATTTTGTTAAGTGATATTTATCCAGAAAGTTGTCCATTTCCTTTAAGTTTTCCAATTTTATGGAGTACAGGTTTTCAAAATATGATCTGATGATTCTCTGCATTTCCTCCGTGTCTGTTGTTAATTTCCCCTTTTCATTTCTGATTTTTTAATTTGGATATTCTCTTTTTGTCTTTTGGTTAGTTTGGATAAAAGTTTGTCTATTTTGTTGATTTCCTCAAAGAAATAAGTCTTCGTCTCTTTGATTCTTTCTATTGTTTTCTTTCTTCTATTTTGTTGATTTTAACTCTCAATTTGATTATTTCCTGTTGTCTAGTTCTCTTAGGTGAGTTTGCTTCCTTTTGTTCTAAAGTTTTCACATGTTCTGTTAATTCGCTAGTGTGGGATATTTTCATCTTCTTTATGTAAGCATTTAGTGCTATAAACTTCCTCTTAACATTACTTTCATTGTGTCCCATAAACTTGGGTATGTTGTGTGGTCATTTTCATTGAATTTTAGGAAGTCTTCAATTTCTCCCTTGACTGACTGATGCCGCAGATGAGCATTGTTTAATTTTTATGTGTTTGTGGGCATTCTGGAATTAGTTTTGCTGTTGAGTTATAGTTTTAGACCATGGTGATCCGATAAGATACATGGGGTTATTCCAAATTTTTTTTTTTGTATTTGTTGAGGTTTGTTTTGTTACTGAGTATGTGGTCAGTTTTTGAGAAGCACATCCTGAGATGTAAAAGAAACACTTTTAAAGTTTAAATCATTTATTAAACTTCACACACTAATATTGGGAGACTTCTATGCTCCAATCTCACCACTGTACAGGTCAGTCAGAGAAGAAATTAACAGAGAATTAAGGGATCTAACAAATGTTATGATTCAAGCAGACTGAACAGACATTTATAGAATATTTCATACAAACATAAAGAATATATCTTCTTCTTGCACCTCATAGAACCAAAATATATTTTCACAAAGAAGAAGCACTAAAGTAAACAGAATTTAAAGAATAAATAAAGTTATTTTGAAGATTGCAGCACTCGTTCTTAAGTATTTGATTGGGCAAGTACAAAATATGTAATGCATAAAATATTGCTAATCATTTTTAAACAACTGACAGCATCAAGGACACAAGCATTTGAATGTGTAGAGCAACGATAGAATCACAATGTACAATTATCACAAAGCAGCTCCTTGAGAAGAAGAGCCCTAAACCCTATATTCCAGAACCAAAGATCTCTGGATTGTGTTTTCACAATTCAAATCAAGTATATATTAGCATCCTCAAATCTATTGGGTTATTTGCTAATCTACCCAGAAGAGTAGAATGCTTTTCTAGCTTCTGGGGTGCTAAGACCTGAATTTAATTACTGGTCTGGGAGCAAAGAAGGAAGCAACAAACAGAGTATCAAATGTAATTATCTTGCAAGGTGTGTAATGCAGATATGGCCTCGACATGCTCTCTTGGTGAAGGCAGGCAGCTAGATTTTTTTTTTTTTTTTTTTTTTGCTTGTCTGAGGTTTGGGTGGGGGGAGGCAAGGGGATCGTCTAGTATAAGATTCTTTGTCTCATTCAGCCAAATGCCTTTATTTTCCTTTTCAGGTACTCCTCAACTCTGGAAATGTGTCAAGGCTGGTCATTTAGTCTTCCTTATCGTTTTGGCACCTTATAATTAAACCGTCATTCAATTTCCTATATTGTGTGTCCTTGAAGCAGTTTAATGTCTCTTGCGCCATTGTTCAGAAGACCTTTTGCTCTTTTGATTAATATTGAGTTGACAGTTGGCTGATCTTAGCTAGATGCTTTCTTTTGTCAAGGCTCCCATAGCAGTTCATAAAGACCAGCCAACCCGTATTCCTTATACATGTCAAGTCCATATGTCAATCATTCAAGTGCCATGGTTTATGTACAACCTGGAGCTTATGTACCACCTGCAGCTTAGACAAAGACATTTGATGAAAAAGTCATAGTAACTGTCACCCTGCTCCTTGCCGTGTCACTGAGCACACACTAAGAGGATCTTAGCACGTATCCTTGGCTGACCTAGAATTCCCCACATAGACAAAACTAGTCTCAGACTCGGGGCACCTTGAAACTTGAACCCCACAGTCTCTTCTGCCCGTAGTGCTTGGATTAAAGGAATGCATCACCACATCTGATTCTTTTATTTTTTTATTTTTGAACATTTGGCACATGTACATAATGAAATGTGATCATATACATGCACCACTTTCCTCCAATAACACTCCATCTATCACTTTAAACGTTTCGTTTACCAATTTCACGTCTTTTTATTTACTTTTTTTTTTTGGATTTTTCGAGACAGGGTTTCTTTTTGATAACTCACCCAGCCCAATTACAAATTCCTATACGTGCCTAGATGTGGGGCATCCACTGGATTATGGTAAAGCTACCACTAAAAAAATACTTCCAAAAATCTGGGGCTTGAGAAATGACTCAGTGGTTAAGAGCACTGGCCATCTAGCAGAGACCAGAGTTCAGTCCACAGCACTAATATGGTTGTTCACAAATGCCTGTCATTGCAGTCCCATGGGATCTTATATCCTCTTCTGGTATACAGATGATGTGGGAGTGATTTCTTTCTAATCTGTTGCTTTCATTGGTTAATTAATAAAGAAACTGCCTAGGCCCATTTAATAGGCCAACCCTTAGGTGGGGGGAGTAGACAGAACAGAATGCTGGGAGAAAGAAGCCGACTCAGTGAGTCACCATGATTCTCCCACTCCAGACAGACGCAGGTTAAGATCTTTTCTGGTAAGCCAGCTTGTGGTGCTACACAGAATATTGAAAATGGGTTAGATCAATATGTAAGAGCTAGCCAATAAGAGGTTAAAACTAATGGGCCAAGCAGTGTTTAAAAGAATATAGTTTCCACGTAATTATTAGGGGGCATAAGCTAGCCAAGTGGGCGGCCGGGTGCCGGGGACGCAGCCCGCCGCTCCAGTTTACAACACACAGATATGCATACAGACAAAGCATCCATATACTTAAAATACACAGATAAATAAGTAAATCTAAACAAACAAAAACATCAAAAAATTACTCATCAGAAGCTATGAAGTGCTAGTAGTTCCTTGGTAAAGTGTGGAGCCCGGAGAGGACCTGCCCTGTTCATGGCACATTTCCAGAAGCCAGCCTTTCACAGCGCTCCTCCCAAACATTGGTGGTATTGGGTAGTAAACATGTTCATTTAAAGCTGAACACCTGCACTCTTATTCTCAACAGTTTGGCCAATTGTTTGTCCGTCTGTTAACTACCTCCAACTGCAGTGGAATATTCTTAGCATCATCTTGTTGATGACTTATCAGCTACAAAATTTCACCCTGAAAGTCTGATTTCTAGGATCACTTCCAGTACCAAACTGTCTTCTTCTGAGGCAGTCTGAAAGCACAACCAGGGACCAAGCTCAACAAACAGTGAATTAATTTATTGAGTTACAAATTCTCAGAAGTAAGGCTGAATAGATGGTTTGAAGTTAAAAGCACCTGCTACAATTGCAGAGAACTAGAGTTTGGGTTTCAGCACCCACATTGGGAGGTTGATGAGTGCCTATTACTCCAGTTCTAAGGACTCTGATACCATCTTCTCTTCTCTGTGGGTACGTGTATATGCACGAATGTGCACACACACTCATTGAGAAAATGAGAAAAGAAAGTAAGAATTTAGAGAGAGCTAATATAAGGTGTGTTGTTGAGCTGACAGTTGCCGTAGATGACTGAAATTTGGCCCTAATGAGACACATACTCTCTTTCAAGAAGCCATTCAGGGCATTGCTTGAGGTTGTCTCCTCTAAGTAAAATGACAGAAGTAATGACAAGTGCACGAGGTGACAGTAAGGGCTGTATACAAGGACTGGGGCACGATTTGAAACATGAAGCATTTTTAATCTATTTTCAGCCTAAATACTACATATCATTTCAATTCCAGATCAGAGACTCAGAGTAAAAAAGAAGCCAATGACTATATTAAGAAGGGAAATAAAACACATACAAATACACTTAATTTTATTTCTAATGCTAAAATTGTATTCTCTGTGGGGAAGCTTAACCTTTTATAGTTGGCTTTAAATTTTAGAAAATGACAGTTATTTTCTCTTCCTACTTTAGTTTGTTTCTCCTGCTATTCTCTGCTTAAAAGCAAACAGACAAAAACTGTGTTCTGTCTTTATCTTGTGTATCTCATAATCCCTTCTCCCATTCATAATTCTACTCTGATGTAGTCTAAAAAATATCCTCAGATATTTCTTTAGTTACATGAGCCAATCTTTAACTGTGTCTAATATGTTATGTGCCTGATTTGATATGTACAAAGTGGGGGAATAAAGCAGTGCATGTTGTATAATAAAGCTCTCAGTTTCAGGAGCCTGCAGACAGGAGCTGTTCCACCGGGGCTCAGACATAGAGTATGTGGCTCTGTTCAGTGCACATTCCTTGCTCTCCTTCCATTTAAATATCTTACCTTCAGATTCCTGCATTTTGAAAGTTATATAAAATTTAGTAGAGTTATTTTTTATAAACAATAGTTTTAGTAATTCTTTGCCAGTTTAATACAATATATTTGGATAATTCAGCACCCTCCCCCAACTCCTCCAAGAGCCACTCTACCCACCCAAATTTTTGTTTTCTTTTTTCCACCCATTGATTCATATTTTTCTGCCTAAATACACTTGAGTGTGGACCCATCCCCTGGAGTATGATCGACCTACCAGGGTTCAGACAGGGATTCTCCTCTCCTAACAGCTTTTTTATTTTTTGCCAAAAATTTCTGCACTATGAGTAAGACTTCATGCCCACCTTCCGCTTTACTATGGAGCTTTTGTCTGACTTGAGCATGTGAAGATGCTATATAGGCTTCCCCATCTGTTGAGTTCATATGTGCAGCTCTTGTTGTGTCTGTTCACTGTAGTCCTTCATTTCTTCTCTTACCATTTATCTTCCCTCCTTTCCGTGATGGTTCTTGAGCCTTTTGGGGATAAAGTGAAATACAGGTATCCCATTTAGAACTGAACATTCTTCAGTCTCTTATTCTCTGTACCTTGACAGTTGTAGGTAGATGTTTGTGTTAATGGCTACCTAGTGCAAAAAGAAGCTTTTCTGATAAGGTTGAGAAATTTACTAATCCATGGATATTGTAGTGGTCAGTTTAGCAATAAAATAATAGTAATGGGCTTTCCCCCAGGGTCTATCACATACTAGCCACAGTATACTTCTCAAGGAGAGTAACAGAACCATATCTGTCCCCTACAATTGCCACAGTCATCTTCAGGAACCTAGACTATGCTGCCCACCTCTACAGAAGAATTAAAGTGGTTGTCTTAATCATAAGGACAAGGGTATGGTCAAATATTACTATAATTCTGTTTGTTTTTTCATAAAATTATTTGATTTTTGTTTTGGGGATTCAAGATCATAAATTTTAAGATTTTCTCACTTTTGGCCTTAGTTTTATCTTTGATTCATTAATAGAACAGTCTGCATTTAGAGGCATTCAGAGAAGAGGATAAATATGTATTGGCTCAAACTCATAATACATGACTTGTCATATTACACCAAAGCAAACCTTTCATAGGTATGTGAAGATGGAATTTTGGTGGGAAGCAACACTTGACTTGGATAGCAAATGAAAATCAATAAAAAAAAATGGTCATTAACTCTTGTGAATACTCAGCTTTGAGTGGATTTATTCATGTAAAACTGATGCTAGAGACTCAAGATCATAAGCCTGTACTCAGTAGAGGTGAACTACAAATCCTCTTTTCAGTGACTCTAAAGTCAGCCTCTATGAGCTGAACAACAATTTGCCCCAGTTTAGGAGACTTGCGTTCGTGTGTTAAGAAGCAAGAGGATGGAGATGCTTTTACCATACATGAAGATGGTGACATGAGACAAGTAACATAAAGTGAGGACGGATAAAGCAAGTTGAAAAGGGCTGAGGAAGGACAAACATGGATATATCATCTCATTATATTAAAAATTCAATTTTAGCTTGTTTCCATTTTCTGCCAGCCTCTCTCCATATTACCTGAGATCATCTTTCTCTTTGGACTAATTTTCTCCTTGTATAAAATGAAGGGCAGTAAAGACAAAATTAAAAAGCCATGTTTCTCAGCCTAGCCTGCCAATTTCCCCAAGCTAAGCACAGTGGCCAAAATCACGCAGCAGGACCTTGTTGATTCTGTATCAGCAGGAGAAGAAAGGTGGAGAAGCCACCTCAGGCCAAACTCGTTAGCAGTTGTTTCATTAATCACAGTTTGTGTTTCAAATCCAAAGACAATCTGTCCAATTAACATTAAAGCTCTGGCAGCCGGGGAAAAGACCTTTAGGAAAAGGCAATTTGACACAATTGCTAATAAATGCTTGCATTTAAGAGAATGGCTTCCCAACACAACAGTCTCCTAAGACACAGCAGGGGACCTGTCCAAAAGAAGAACTCAGTTGTTCAGCACCCCCATCGTTTGACCTCCGCATCTTCACACAGCTTCATCTCTCTGGGAGCCTGGCACATGCCAGCTGTCTAAGCAGAACTAGTCTTCCAGAATATGCCATTTTGAGAGCAGGCCACTGACATTTATGCCTCTGCAATGTGTCCATTTGAGTTCACAGCTCTCATCCTTTCCCAGTGGTTCTGTGACTCACTATAACCTCCTGTAGATTGCTTTCTCAACATTACTTATTTCAACAAACAATGCTCAAGGAGTATAGATCCTTGGGTGTCCATCTCACTTCAACTAATTAGTACCTGGGCACATTTTATTTTAACAAAATGCATATGTACAGCCTGAAACATTCAAATGCTAGGAAGCATTCTATGGAAACTTCCAGGCTTCTTAGAGATATTCTCAGTAACCAATATGCTGGCTTCTTTCCCCAAATCTTATACAAATGTTGTAATACGAGCGGCGGGCTGCGTCCCTGGCACCCGGCTGCCCGCATGGCTTATGCCCCAAAATAATTACACGGAAACTGTATTCTTTTGAACACTGCCTAGCCCATTAGTTCCAGCCTCTTATTGGCTAGCTCTTACATATTGATCTAACCCATTTCTAATATTCTGTGTAGCACCATGAGCTGGCTTACCAGGAAAGATCTTGACCTGCATCTGTCTGGAGTGGGAGAATCATGGCGACTCACTGAGTCGGCTTCTTTCTCCCAGCATTCTGTTCTGTTTACTCCACCCACCTAAGGGTTGGCCTATGAAATGGGCCTAGGCAGTTTCTTTATTAATTAACCAATGAAAGCAACAGATTAATACAAGACCCACCTCCATCAAAATGTACAAATTAATAAATGAATAAATAAATCAGCAAAGACTCCTATCTACAATAATAATGTATTATGCACTCTATTTTATACTTGGCTGGATAATGTGTGTTGGGGATTGTTTCCTAGCAGCAACATGGAGTGTAGCATAGTTATTACTAATTTTGGCTGTTGAATTTACCTGTGTGGATCTAAGTGTCATCCCATGTGAAGTGACTTAATATGATGAATTGAGACTACCACCTTGTTGTTAGTTCCAGTTCCAGACCAAATCTCCGGATGTATAGCCTTGTGGCTATGTCATGGTAAATTGTTTGTTAGTACTTTGTGCAATAATGGCAGCTCATTGTTATTTTGCAACAGTGGAGAGAATGTCTGTATATACATGAAATGCTAGTTTGGTACCTTGGGAACACATCATTAAAACTAGTGTAAGGTAGAGAGGGGAAGATGGCTGTTCATTTTCTTCCATAAGGTGTAGACTAATTTACCCTTCAAAGTTTTAACTTCATGCTATCTTATTTCTCTCCCTCCTTCTATCTCCTGCTCCTCTCTTTATCTTTCTCTTTTCTTCTTGCTCCCACTCCTTTCTCTGTCTCTGTCTCTCTGAGTCTCTTTCTGCCTTTCTGTCTCTCTCTGCATGTGTATGTGTGTGTGTGTGTATGTGTGTACATATGTGTTCTATCTCAGCCATGATTTAACAGCCCACCCAAAGAAACTGCTTGAAATGAGCCCAAAGAAAATGATCTTGTCAATCTAGTTGCTTTTTCTTAGCCTTTTCTCAAAGTACCAGAAATTGGTCTTAGTTGTGCCAATTACTCTGAGTAATCTATGACTTCCCTTAGTCTTTTGTCACATACCTGCATAAAAGGGACAAGAGACTGTTCCTGAGTATGACTAGGCTAGAGCCTGCATGTGAAAACACCTGAGGAAAAAAGGTGGAAGATCCCACATTTGATTTCAGTATCATATCAATTATCAACCCCCTACGTTGATTCTTTTTTCAGGAAACTTTCTCTATGGTTGATATAGTCTAGGACTAGGGCCCAGGTAACAGAGGTTCCAGACAGACAGCAAGATAAGTGAATCAGATAGATCTACAGACTGATTTTGTTTCATGATAATGCCCAGACTGCTGTTAGAGATTTGATGAGCAGAGAAACAATGGACGAGAAGCAAACAAGAGTCACACAGTCTTAGGATTCAGGCAAAATCACTGAAATAATAGTGGAGCCTCACTAGGTATTCCTGGCTCACCCAAAGGCATCTTACATACTGATTTTGAAGCTTATGATACAGTTTCTGTAGAAGTGTGGCGAATGTGTGCGAGGGGAGCCATTTGGGAGAATGCATATGAAGAAGTGAAGGGGGATCAATAAAAGCGCCCTGAATTCTGCTGCAAACACTCTCAGAGCCTGGCTTTCTCAGAGGGTTGGGCACTCAGTCACTTACTGGTAATTACCAGCTATGTGCACACTAGCTGCTAGGCAAGCTGAGATGGCAGGTGACGGTCCCTTCTGAGCCCCTCCCTCCACCTCCCCCTAGCTGCTTCTCCCTGTAGGATGCCCTTGTTGTTTTATTTTTTTAATTTTTTTTCTTAACATGTTTGCTGGTCCTGATACAGCAGCAGACACAACAGGAGTGTTCTGTTGATGCTTTTTCCCCCCATGGGCTCCCTGAAATAGAACAAGAGAAGGAGAGAGAAAGGAAATGAAGGGTCATTAGATGCCAGAAGATGAGATGACCTTTTAAACACACTTTCAGCGTGACATCTGAACAATCCAACCCTGCAATTTCCTCTATGAGGGTTCAGCCTCTTCAAACAAGTCCCTTAATGGCAGTGTGGGCGATGGATGAAGACAGGGCAGTTGAAGCTTAAAATATATTCCAAGGAGATATTAAAAGCCATATAACCTAGTAGGAGACAGAGTTGATATTCTACCAGTTGTCTGCTAGGATGCTGGAATAAATTTTTGTTTATTTTTCTATTGTTCTCCACACCATGATTCTTCAGAACACAGTGATTCTTCAGAATACTCACTTTCAATATGTCTCCATTTCTCTCCATTTCCAAAATCCCCATCATAGCCTAAAACCTAATTACCTTTTTCCTTGACAATTATTGTAATAGATTTCCTGCTCTAGGCTCTGTCTAGCCTGCAGATATCACCAGATTTACTTCCTAAAGTATTACTTTGCACCTGTCATTTTCTTGCTTAAAAACTTCAATGACTCCCAATTGTCTATAAAGCAAAGGCTAGAAACCTAGTTCTTGACGTGAGTGCTTCATCATACTGAGGTATTCTGTGTCTGCTAGAGTCAGACCTTACATCTTTTTCTATCTACAAATTCATATAAGCTTCGTAATAGAAAGAAAAACATTCTTATCCATAATCAATAGTAGGTCTGTCTATATACGCATTGATTAATTCATTAAGGGCATATATCTAATACCAAATCAACCTTTCTTGAAGTAAGGAATGAAGGGAATCAGGGATAGATGACAGTACTATATTAAGATATGTACTGGGTGTAGATTCTTTGACAGTTGTAGAGGCCAAGGGGGTAGGATTAGAACAGGTCAATAGGAAAGTGACCAAGGAGTTACAGATGTGGATGAGAGAGATAGAATAGATAGTAGGCAATTGACAATCAAGGTGGGTTTGAGAGTAGAACATCAGAATAAGGTTTCCCACAAATTGAGTTGGGAAGATAGTCAGCTAAGGAAACCCTGGTAAGAGAGCCAGGAATAGTGTTCTAAGCAGGTTAAGGTCAGGAACAGAGAGTTGGCTATCTATCACCTGGGATATGTTGGGCTAGCAAAAAGGAATAATATGACAAATTTCATGTGAATGGTACTTCATATTTGATATCAAGAAAGTCCTTGAGACTTGGATGAAAGCCGAGTACCCATTTATCAGAAAAATAAGGTCATATAATTTTACATATCACTTCTATACTGAGGATTTTTTCTAAAGTCAATTTCCAGACTAGAAAGTGTTTTATACAGTCTTAATATCTGAGATTACTCTGATTGTCTCAGATATGCACTAAAGTATTCTTAAATATTCATCAATACATTGTTACTTTTACAAAATTGATAATTTTATTTTTGTAGAAAACTGCATCTGAGTGAGAAGACATGTTTTGACCAAGTAAGGAGTGGCAATATACTTAGGATAAAAGGCAGTTTTAAAATATAAAATTGTTTTTTTTCCCTTATTTATTTTCTTTTAAAAAGTGCACTACAAACTTATAGAAGAGGGTAAGCTAACATTTGTAATGAGCCAGAAGGCCAACTGGAACACTGAGTGTCTGTTAGGTACCACATGCTTGTACTTGGGGTACATGGTGGTTTAAAATAAAATGGCACCCAAAGTGAGTGTCACTATACAGGAGGTGTGGCCTTATTGGAGTAAGTATAACCTTGTTTGAGAAAGTAGAAGTCATGCTGGTGAGCAAGACCACTTCCTGCTACCTTCTGATCAAGATGAAGCCAGCACAATAACTTCATGCTGCTATGACTTCCATGATAATAATGGACTAAGCCTTGGAACTAAAATTCACTCCAGTTAAGTGGTTTTCCTTTATAAGAGCTGGCTAGGTCATGGTATCTCTTCACAGTAAAAGAAACCCCAATTAAAGAGAGTATATTTGTGTGTGAATTCCAACCAACTTCCCAGGTACTGAGTGGATCCAGATATCCACAATGGCCAGTTCGAGAGTTATGAGGCCCTGCGCCCTTGAGTTGAGTAGAGTAAGTAGCTCTACTGTTTATGGTGATCTTGTATTTTCCTGGGTTTTGGCTTCCTATCCTGGGAAGTGAATCGCTGTTTCCTTACCTCTTCTCTGTTCTGACAGTTTAAACGATTATGGATGAGAATGCTAAGTATCCATGAAGAGGGGAGCATAAATAATAGTATGGTGGGAAATGGTGTGCCCAAATGTGTAGCTACATTTCTGGATTGGACACTGAATGATTCTTAAATTAGTGGGGTTACAAGAGACAGGAAGGAAAAGAGACAAGAGGAAGTTTCTTGACAGAGAAGGCATCAGACAGAATGTTTGCAATATTTATTTGAGAAAAGGTGAATTATCTTTAAGTGAGGGCTCTAATTAAGTGGTCTTTTGACAGATCATAGCTTGGGAAGCAGATATCATTTCCATGTATGCCAGAGGAGAAAGAGATCCAATCACATTTGGTCCAAATCTGTTATGTTTTGATGGTAGGTATCTCAAGAAGGTGGGAATCTCTGACCAAGGTCACAGAACTTGGTGCCAGTTGAGCAAGGTGTGAATAAATGCAGATGTTTGAATATTGAAAGAACTTCTCATTTTTGCTTAAATAAAATGCTACTTTCCTGTTGTCTGATTAGTGTCTTCTTTAATGAAGTATTCTCCCCGTATCTTTCCCCCACTCTCCCACTCCCCCTCAACCTGACCCTTTTCGTTTTCCTAATTTTTAAAATGTTGAGAAATGGTTTCACTTTGTAGGCTAGACCAGCCTGGAACTCATTATGTAGCACATGCTTATGCTTATTCCAAATTCACGGTAATCTTCCCAGACCCAGTCTTCTCCATGCTGAGGTTATTGTAGTAGGCTACCAGCCCTGCTTAAATAATTTCTTTTCTTTAATCTTCCACTTTAATAGTAGCTCATAATAAATAAAATGTGGTCATCCAAACTCTCCCTCATAGGTGTCACAGGATCTTTTTCTTAAATACTGTGAAGGTGTGCCTCACTACAGCTCTGTGCATGCTGTTAGAGTTATTTTCTAAATGACCACGTGTCTATAAAGAAGGATTTTTTGTTTGAATTTTCAATTTACATGCACCCTCCTCAATTCACTCTCCACCTAGTCAGACCTTTTTTCCCAGTGAAAATATGAAAAAAATCTTCCTTCCTTGCTTATACCAGACTGTCTCATTTGAGCCTTGTAAAAGCTGTTGGCCACCAGCCCATACAACGGCTTATATTTTTGCCTTGATTTATACCCTACATACCTCTCCCCTTGCCAATCCTACCTTGGTCACTTGAAATATGGTTATTGGTTATAGCAATTTAGGCAAGCCCACTTGTCTCTGTCCTTGAGAACAGAATGGCTCTAAGCAAAATATTTAACTCTTCTGTTCCCACTTGGATGTTACAGAAAATGGAGATGAAGTTAATTGTTAAGTTTTTGATAACTGTAAGGTTAAATAAAAGCAATAGCCACTTCTTCCACCTTCTGTCTGCCATACAATATATACTGTTCAGTTGCCATATTATTCTTAATATTGCTTCCATTTTTCAGGCTCATAGAAATCTCAAAATTATCAGTTAGTTGAACATTTCAGCAATCATTTGCCTAACTCATGCAACCATGTTCTGTACTGGCACATGCCTGAATTTATTGTATGTCACTGGTTCTTAACCATGGCTACCCTACCTCCTGGTGGATATTTCACAATGCCTAGAGACAGCTTCAGTAGTTACAACTTGGGAGGGACGCTACTGGCATCTAGTGGGTAGAGGCCATGAATTCTACAAGACAGTGCTCCTGAAACAGAATAATGTCCTGCCAAGTGTCAATCATGACAATGTTGAGAAATGTTACAATGTTGTACTGCATTGTATGTAGTTTACACCGTTTGTTTTTGTAGATGGGCATAATATATTGCACTCCAAGATTCGAGGGTGTAGTAAACAGTCAACCGAAGCTCCCTGTGATTGCTATTAATGTTACTTCTGTATAGCGTTTGCCTTTGCCACCTCTTTTCCTTCTTTTCTGTCGGGGCTGGCACGGGGCCCTACTTAATGGGAATATCCTTCCTCCTCTTTTCAAAACATTTTTTTACTTATTTAATGTTTGATACTTGTTATTTTAGGTTCACACATACAGATACATACAAACACACACACACAAACACAATTTGTCTTTGTTAACAAATTGACAGTTTTCCGGGGCTGGCACAGGGCCCTAATTATGGGGAATGATCCTTCCCCCTCTTTTCAAAACATTTTTTTTTATTTATTTAGTGTTTGATACTTGTTATTTTAGTTCACACATACAGATGCATGCAAACACACACAAACACAATTTGTCTTTGTTAACAAGTTGACAGTTTTCTGAGACAAGCAATTGTGTTTTATTTTCTTTTGTATTTCCCCACACACTAGTACAGCAACCACTCATTTTCATTACATCTGAGAAACTGAAAAATCTCCAGAGGAAAGGTGGAGAGGGAGTATTACATTTGTTTTATAAATGAAGAAACAGAGTCCTCAAGTTATTTAAGACCGGATGAGTTATAAATGATGGAGTTTGCTCTCACCCCGGAATTCAGTTGTTGCTTGTTTGTCTGTTATTCATGTAAAAACACAACTGTCACCAGTTTCTGTATAGAAAAGTCTACAAAGGACCCTTTGATCTTAATAACAGATGCTGATAACGAAACAGGTTTCAAAATGTATCAAAATCAGAGGTGCCTGGACTAGGTAGAGGGTTCACAGGCACATGCACTTTCAGGAAAACGAGTGTCAAAGATCCCAGTCATTTCAAGGACCCAAGGAACCGGAAGTTGAACTTGAATTAGGTGCTTGTATAGCTTTGGAAAAGCTATGATATCTCTTTGTTCCTAACTTTTCACCTCTATTAAATGAAGTACAATGACCAACCTGAGAACATATAACACTTGTAAGGAAATGTGTTTCAAATGCAATCAACTCCTATCATTCTTAATAGAATGTTCTATAATGTCCTATAAATGAAGAATTATTAATCAATTCAGTATTCCTAAGATGAGCAAAGAGTTAGGTACCTATAAGTATCTGGTCACAAAATTTTCATGAAAAAAGACATGTGATTTGAGATTTGATCTATACCATCAATTCATTAAATTTAAATTTACAGCCAGCCATGCTATAAAAAATCAGGTGCTAGCAACGTTTATCTAGCATTGGTATTTTCTCTTTGGAGCACATTGTAGATTGCACGTTGGTACAGCACTACATTTGAGAGATATTTTAAACAGTATGTCATTACCAAGAAGCGAACACTGCAAGGAGTGAGGTATGAAATTCACCACCAAAATGGCAACTGTTTTTTGAATGAGGACAAAATAAGAAGCCAGAATGTAGACTTCTTGGATATTACCGTGAAATCCATGCACCAGCTTCCTTAAATTATTTATTGCTTTGAATGTTTGTCATTGACAAATGTAGTGATATCAATATAGTAACAAAAATAAATCTTAGTAAGTAGACAAATTTGCAAATTAGGATAATGAACACCATCTATGTAAGTTGTAAAATATTTGACAGACAATAAGAAAATTATGACAGGTAATTCAAAAGGAATACTAAAATGGCCAATGAATATAAGTTGTTCAATATAAACAATCACCAAGAAAATGAAAATCAATAAAAATCACTATTAGACATCCACAGGAATAGCCAAGCTGAAAAGAATACCATGACATCACCTTTTAGCAAATGTGTGGAGCCCAAGGGATTTCTGAGTACTACTGGTAAGAATATACAAAGAATTTGGAAACCTATTTGATATGCTATACTGAATCTAAACATTTGCAATGTCTTTCCATATTGAAGTGAAAGGGGATTGTGGTGCTTTAAATAAAAATGGCCACCAGAGGCTGATATATTTAAATTTTTAGTCATCAGGGAGTTTCACTCTTTGAGAAAGACTAGAGGTATGACTGTATTGGAGTTGGCAATATACTTGGAGGAAGTGTTTCACTGAAGGCGGGCTTTTGAATTCAAAAGCCACACAAGGTTCTCTCTCTCTCTCTCTCTCTCTCTCTCTCTCTCTCTCTCTCTCTCTCTCTCTATCTCTCTCTCTCTCTCTCTGCCTATTGATCAGGATGTAGTTCTTAGCTACTGCTTCAACACCTTGCCTGCCTGCATCCATTTTCCCTGCAGTGATGATAATGTCTTAAGTCCTGGAAGCTGTAAGTGAATTCCCCACCCCCAATAAAATGCTTTCCTTTATAAGAATTGCCTTTGTTATGTTGTCTCTTCACAGAAATAAAACAGCGACTAAAGCAAGATATGTAGTAATGTGGTGGTTTGAATAAAAGTGGCTTCTGTAGGCTCACATATTTGAATGTTTGGTCCACAGATGGTGAAATTGTCTTAGAAGGATTAGGAGTTGTGGCTTTGTTGGATGAGTAAGTGTATAACTTATGGCCGACTTTAAGGTTTCAAAAAACTGGTCTCTCTCTCCCCTTCTCTTTCCCTCCCTCCCTCCCTCCCTCCCTCCCTCCCTCCCTCCCTCCCTCCCTCCCTCCCTCTCTCTCTCTCTCTCTCTCCCTCTCTCTTTCTCCTCCAACTTTCTAATCAAGGCAAAGATACAATTTCTTAGCTCTTCCTGCCAGTATCCTTTTGCACTGCCACTGTGGTCTATGATCCCCTGAAACCATAAGTTCTAGAATAATTGCAACTTTTAATAAATTGTTTTGGTCAAGGTGCTTTATCACAGAAATCAAAAATGTAACTCATACCACTAGAAAGAAAAAAAAATAAACTTTGATGAAATTTGTAGTAGCTACTGGGCAATTAAGAAAATTTAATAATAGGGATGACCTAGTAAACATGGTATTGAGTTAGAGATCAGGAATTCAAAAGAGTGTATGTATACTGTGAAACCCTACCACTATAAATTCCCTAAACAGAAAGCACTTATCTCCAATTTTACACCCATTGTAGAACTCTATGTGTTTTTCTTTCTCACCATCCTTTCCTTCCCCTCTCTACTGCCTAAACATGAACTGAACAATGTCAGCAACAGACATAATAAAGTGTGTGGGGAAGTCCAGTAGGCCTTAACCTTGCACAAAGAACTACCTACATGTAACTGGAGATTGTTGAGAATTGGAGAAAGAGCAAGAGCACACCAAATGGATATCCAATAAAAGTGGCCAGCCCTGAAAGTATACATGCACATATCATTATACAGACTGAGCAGGTTATATTTATATATTTAGGAATATATATGTACAAACATATGTATAAATGTAAGTAATAAGAAGTATGGAAAAAGAGGCTATAAATTAAAAATAGAGCAAGGACGGTTGTCTGGGAAGGTTTAAAGGGAGGAAACAGAAGTAGAAATGGTATAATTATATTACAATCTTGAGAAATAAAAGAAATAATAAAGAAAAGACAATGAATAAGACCCTAGAAAAACGGGAAAATCTCCAATGTTAATGGACCAGAAAATTTAATGTTGCAGAAATATCTATTCCACCAGAAATAAAATACAGGCTCAGTGAAATCCCAGTCAAAATTATATTTCTATTCTTTACAGAAATAATTTTTAATCTCAAAATTTATAGGAAATTCCTCAAAGCTCTAGATAGACAAATGAATTATGAGCAAAAAGAATATGACACAAATTATTACAATATCTGATTTCAAGGTATACCATAGTGGTACAGTAATAAAAACGGCGTGGAACTGACACCAAACAGACATAGAGATCGATGAAACAGAATGAAAGTTGCCAATGCTGGAGACAATGATGCGCAGTTAAGAGCACTCTTTGTTCTTGTAGACGACTCATGTTCAGTTCTCAGCACCCTTATGGATCTTATAGCCGTGTGTAACTCTAATTACAGGGGGACAAAAGCCCTTTTCTGGCTTTCACTGGCACAAGGCATACATGTGGCAGCAATACATAAATTTAGGCAAATAATAATACACATAAAGCAAAAATAAGCATTTCTTTAAAAATAAGAGTATAGGATACAGATATAAATCTACACAACTGTAGTTACCTAAACTTTTTTAAACAAAGAACCAAAAAATAATAATGGAGAAAATGGAGTATCCCTAGTATATGGTGGTGGAAATGTACATAGAGAGAGAGAGAGGAGATTAAAATTTCATTCACACTCTAAACAGAAACCAACACCAAGGGGATTAAAGACCTCAATGTGAGCCCCCAATCTGCAAAAGTAATAGAGTAAACACCAGTGCCCACACTTCAAAAATATAGACACAGTAAAGGACAGTCTGAGTAGTATTCTGGTTGCTCAGAAAATAAGGCCAATAATGGACCTCATGAAATTAAAACATTCTGTGCTACAATGGAAAAAAGTCTTTTGAGTGAGCAGATGGACCATATTGTGAAGGAAAGTCTGCAAACTCTAAGCCTCAGAGAGGATTAACAACTAGAAAGTATAAGGACCTTGAAAAACTAAACAGTAAGAAACTTCTAAACTCAATCAAAATGTAGGCTATAGAGCAAACAAATAGTTTTCAATAGAAGACATCCAGAGGGTTGGAAGGCAGAAGTGTATAAAATACTTGCTGTGTAAGCCTGAAGGACAGAATTCCAATTCCCAGAACTCTCCTAAAACCAGAGGCAAAGTATCTAATGTGATGGAAGATGGGGACAGGAGAATCTCCAGAAGCTGCAGGCGAGCTAACTTGCCATATACAGCGACAAACAAGAAGGAGAATCTGTCTTAAATACAAACAAATCAATACTGGGAGTTGTCCTTTGACTTCTACCTATTCACAATGACAGTGAAACAAGGGAATTCAAACACATAAATGTACACACACACACACACGCACGCACGCACGAACACATGCACATTAATCATTTACACAGAGAGACAAACTATAACAAAAAATAAGGTCTGGCTCAGCAGCTAAGAGAACACACTGTTCTTGCAAAGCCTCTTAGCTGAGTTTCTCGCACCCATGGCATATAGCTCACACCCATCTGTAACTCCAGTGCCAGAGGCATCTTACATCCCCTGCTTCCATGGGCACCTGCATGCACAGACATAGGCTTGCACCCTGACAATAAGCCTGAATATAGTTTAAAATGAACTGAATCTTTCAGTATTTTCATATTAAAACTCAATTGTACATTTTATAATACCAAGGAAAATATCATATATAACTACATAAGGTTTGTGAATAGGATTAAGTTCTTTCTTCATTTAAAATATTTGATCAGAAAAGATGAAATATATATATTTAATAAATAACTTTTAAAAAGTATTCATTATCTGAATACAAATAAATACTGCATCTTTCCCCATTCAGAATGGCTATTATCAATGAAAAAACTGGAAATAAATTCCAGGAATATTACAGTGAAATTAGCATTTATATTTAGCGTTGAAGAGATTGTAAACTGATGTAGCCCCTGTGGAAATCAGTGTAGATGTTACTGACAAAACTAAAAATAGAATGGCCGTATGACCCAGCCCTGCCATTTCTGGGCATATATTCAAAGAATTGTTTTCCATCTATCCTTCCTTCCTTCCTTCCTTCCTTCCTTCCTTCCTTCCTTCCTTCCTTCCTTCCTTTTTTTCTCTCCTGCCCGCTCTCCCTTTTTTCCTTCATTTCTCACCATTTCCTTCATTTGTTTTTTTTTTTTTTTTTTTTTTTGGTTTTTCGAGATAGGGTTTCTCTGTGGTTTTGGAGCCTGTCCTGGAACTAGCTCTTGTAGACCAGGCTGGTCTCGAACTCACAGAGATCCGCCTGCCTCTGCCTCCCAAGTGCTGGGATTAAAGGCGTGCGCCACCAACGCCTGGCCCTTCATTTGTTTTTGAGATAGATTGTTCACTGGGTAGATCAGGCTGGCCAAAGAAGTAATCTTCCTCCATTTACTGAGTCCTGGGAATGCTAGCGTACATTACTATAGCTTGTACACAAACCTAAAAGATGACTTTGTGACCAAGTTTCACTCACAGGCATAAGCATTCTTCCACATAGCATAAACTTAAACAAATCATACTCTACTCTATCTCGATTTTTGATAAAGTCACTTCTTTTCTACAGATAAAGACACAGGATTTAGATGAAAAAATGTCTTAAGTAGAAGGTAGTTGTATTGTGTGGTTATCTCAATTCATGCCAATAACCAGTTGAGAGGACATTCTGTTATTCTCAGCTTACCCGCAAACAAACTATGCCTTAGAGACTCAAGGCACTTTCTCAAAGACAGTTAGCTAAAAAATGAGGGGTCTGCTCAATGAACCTTATGAAGGACTGGCACAGTTAGATCTCAGAATACTTCAATAGAATAGGAAAAATTCAGAGGTAAGTCTGGCCATAATGGAGAACAGACTCGGCTTTTAAAAAGTGTATTGTATGTCTAGCTGTTAATGCTACACTTTTCCACTCAACCCATCTCACCTTCTAAGCAATTATGGGAATCTGAATGTATTCCTACTCTCACATTTTAATGAAATATGTGGGAATGGGACTGGTGTGCACAAAATTTACAGGCTGGATGACTTTTTTTTATATGTAGTCATCTCTGTCCCCATATAATCTTTATTCTAGACATTAGTGAACATTCTTCAGTCTTGACTTTCTTTACCATGCAAAGGCACAGTTGGCTGATATTCTACAGTGCTGCTCACAGGGTATGGACCTTTTCATTATTCCGAGATGATTGACACCACTTGCCCTCCTCTCTCTACCCGGGAAATTATTCCTCAAGCAGACTTGATTTGTTTACTTATGCAATTTGGGATGAAACACAGATATGACAAAAGGAAAACATGAGTGTATAATCTCCCCTTCCCCGGGAGGCTCCAGAACAGGTAGAAAGGTCCTGTGCATCCACCTGGGGATACAGAAAACAAACTGGAAAAAAAAAATCAACTGCAGCCATTTTTCTAACATCCTGGCTTTGATCAAATATCACAGCTTTGCTCTAAGCAATTTTGTTCCTAATCATTTAACTCACATGTGCTGGTGAAAGGTACATTATTCGATCATGTTTTTAAATTCATTGACATTCAGTGCAAACATTCTGGCCTTGTAAGAACAGTCCAATCTCATAAATGCCTCAGGCAGTTGCTAAGCTGTTGCCCTGTGCTTTGGAGAGGGCTAAAGTATCACTTTGCACAAGAGGCAGAAATTCTCAAATCAGAAGGACAGAGAGAAGGAGGAGGACAAGAAGGGTCACAGGACAAAAGGGAAGAGATCAGGATTTGAGGTATCCTTGTATGTCTTTGCTCGTCTATTCTGTTCTAAAGTGGGGAGATTATCTTTCGGGGGGTGAGAGCACTCAGAAGCCCTGAGAAAGCTTCTAACTAATGATAGAAGGCAAAATTCAGAGCATTGGCTTTCAGTCCAGGGAGGCTGAGGTTTGAGATGTGCTCTGTCTTTCATGTGCACTCTCTTCATAACTTGCCAGCTCTTCAGTTTCCTAAGCTATAAAATGAGGGATAAAGTTTCTACCTTTTAAAGACTTCTATATGAGTTATAGGAAAAACATGTCATACATATTCCATCCAGCATATCTCTTCGTTTTTAATAAAAGATGACCTTTAGTACTCTTTAATTCCAGACATTGGATGTAAATAGGAACCACACTTAGTGCTTTGGGTGTCTTTGATGTCAGTGAGATGCTTGTTTATTTGGTTACTACAACAAAGGAGAAAGATTGTGAATTCCAGGTCGATTTCAGCTTCTCAATTACTCCAGTCACACAAGTGGAAAGCCTGCAGTCACTCCAAGTGTTCTTTTAGCTTCTCTGTCTCCCTGTATTTAACTTTTCACTTAATCCTACTACTTTTACTGTCAAAATATTTCCTAAATCAAAACCTCTCCTATCTATATTTGTTCTCACTGCTTTTGCCCTGATTGTATCTATACCCTACTAGTGAGTATCTTCCGAATATTTTCTCTACTCTTCCACTTTGAGTCATTTTTCAAACATGGCATCTTTTTAGAAAAATATATTTGTAACACTAACCAAAATGTGATTTTTCTGTGTCATTTGCTATAGAGAATCTATTTATTTATTGTTGTTATTTGTCTATTTAGTTTCTTTTTTTCTTTTTTTAAATAACATTTCCTGATGGTTCGTGGACTTCACTCATGCATTCTACTCCCACTTATCTTCCCGTCCCCTTTCATCTACCCTCTGCCCTTGCAACCTCTCCCCCAAATCAAAACCGTATTTAACAAAAAAAATAAAAATAAAACCAAACAAAACCAACCAAAGTAGAAGAAAAGAAGAAGAAGAAAACTGAAGAATCTTGCTGTGGAAGCTCTAGTGTGTCCTGTTAAGCCACACAATATACTTTCAAGTGTTCATTGTCATGACTCGTTGTTCTGGTGCAAGGCTCCTAGTAATGGAGATCCTGCTGTTTTGGATGTATGTTCATCTGCTTCACATGCCCCAACCCTTCAAAGATGAGGTGGATGTTAGGGGAAGCCAACTCGTCATCCTGGTTCCGGGCCGGGGTGACAGCTGGGTTGGTCAGCCCAGCAGCTTTCCCTCGTCATGCCTATCCCAGCAAGCTCTCCAGAAGGGCCTCTGCTACCTCATTCAGTGCAGACTGCAGCAGGAAGTGTTCCAGTTTGCTCTCAGGCCCTCGGATCCAGTCAGCCACACTCACAAGAGTAGGGCTAGCTCTACTGTTTTGTACAGGCCCTCTCTCCAGATTGCTGTAGGGACATACAAGGGGTAAGGAGAAAGATTCGCTCTTGTGCTCTAATGCCCTCAGGAATGGCTCACCTGCCAAGGCAGGACCTCAAACCTGTCAAGGCCTGTCCTTCCGTGTACTGCAGTAGGTTAGGGGCAGGTCTAGTTCTCTCACTCTGATGACCCCTGGCAGAGAAACTTTCTTGTCTACTGCAGGTAGCAAGGGATGGAGGGGTAGGGCATGTTTTTTTCACCTATGCCACTGCATGGCAGACATGAGGGTTGGGGGCAGTGTCAGGTCTCCTGCCCTCATTGCCTCAGGGTCAACTCATCTGAGTTCCCACCACAGGTTCAGCTCTAGTGTGCTGTCCAGGTGAGGTGCTTGGTGTGGCTAGGCCAACTCCTCTGATGCAGTATCTAGTAAGGGGCAGGGCCAGCTATCCCAAAGTGAGTGAAAGGCAGGATCAGCTCAGCACAGCATTGTTCCTTGTGTTAATACAGGCCATGGACATCTTCACATATCCCAACTACAGCAGGACCACAAACTTGGCAGCAGCTCAGGCCCAGTTGTCACCATGGTACGATCAACAACACAGGTCACCCAGATCATTATGGCCCCAGTAGATGCATGGCCATCAGGCACCACTGAGGTCCCAGGTGACTAACCATATCCTGGGTATCTGCAGAGCCCTTGGTGGTAACAGGAGTCATAGACACCAACCTAAACCCTGGGGTCACAGAGCCAGACAGGGCCCTACACAGTGGCCCTGGCCCAGACAACACCATGGCACTGAGTGACAGTGCAGACCACTCAGATCAGCAGGTCCCTGGAGGCATCATAGCCCTCGGACATCCTCACGCCCACAGGTGGCAGCCCAGACCCCAGTCATCTATGTGGTCTGTGGTGGCAATATGATCCGCTAGCATCAATACAGACCCTGGCTGAGGGAGGACCATGGACCCAGACATTGACCTTGGTGGCAGCTCTGGTCCAGATGATACCATGGCCCCAACTGACAGCACAGGCCATCCAAATCGGCTGGACTTGGGTGGCAGCACCACTCTTAGATACTATCAGGGTCACAGATTGTGTCCCAGACCCTGGGTATCCGTGTGACCTCTGGAATCAACCAGGTCCATGGACATCAATATAGACCCAGGCCAAGGCAGGACCACAGACCCAGACATGGTCCTCAGCAGCAGCCCAGGCCAGGACGTCACCATGGCCCCAAGAGGCTACATAGATGCAGGCCACTTAGATTGGCATGCTGCTACCCTACCCCATCTCAATCGCCAGCAACCCATGGCCTTGCGGCCCTCGGATACCAACATGGCCCCAGGTGGTTGCTCAGACTCCAGGCAGCTGCAAGGCTTCCAGTGTCAACAGGAGCCATAGACAACAACATAGCTCCCCCTCCACTGCTTCCCCAGATCAGGACCTGGTCCTCAGCCATAACCCAGGTCCGGACATCATCCTGGCCTCAGGTAGCCAGTAGGCCATTCATGTCATTCTATGCCTCATCACCAACGCCTCTCCAGATCTGCCTCTTTACCCGGTCCATGAACCATTTCACCTGTCCATCTCTTCCACCTTCCCCTCCTGTACTCTCTCTCTCCACAATGACGCCGGACCACCTGGTACAAGGGCTCTTGGTTGAGTCTTGCCTGTCCCAGCCACAAGGCATAGAAAACTCAGCAGCACTTAGTATGATGGTGCCTGATTACCAGCACCAGAGGTCCAGGGTGGCTTCTGGTTGATTTGGTCCCACCCCCTAGACTCACAGATTTTGTGGGGAGCCATCTCTGTCCTCACTGGATTCCTTACTGCCTGTTTTTAGGGTCATGATTATCCACATTATGGTTTCAGACTCTCTCTACTCACTGTGGTGACTTGGTTTCCAGGAGAACATTTTAGCTATTGCAACTTGGAAAGGGCATATTACTTGCATTTAGTACATAGGAGCCCGTGATACTGCTTAGCATGCCACAATGCACAGAGAACGGCTCAGCTCCCAATGTTAATATTGACAAGGTTAAGAAAATGTGCTTTATAGCTGAGATAACAGTCATGAAGAATAATCCCAGAGACAAACCTTGGTTGGAACTGAAAAAAAAAAAAACAAAAAAAACCTGAGAGTTAAGTTGCTAGTTAAGGCCATTGATGAGAGGCTGGGAAAAAGTAAGATGGACGGTAAGTCAGCATGGCAAGTTTTACATCATTTGTTGCACATGTATGAAGTGAGCATGAATGATTATGGAATCAGAACACACTGGACATCTGGCTATTAAATAACCTTCAGGAGAAATAGCCAACTAAGCTGAGGTAATCAGGTTTCAGCTCAAACTGGTAAGATGGGAAAGAGGAGGAAGAGTGCATCATTCTTAAGACACCTCCACTCCTGTTGAGTGATTGCACAGGTTAATCATCTCTCCCAGACGTAGGAACATAGATTTATAATAACTAAATGCAAAAGAATTAAGATCATTTCTGGAACTGTATATTTTATGACTTCAAAATATAAGATCAAATTAATTCAAATAACAGAAATTCAACATTGCACTGATAATAACACGAGCAATTATGATAGCACTTTAAATTAATATACCACCTTTAACCTGAAGAACTCTATGAGATGAAGGAATTTAAATGAAGTTTCTATAGTAATAGAAGCCATCTTGAGATGGTCGCTGCAGTGGTGCTATTTCCAGATGTAATATGACTCTAAAGTTACAGACGCAAGGCTAAAGCTTTCATCATTTATCTTTTTTTCTTTTTGCCACAAGTCACCAAGTGTTAGATGTTATGAAAGGAGAAATTAATGATAAGATTTATGCAATGAAGATACCAATGCACACCTACCCAATACAAGAATAAGCACAGCTGAATCTCTTATGATGTTGTGGGTGATCTTACTCATATTCATCCTTCTGTGAGGTGACATATATAATTAATCATTAATATTATTATTAATATCTCTTAATAGAGAAGATGGATCATTGTGCATCTAAATGTGCTCTGTTCCAGCTGTTAACTAATTAAAAAACTGAGATCCACAGTCACACAGTAATATTAATGGATTTTCAATTTGTTTGAATATTAGTTCACAAAGAGATCTTAAAAATAGTTGGGTTTTAACATGAGAAATACCTGTTACATGAAACTATCCTGGTACCAAGTCTCTGACTGCCCAGTTCAAATAAAAGCGCTGCACATTAACGTGTTTATTTTATCTCAGATTGTCAAAAAGATCAAAACAGAAATGTCAGTTCCCAGACAGCAGCAGCAAAGATAAAAGTGCAAAGAATGGGGTGGAATGAAGAACTTATTTTTAAAATCAGGGAAGATTGGACTTTAATGGACTTATTAAAGTTAGGTCCAAAGATCCAAAAGAAAAGAGAAAAAGAACTAAAAGTTTACTGTGTAGAGTGACCTACTCCTCTTTCTATAGGATGCTTTCTCAGTGACCCTTGATTTCATTCGGATAATCCTTAGCTGCTCATGAACACATGTGTATGGAATAATTCACCGCAAACCAGATAGAAAGACAGACTAGGATTACTCTTCTACCTCATCAAGCGTTAACAAATTACCAAATTACCAAGACTTTCTTGTTTTTTGTTTTTTCTTCTTTCTACAGTTCTCTCCCCCTCTCCTCTTTCCCCTGCGTAACTCCCTCTCCTAGTCCACCCCTTATTCATTCTTCTGATGGAGTAAGGGCTTCCATGGGAAGTCAACAAAGCCTGGCATATTAAATTGGGGCAGGACCAATCCCCTCCACCTCTGCATTAAGGTTGAGCATGGCATACCACGAGAAAGAATACGTAGATGATTTTCACTAATTTTTGAACTTTCAGTGTAAAGAATGCCATAAATGAATGTCATTTTGGAATTTCAGATACTTCCAGAAGGATTTCCTTTTTGGAAAAAACATCTTTACAAAACATCTTAAATGTTGATGTGTGGACAGCTATTGAGTGTGTCCTGATGGGGAACAATCTGATTCCATGGTGAAATGAAAAGAAACACAGAAAGTAAACATTCAAAACAGAAAAAGGCCCTTAAAACTGTTTTCTGGAATATTGTGATGGGGGAAGCAATATAAAAGTAATTTATCATTTTAAATGTGGCCGTGTTCCTTTAAACACAATATGAAATGACTTATGACTCCAGCGACCCTTCATGATTACTGTCTGTTGTGATTCAGCATCACCATGGTAACAGTGCTGTTGCCAGCTGTGTGCTTCCCAGTGAGGTGCAGGCAGTGTTGTTGGCTGGGGACAAGCAGGTAGTACATACAGGACTCTAGAATTCCAGGAGTCTTTTTCTTTCTTTTGCGGGAGGGAAAAGATGAGATGACATGGCTCCCTCTGTGGCTCATAAAGTCACAAAGTGTGGTGGAACCCAGAAGGGAACACCAGAACAGATGGACTCAGTGTCCTTGCTTCTCTGTGGAAACAAAATAAAATGAGATCAGAAGCACTCCCATCTGGAAGGTAATCCACCGGGCAGCAGAAGGCATAGGGAAGGGACAAACTGCATGTAAATTTCATTAACACAATTTCTCATGGAGACTCCTCAAGCACGTGCACTAATCTTCTTAGCTGCCTCCTTCTGAGTTCCGAGCTCATGAATGCTCTGAAGGTGATCTACAAATCCATCCACCCTTTCCCTGCCTGACTCTGTGTTAATTGCAGCTCTATCTTCTTAATTGATTTTCTACTTATCTATTCACCTTTCTTGGCTGAGCATGTCCCTTAGCCTCTTATGCCTGCTGTCTTTCTCTTATCCTTCTTTTATATTTAATTAGTGATTTAGTAAATTAGATGGGAAGGGAAGGAGATGTAGTCCATTTTGACCAGCACTTAGGGGAGATTGAATTCTAGAATGGTTTGGGGAACTCACCAAAGATACCTAGGGAGTTCTTGATAGGGTTAGTATTAAACCCAGGTCTCCAAATCCCCAGTCCAGTCCTTCTTATATTACACAGTGCCACTACATCCAATTTATTCCTTCATTTCTTGGACTAATTCGCTGGCACACTGAAATACAGTGAAATCTCAAACCTCTAAACCAATTATTATTTAGCAGAGAGTAATCCTTGTTTTCAAGGAGTGATTCTCTGCAGAACTTACTTTGCTCCAGAGACAGTGGAGGATTCATCCTCATGAGATACATTGAGGGAGGGGAGCAAAGAAAAGATGGCTTAGTCATCTTTCCACTTTATTTATAGTGAGCATTAAGGTCCCAGGGCATTGAATGGCTTGAAATGAGTATATACAAAAGCACCAGGAGCATCAGAATATGATTAGTCTACAGTGCTAAACTCTGCATGGACCGTAGGCTGCTGGGGGAATAAGGGACATCATTTCTGAGTGTGCTGAAAAAGTATTTCACACAAACATCATTTAGTTAGCAAAGGGACTATTATACATGAGCTTACATTTGCCTTCTCAGATATTTAGCAAAACAACCATATTTGGTGTCTGGTATTAAGATAAAGGTATCATAGTCGCTTGTCAGAATACAGGAATACTTCAAGTCTGCTGATGAGGAACCAGTTTTTATATCTTCAGCAGGGCTGTCCATGCAATGGTGATTGAACCCCTTTGCTCTTCTGGCCTTCCACATCTTTGTGACCTGGTTATAGGACATTTATATCTTAGAAGCTTACAGATCCAGACAAACAGAATGTTAATTGCAGAGAAAGAGCTGCTACCCTTTATTGAACCCTACTATATACCCAGGGATTTTAGAGAACATTTATCCCATTAATGCTTACAACCTGTCAAGTAGATAGGTATTGCTGTCACATATCAGGAATTCAACCAAGAAAGAATTTGCCTAGAGTTGTTACATACTAATTAAACAGCAAAGCCAGGATTCATACCCAGCTATGACAATGATTTTAAATGTTGTTATGGTTTAGCTATTATCTTTGACATCTTGAAAATACCACAGTTGCATTTCTTGGATAGTTATTTACTGGATGCCTTATGTTTACAGCATATTAAGGACATGTGGATAAAGGAATGAATAAAAGAGCTGCAACCTCTATCCTTGTGTATCTTGTCATCTATGTTACGAATATGGGGAAATAGAGAAAGAAAGAAAGAAAGAAAGAAAGAAAGAAAGAAAGAAAGAAAGAAAGAAGGAATCTTGCTAATACATATAAAAATTTAGGCAGAGATCAATGTTCTAAACAAATAAAATTGGGTGGTAAAAATGAAACAACTTTAGATAATTCCCTAGATTCATCTTAGCTTTATGATTATATATGTTTATACATTAGATTCCTCTTAGCTGAAATCTAAAATGTAAGAATGGATTAGACATCAAATAGTTGAGGGTAAAGTTTGGCAAGGAGGGGGCAAGTAAAATAGAATTTCAATAAGAAAAAAAAAGGTTGATTCATTTGAATAATAGTAATGAATAATGGGAATGAACCCTAATAGGCAAGGAATATAGCAGCAACTGGTATGACCAGAGGGCACTGTGTGGTTGTTGCTTTGGGTAGCAATCAAGAGGACCAAAACAGAGCTGGAGAGATGGCTCTGTGTGTAAAGTATCTGTTGCACAGTTGTGAGGATATGAAATTATATCACTAGAACCCACAAGAAGCCAGACACTGTAGGATAGCATGCAACTGTATTCCAAACACTGCTACAGTGAGATAGTAGGAGGAGATGGGAGAATTCCTAGAAGCTTGTGGGCTAGTCAGGCTTTTATCCACAGTGGGAAAGAACAAAGGATCCTGCCGCATGAGGGAGAAAATTAATATTAACACTTTAGGTTGTCCTCTGACTTCCACGTGTGTACCAAGTCATGCACTCTCTTATAGACATACCCAAACATGCATACACATTCTACATTCAGAACATACACACAAAGCTTTAAAATGATTTCCATCTATAGAACCTAGGAAAAATATATGTACTTGGACTTTCATTGTATCACCAGCTCCCAAATAATGACATGGAGACTTCTTTTTTAAAGTATGATAACATGGCCTTAACTTAGGTTTGTATCCAACTTGCACTTATAACTTAAGTTAGCCCAATTATATTAATGTATGTTCTGCCACATGGCTTGTTACCTCCCCTCAGTACTGTATTTCGCATTTTTGGCATGTGTGGGTGACAAATCCCACCACAAGTTTCTATTCCTCCCCAGATGTCCCAACTATTTACTCTTGCCTAGTTATTGGTCATTCAGCTCTGTGTTAAACCAGTCAGAAGTACCTTAGACCGGTGAGGTAAAACAGAAAAATCTTTACAGTGTACAAAAAGATGATCACACAACAAATATATGGTATAATAGTAATATAAAACGGTGTTGATTCTTTGAATAAATGCATGGGCAGAAGTAAGAAAGAGGAGGAGGTGGAGGAGGAGGAGGAGGAGAAGGAGAAGGAGGAGGAGGAGGAGGAGGAGAAGAAGGAGAAGGAGAAGGAGAAGGAGAAGGAGAAGGAGAAGGAGAAGGAGAAGGAGGAGAAGAAGAAGAAGAAGAAGAAGAAGAAGAAGAAGAAGAAGAAGAAGAAGAAGAAGAAGAAGAAGAAGAAGTCTCCTTATTAACATTATAGTCTTCTTTTCCCTTCTACACTTCTTTCACATATAAAGACATTCTGGATAATATATTTAATTCTTAATCATATTAATATTAATTCTACTATCTCTTTGAGGTTTCCATATTTTCTTAGTTCTGATGTTTTGTGCTCTAAATTCTTGCTCTAGATTCCACAAAGAAACAGTGAATACATATTTGTGTTTATTTTGGCCACATTGTTCAGTTCTGCTCTGTTGTTCAAAAGCAATTACAGCAACATATAAATGAATGCTTAATCTTCAAATAACTTTATTTATATACCCTGAATTTTGATTTTTATGTGGTATCAAAAAGTTTTATTTTTCTTTGGATTTTTCTTCTAAGATGAGTTGTAGGTCAATTAGAAACAACCATAAATTATCTGCACACCATCATTTTTATATTTTTCCAATGATGGAGTTAGAGTAATGTATGAGAGATCAGACAGTCTTGGCAAAGCTAATACTTGTGCTGTTTGCTTGTCTCTTATATGGTGAGGGAAAGATATAGGATATTTTTCACACCAGCCCACCTCCACTTTCATGTCTTCCTACTGTCACTTATCATCATTCCTCAGAGTAACACTGAAAGGGCATAGCAGACACTGTTAATACCCAATGCTTACCTTCTCAGTTCTTATTTGCCTCTTGGGAGTTTTCTGACTTCCACACATCACCATTTATTGCTCTTTTCTTGAAGTCTTCTTTTCTCATGGTATCTCCTACTTGTCTCATATAATGACAAAATGGAAGTTCCATGGAATTAGCAATTATCATTGCCCTGAGATAAAGGCTGACATAAGCTGGTGGATTAAAAAACCCAAATCAGCTGGGCAGCCGTGGTGCATGCCTTTAATCCCAGCACTCGGGAGGCAGAGGCAGGCGGATCTCTGTGAATTAAATGCCAGCCTGGTCTACAAGAGCTAGTTCCAGGACAGGTTCCAAAGCTACAGAAAAATCCTGTCTTGAAAAAAAAAATCCTTTTCTTTTTTTTTTCTTGCTGATTTTTTTATTAATTAATTAATTTAATTATTAAAGATTTCTGCCTCTTCCCCGCCACCACCTCCCATTCCCTCCCCCTCCCCCAATCAAGTCTTCCTTCCTCCTCAGCCCAAAGAGCAAGCAGGTTTCTCTGCCCTGTGGGAGGTCCAAGGACCACCCACCTCCATCCAGGTCTATTAAGGTGAGCATCCAAACTACCTGGGCTCCCACAAAGCCATTACGTGCAATAGGATCAAGAACCCATTGCCATTGTTCTTCAGTTCTCAGTAGTCCTCATTGTCCATTATGTTCAGCGAGACCGGTTTTGTCCCATGCTTTTTCAGTCCCCGGCCAGCTGGCCTTGGTGAGTTCCCGATAGATCATCCCCATTGCCTCAGTGTGTGGGTGCACCCCTCGCCGTCCTGAGTTCCTTGCTCGTGCTCACTCTCCTTCTGCTCCTCCTTTGGATCGTGAGACTTCAGTCCAGTGCTCCAATGTTGGTCTCTGTCTCTGTCTTCTTTCATCGCCTGATGAAGTTTAATATTCAGGGGGATGCTTATATGTTTTTCTTTGGGTTCACCTTCTTTTTTTTTTTTTTTACTTATTTATTTATTTTTATTCTTTTTTAATTAAAATTTCCACCTGCTCCCCATTTCCCATTTCCCTCCCCTCCTCCCAAATATTGCCCTCCCCCCACTTCCCTCCCCCTATCCCCACTCCTCTTCTCCTCCCCCCACTCCATTCCCCCTCCCTCTCGATACTGAAGAGCAGTCCAAATTCCCTGCCCTGCGGGAAGACCAAGGTCCTTCTATCTACGTCCAGAAAGGTGAGCGTCCAAACAGGCTAAGCTCCCACAAAGCCAGTTCATGTATTAGGATCGAAACCTAGTGCCATTGTCCTTGGCTTCTCATCAGTCTTCATTGACCGCCATGCTCAGAGAGTCCGGAATCAACCCACGTTTATTCAGTCCCAGACCAGCTGGCCTTGGTGGGCTCCCAATAAATCAGTTCCACTGTCACAGTGGGTGGGTGCATCCCTCGTGGTCCTGATTTTTTGCTCATGTTCTCCCTCCTTCTGCTCCTCATTTGGACCTTAAGAGCTCAGACCGTTGCTCCAAATTGAGACTCTGTCTCTACCTCGATCCATCGCCAGATGAAGGTTCTAAGGTGATATGCAAGATATTCATCAGTATAGGATAGGGTCATTTCAGGTTCCCTCTCCTTAGTTGCCCAAGGTACCAGCTGGGGACATATTCCTGGACACCTGCGAACCCCTCAAGAGTCAAGTCTCTTGCCAACCCTAAGATGGCTCCCTTAGATAGGATATATACTTCGCTGCTCCCGTATCCATCCTTCCTATATCCCAACCATCCCAATCCTCCGAGCTCCTCCCATCCTCCCCTTCTCATATTTCTCATCCCATTTCCCCTTTGCCCCATGCCACCTCACCCGCAAGTTCCCAGTTTTTGCCCTGGAATCTTGTCTACTTCCCCCTCTCCATGCAGATGACTATATGATTTTCTTTGGGTTCACTTTCTTATTTAGCTTCTATAGGATCACACATTATATGCTTAATGTCTTTTATTTTATGGCTAGAAACCGATTATGAGTGAGTACATCCCATGTTCCTCTTTTTGAGTCTGGGATACCTCACTCAGGATAGTGTTTTCTATTTCCATCCATTTGCACGCAAAATTCGAGAAGTCATTGTTTTTTACTGCTGAGTAGTACTCTAATATGTATATATTCCACACTTTCTTCATCCATTCCTCCATTGAAGGGCATCTAGGTTGTTTCCAGGTTTTGGCTATTACAAACAATGCTGCTATGAACATAGTTGAACAGATACTTTTGTCATTTGATGTGGCATCTCTTGGGTATATTCCCAATAGTGGTATTACTGGATCTTGGGGTAGGTTGATCCCAAATTTCCTGAGAAATCGCCACACTGATTTCCAAAGTGGTTGCACAAGTTTGCATTCCCACCAGCAATGAATGAGTGTGCCTTTTTCTCCACAACCTCTCCAGCAAAGGCTATCATTGGTGTTCTTGATTTTAGCCATTCTGACAGGTGTAAGATGGTATCTCAAAGTTGTTTTAATTTGCATTTCCCTTATCGCTAAGGAGGTTGAGCATGACCTTAGGTGTCTTTTGGCCATTTGAATTTCTTCTGTTGAGAATTCTCTGTTCAGATCAGTGCCCCATTTTTTTATTGGGTTCATTAGCATTTTAAAGTTTAGTTTCTTGAGTTCTTTATATATTTTGGTGATCAGACTTATTTAGCTTCTCTAGAGTCACGAATTATAGTCTCAATAAAAAATCCTTTTCTTGATGAATAGTTTTGATATATGTGCTCTGCATTGTCTCCATAGTTCTTCAGAGGTACATATCTCCACCTCAGTGGTAACTTGATTGCTACATCCTCTTCCTATATACCCAAGTATCACTTCTTAATCTCTCTAATTAGATCACTTCCTCAGTGTTCTGTTGAACTTGAATCCTTACCTTATGGTCTACTTTTTTGAGAACACAAACCAAGGAAGTGGATATGTAGATCCTCTGTGTCATCCAGTGTGTAGTGTCAGTCTCTTTCTGGAAATGTGATAAGAACTTTGGAAGCCCCTATAAATGGTTCAAAGAAAACTTTATGGTTTTTCACTTCTCTGTTGTCATAGAGAGGGAGGATTTAATTTAGACCCATTTTTCTCAACCAGGCAGAAATACGACACTCAATTGAAAGTTGTGAAAGTCTCTGTTCAAAAAGAAAGTATTCTGTGGTCATTGCTGTGATGAGTTAGAATGCTCTACTTCATGGGTCAGTTGGTTTATAATCTATGGAGATCACATGGAATTTGTCTAAGTGGAGATATTAAACAATGTCTTTTTATTCTAGGTTGTGCTTTCAGTACATCCTGCATGTACACTCAGTTCCTTCAGACTTATACAATCTCAGAGTTTAATATCAAATATGAAATAATATAATACTGGGAAAGATTAAAACAGAATCTTAGGATTTGATAAAGTTCAGGAAAACAAAACAAATCAAAAAACAGAAATAGAATATTTGCTAAGTTGTGGGGGCAAGGTTTAGAAAATTCCTCATTTCCCAAAGCTTAATAAACAGTTTCATTGAAGTATGAAATTTCTGATATGCAGAACAGTACCTTATAACTCAGGACAGCAGATCTTCATACCTGGAGAGAAACTGACCCAGAGATACCTGGAGTCTCCTCAGGAAGAATTATGGCACAAGGATCTGGCTTTTCAGCATCTTTTAAGCCTTCCCTCTACGGAAAAGTAAGCAAGTAAAGCAAAGTAAAACTTTTCATTGCCTTTGAAATTGTGTCTACTATTTATTGGGAATAATTTTCTGTTTATCATCACTAGTTTCAAATTGTAATACCGTGTATATCTGATTAGTGTTGTCCTTACCCAAGGGACACTGGCTCAGGCACTTGGTTAAGCAGGCTTTCTTTTCCTTAAAGAATGGAGTTGTAGGGTTTAATTTGGAAACTGGCAAGGCTGATAGACAACAGAGATTACCAGAAATACCCAAAAGAAAGTCATTTAGAACGTTAATTAGGGGACTTGGGTGTTCAGTTTCTTAGTAGAGAAAACTGCCATTTGCCTTTAAGTCATTGTCTTTGTTATCTGCCAGAGATCTTGCCTTAGTTTTCTTCCTGCTTCACTGAATAATAATAGGTGAGTCAATCAGTTCTTGTACTGAGTGTCAATCTTCTCACCCAAAAATGAAGGGATTGACTTTGTTGACTGCCAAATTCACTTTAGCTTTGTGTCTTAGAATCATGTTCACTATTATTTCTTTCGTTCTCTAATATGTACATGACAACTATACAAATATTTGTCTGTACATATTGCATCTGCTATTTTCTATGTTGCTGTGATAATATGCATGGAAAAAAGAAGCTTTAGCAGAAAATGTTCATTAGAGCTCACAGTTCAAGAATAGAGTTCATCATGGCAGGGAAATCCTGAAAATGCGAGTTTAAGGTCATGCTGTAACTTCAGTTAGGAATCAGAGAACAGTAAATTCTGATATTCAGCTATGTTTCTTCTTTTTCTAAGCACAGAAACTAGTCTCTAGAAATGGTGCAGCCCACAGCTAACCTAATTTATGCAGTCCTTTGTGGATATAATCAGCATTTTGACCTCTAGATGATAGAGCCTGCCAAGTTGATAATTAATATTAACTATCACTCAGTTATATTAATATGTGTATATTCATACTTATTCATATATGTGTATTTGAGTTCATATGAACCTATACTAATATAAAAATGTGATAATGTATGTGCATATATTTACATCTCTGTATAGAAGACTAAATGATTATATTGCATATGTAGCAAAATAGAAGAAAGGAAGCTAAAGAATATCTAGTGGAGGGAATAAAATATTAGAATAATTTAGAAGTAGGACAAAGGGCAGATTCACTTTTTTTTAATAAAACTGCCCAAATTAAAATAATTTTAGTTATTCTGTTTAGGAATCTTTCAGTCTTTATGGGTTCACAATGAGAGAATCAGTTGTGATGCTACTAAAGGAAAAAATAGACAAAAGCAGGTTTGGATGTATGTGAACAAACTTTGACTATGTCATTAAACTTATGATGATAATTAGTGTGGAGGAATTTTAGAGTTATATTGGGAGACAATTGCACTGGAGCTGCTTCAGAAATATGATCTGCTAAGCAACTATTTTCTCCAAAAATTTAGAAAATAAAGTGTAGATATCAGAAAATGGAAAGATCTCCCATGCTCTTAGATAGGAAGGATCAACATAGTAAAAATTGCAATCTTACCAAAGGCAATTTATAGATTCAATGCAATCCCCATCAAAATCCCAACACAATTCTTCACAGACCTTGAAAGAACAATACTCAACTTCATATAGAGAAAAAGAAACCCAGGATAACCAAAACAATCCTGTACATTAAAGGAACTTCCAGAGACATTACCATCTCTGACTTCAAGCTCTATTACAGAGCTACAGTAATGAAAACAGCTTGGTATTGGCATAAACACAGAGACGTTGACCAATGAAATTGAATTGAAGACCTGACTATTAATCCACAGACCTATGAACACCTGATTTTTGACAAAGAAGCAAAAAGATACAATGGAAAAAGAAAGCATCTTTAACAAACGGTGCTGGCATAACTGGATGTCAACCTGTAGAAGAATGAAAATAGATCCATATCTGTCACCATGCACAAAACTCAAGTCCAAATGGATTAAAGACCTCAATATAAATCTGACCACACTGAACATGAAAGAGGAGAAAGTGGGAAGTAACCTTCAATGATGGGCACAGGAGATCACTTTCTAAATATAACCCCAATAGCACAGACAATAAGAGCAACAATGAATAAATGGGACATCCAGAAACAGAGAAGCTTCTGTAAAGCAAAGGACACAGTCAATAAGACAAAAAAGCAACCTACTGAATGGGAAAAAATCTTCACCAACCCCCACATCAGACAAAGGACTGATCTACAAAATATATAAAGAACTCAAGAAATTAGACATTAAAATTCTAAATAACCCAATTAAAAAGTGGTATACTGAACTAAACAGAGAATTCTCATCAGAAGAATTTCAAATGGCCAAAAGATACTTGAGGACTTGTTCAACTTCTTTAGATATCAGGGAAATGCAAATCAAAACAACCTTGAGATACCATCTTATATCTGTCAGAATGGCTAAGATCAAAAACACTAATGATAGCTTATGCCTGAGAGGTTGTGGAACAAGGGGAACACTCATCCATTGCTGGTGGGAATGCAAACTTGTTCAACCACTTTGGAAATCAGTGTGGTGGTTTCTCAGAAAACTGGGAATCAACCTACTTCAGGATACAGCAATTCCACTCTTGGGAATATATCCAAAAGATGCTCAATCATACTACAAGAGCATTTGTTCAACTATGTTCATAGCAGCATTATTTGTAATAGCCAACACCTGGAAACAACCCAGATGCCCCTCAACTGAAGAATGGATAAAGACAGTGTGGCACATCTACACATTAGAGTACTACTCAGCAGTAAAAAAATAATGGCATCTTGAATTTTGCATGCAAATGGATGGAATTAGAAAACATCATCCTGAGTGAGGTAACCCAAACCCAAATATATGAATATGTTATGTACTCACTCATAAGTAGATACTAGTCATAAACAAAGGGCAATGAACCTATAGCTCAAGATCCTAGAGAAACTAAGTAATAAGGTGAACCCAAAGAAAAACATATATAGACCCTTCTGGAAATTGGAATCAGACAAAAATTTGGGAGCAGGGGGGCAGGGGTAGAGGTGGAGAGAAGGAGAGTGGAAGAGAATTTGAGGGAATGGGATGGTCGTGATGGAGGAAGAACAGATATGAAAGCAAAGAAAGAGATATCTTGATTGAGGGAGCCATTATGGGGTTAGCAAGAAACCTGGCTCTAGAAAAATGCCCAAGAATCCCCAGGGATGAACCCAGCTGAGACCCTGAGGAGAGGGTGTCTGAACTGACTTTACCCTGTAGTCAGATTGATGATTATCTTAAATATCACAATAGAACCTTCATCCAACAACAGATGAAGAACAGAGGCAATGACCCACATTGGAGTACTGAACTGAACTCCCAATTTCCAGTTGAAGAGTGGAGGGAGTGAGAGTATGAGCAAGGAATTCAAGACCAAGAAGGGATCATTCACTGAGACAGTTTGCTTGAGCTAAAGGTAGCTCACCAACTCCAACTGGACTGGGAGTGAACAAGCATGGGAACAACCAAGCCACCCTGAAGGGAGTTGACAGCTGGGGCACAGACTGAGGGGCCACTGATAGTGACACTGGGATGTGTCTCTACTGCATATACGGGCTTCATGGGATCCTATTCTCTTAGAATGTAAACCTTGCTCAACGTAGATATAGTAGGGAGGGCCTTGAACTTTCCACAGGGTGGGGTGCATGGCACTTCCTTGGGGTTGGAGGGGTGGGGGGAGGGTCTGTGGAGGGAGAGGGAGGGGACTGGGAGGAGGAGAGGGAGTGGGAATTAGGATTGGTATTTTTTTAAGTAATAAAAAAGAAAATAAAGTATATTATGAAAATAAGTTACAGAAAAAAATAAGATGTGTTTTTATTATTCCCAGATCATAGAGTACCCCCAAAACCAACTAGGAGACTGAGTACTGTATGCAAAAGCAAAGAAACTTTAATTTTACACAAGTTTGCAAACTTGATCTCTCCACATGTTCAATGTATTAGAGTGATCAGAGAGCCCCAAGCTCAGTTAGAGTGGGGTTTTTATAGCAGTAAAAGCGTGCTGAGGGATTTCTAATGTTCAGGACCCCTGATTGACAGACATTTGTCTAAAGGTGTCCTGGTAAAAAGTGATGGTTTTGTGCTAGCAGGTGATCCTATCTACAATGGTAGGAATGTTAAGAATTTCTTTGGATGGTCTGTTTCTGGTAGTCTCAGATTGAAGTCTTTCTCAGAACCAAATATTGCCTCAGGATATTCTTGCATTACATCATATCGCTCCAGTCTATGCCTTTGCAGTCACATCATTTTTTCTGGACAGCGTAAGTCTTCAATGCCTTTCCATGTGATAATATTAATGATGGGTTCATCTCAGTACCCCTGGTTTTCTCATCCCATAATCCCCTTTTTCTCTCTTTGAAAGACTTTCACTATGTAGTATGGAGACCCAAAAGTGTGAGCCTATTTTCACCTTGTCTGACAGTCAAGTTGGTGGTTGCTCTAAGTGGTTGACAAGCTTAGCTGCATGTCCCAACTCAGGGTGTAATTACTTGATTCTTTTGACATTAAAATAGCTGATACAAGTAGGTCCATATCATCCTGAAAGGTGGTCAGGGTATGCAAATGTACTTCTGCTAGTACTTCTTTTCTAACTATGAGGTCACCTGGGGAGTGGATGTCTTCAGGATATAAGATCTTGGGCAGCTTTACTGCCTAAACAGCAGAATGCTAATGATTTAATGGCTCCAAGTAGTAGAGCGATTAACTGTTTGAGTTGTCCTTTGTATCATGTTAATAAAGACTTTTGTTACAACCCTCCCCTCATTTGGATTTGGGTATAAAAACATATGGAAAATAAGCACGAGTGATTTTCAGTATTTGCTGGAATGTCTTCCCTGTACTCTTCTATAGTTTCTGTCCTATTATTTTTCATGTTTCTTCATATTCTTATATTTCAAAAAACCCACATCCTTACATTGGCAAGAGATGTTTTTATTGGGGTGGTCCATGACTATGTATACCAGGCTGATCCCAAACTAACAGAGATTCATAAGCCTTTGTCAACCCATACATATCTTTAATCACATTTACAAGATAACTTTTCCCAAAGAAGGTGATATTTACAAATATGAGAAATTAGAATGTATCAATATTTCAAATATATATATGAATGTAGATAGAAAAAAACTATGGTACAAAGATTAGGGGAAAATAAAATAGGAGTTATTCAGGTATACTTTATATAACTGGATACATGGCTCTTGTACCAATAATACAAAAAATATTAACAGAAAGACAATTTAATATGCATTATAATGCTAAGTCATATTTTAGGCAGAAAGAATTAAATCTTTTCTGGGTTATCCAAGCAAAGATACACAGTTATGAGACTGAAGATAGAGCTCTAAGAAGAGATTTATTTGGTAGCCACCATCTATCAGTAAGCCTTAGAGCCAACAAGATAATTCAGAGTGAATCTATAACAACATGAGCAGAAGTTCAGTACTACTCTGGGGAACACCAACTTATAAAAGGCAAAAAGTACAGAGAAATATAATATAGGCAGAGAAAATGGTCAAACATAAACCAGAAAGAAGTAAAGTATGCAGCATGGATGTCAAGAAATAAACTATCAAGATTTGAGTATTTTAGAATGTCAAATCTGACAGATTGTTGATAATAATAGCTAACATTTTCCAACTTCCGGGTCATGTGGTGACTGCTTTAAGTGCATCCTACCATTTTAACAACTCTCCTTGAATATAGATGCTATGTCTATACTAGTAGGTGGCCAAATAAGGGTCATGATGAATTTTTGATGTATGAGGCAATGCTAGTCAATGGAATAACCCAAATCAAATGCAGAACGTAGGATACTCATCCATATTCTGCCTGATCTCTCTCCAATCATTCTTGGAGAAAATATTAAAAAAAAAAAAAGAAAGAAAAGCATGACTATAGCACAGGTTATCCGATATTCCCAAATATTGACCACTAAAAGAAACACAGACTCATGTCTAATAGAGAATCATTGTAGGTCAGATTGTTCTCTAAAATACTGGTAAAATTGAGTCTATTTATGTTACCAGAGAAAAGATGCTAAAAGAAAATGCCAAAATATAAAAGGAAACAGCATTAATGCAGACTACTTCTAGATTATAAGAAAGAGGAAGAACTACAAGGTATATGTGGTTGGACTGATACTTCAGTCTCTGTTTCCACAACTAAAAATTTGTTCAATAAAATCAACACTTTTGAGAGAAAAAGTAAAGATTGAAAGCAAAAAAAACCAAGACATTTTTTATAAAGTTCATTACCATAAAATATTGTTTTCTATTCTGATGGGGAACCTCTGTCAGCCAATGATTTTTAAGAGGTTGGACTAGATTAGGGCGTGATCTTTTGGGTACCAAGAAAAACACCACTGGCTCACCTATGGGCTCTCTCTCTTTCTCTCTCTCTCTTTCTCTCTCTCTGGTTCCTGCATTACACTTCTGAGGTTGGACTTTTCACTCCTGTTCCATGAGTTTACACATTATAATAAAGAAAATATAAGTAGAATCTTTTGGTGCTATCTTGAGATTGTTTGACCTTACCCCCAGCATCTGGTGCCCAGGTAATTTAGTGTGAACTAAATTACACTAATAATATCACACTAATAATAATAACAGTGAGTAACAGAGTGAATACTTGTGAGCTATTATTTATAGACAGTTACATTGGTATAGTTTCTTGTATATTGCTACAAGTTCAAATTATATTTGTTATTTCTGTTTACAATATTTGTACACCTATGCAAAGTTATTTTGTCAGATTGTATGCATGCATGTTTCTACCCCTGTTTAAGACATTTTGCATATTGATGCAATTTTAGGATATATTTATCATATTGCATTATATTGATAATGAAATTAGAGATCAAGATACTTACACATTATTTACATTTTGAGGTCATTGTCCTTCTTTACTGACCAGTTTTTTAAAGATTGTTTAATATTCTGATATGAAGTCTTAATCTTAAGTTATATAGGTATTAAGTATTATAGGTCAATAGTCATTCATGTTTGTTATGCTTTTAGTTAGACTAATTAGGCTCTTTAGACATATAGAGATTATATTCTGCATAGATAGGTAATCAACTATTTCAAGGATCTGTAGAACAAGGTATTGAAATAACTTAGGCTTCTGGGGATGTGAGACATAATTGCTCATGACAGCACTGCTCCATTCCCAAGGGAATGTTGAACACCAAAGACACTCCCCTTGGAGTTTGTTTTCTTCTTGGCACAACTGGCCTTCGGGCAAGGAACTGCCCATGCCTCAACAACTGACAAAGTGCATGGTGTATAAACAGAACACAAGAAAATGACTACCAAACCTTACCAAGACAGGGTAGGACAGTCCTGAAAATTTTCTTGTCTCTGAAAATGGTCTGTCATTATGCTAGGCCTTGAACAAAGTTGGTTGCTTAAACATTGAAAATGAGACTTTAGGTCATTGCTCAAGTAGCCAGTTTTATCTGTCATATACTTCACATTTTAGAAGCTGCTTGATTGCACTTTCTGCCTACTCAAGTAATATTATCTCCCTTCTTAGTCCTTTGATGAGGCTGAAGATTAGATAGTTGTAGGTACCGTCCTCTTACGACTTAGCCAAGGCATTTCCAACACAAGACATAGACTTTTTAGGATACAATGCTTATTAAAACATTTAGCATGTGTTCATTGCTTAATATTGTGTATGCTGGTTGTAATCCTAATATTATACTTGATATCTGTTCCTAGTGTATATAATTTTGTATTGGGTTTGAAATTCAAACCATTTGGGGGAGGTTATGGGAAACCTCTATCAGCCAATGACCAGGTTAGGGCGTGACTTTTTGGGTACCCAGAGAAAACAGCCAGCCCACCAGGGGCTCTCTTTCTCTGGTTCTTACATTACACACCTGAGGTTGGACTTCTCACTCCTGTTCTGTGAGTTTACCCATTATAATAAAGAAAATATAAGTGGAAAATTTTGGTGTTAGCTTGGGATTCTTTGACCTGTGTCCTCACCCCCAACACAATTCTTTTATTAATATGGTAAGAAAGAGGCTATAAAAGGCCAGAAGTTATCTATTCATGTGATCAGATAAATTTGCTAAATTGCATATGCAAGACATAAGTGGGAGTGATGTGATCTTTTGCCGTAGAGACAGTTTTTCTTTGAAAACAAAGTACTGGTTGCCCAGGTTTTTCTCTTTGCCTTTGTCTATCACCTAGAAAGAGATAAATCTAATTCAGGAAATGTCTAGTAGATGTTAGCCGAGCCAGCTTCAGTTGTTATGATCATACTTGCTAGAGCAGGCCCTTCTAAATGCTTTTCACTCGCAGCTCCATTTTGTCAAAAAAAAAGTTTTACAATGATGAATAGAAGCATACTTTTAAAAATATATGGATAAAACATCTTCTAGTAATAGATCATTTTTATGTTTTTTAAATTCATTAATATACATATAATTTTATCATTTACTAAGGACAGGGCAAATGTGCATGTGCATACTAATGAGATGGATGCACTTGCTTATCTTTACTAAAAGAATTAATGGTTGGTTAAATATTTGAAGCCGCAGGATATAAAAAAAGCTCAAAAAATTTTCAGATCTGATCAATATCATCACCAATAATTAGAACCATGTTGCATAAGTATATGCAAAATGGCAGACATATATTTAGAATAATTACATAAATTGTTGAAAATTCCCTTCAATTACCAAGCTGAAATTTATTGAATGATTTATTTTTTAATTAAACTGAAGTCCACAACTCAACCAGCAATTTTCAAAATCAAATACAATCTAAAGATATATGAATGTGAAGTCCTGAGATACGGCTTAGCACATAAGGGTGTTCGTTACCAAGTTTGAGGATCTAAAGTATCTCTCTTGGATCTACATAGTGGAAGGAGACAATCCACCCATGAAAGAAGAGAGAGAGAGAGAGAGAGAGAGAGAGAGAGAGAGAGAGAGAGAGAGAGAGAGAGAGAGAGAGAGGACAGAGAGAGAGACAGAGAGAGACTAAAAACCAATAATAATAAATATATTAATTTGTTATTTGTCCTGGGGAATAATGGTAGGAAAATACAGATAGTTTGGATTCATGTAACTAAAATTATGCATTTCTGTAAGAGCAGAAAACTTTGTATGTACAATAAGAACATTGAGGAAGAAATGTATAACAGTCTGCAATCTGAGCTGAGAAATTTTTAGATGATATTTGTAGGCATTTTGTGTGACATAACAACAAGCACAGTACAAAGCGTACAAACATGATCAGAATCAAGGATTCAGTGAAGTTGCAGGATACAACCTACAGAAGTCTGGAAAGAAACACATTGTATTCATTACACATTTGGCTTTGAATTAATTTTTGGTTCTTGGAAATTCAGAAATTGCTTAGTGTGGCAAGTTTTTTCAACCCCAACACAGAGTTATGTGACCCAATGACATTTTACAAACCATGTGTGTTATAGAAAAGCTGATAAATAATAATATGACCTGAACATTTGGAGAAGAAAAGCTCCTATGTGATATTTCTAAATACCTTTGGAAGAATTATTTTAAGATGGAATTAGAGAAAACAAACAAACAAATGTACCAGCCAAAGAAAAAAAGCCACACCTAAACAACAACAACAAAAACCCAAACAACAAACAAAAGCAAAAATCCACAAAGCAGGTACATCTGTTTTCTAAAGAGTGAGAGAAAGAAAGTATGGAGTTGAAAGAGTGAGGCGGTAAGAAAAATCTAGAAGAGTTGGGAGGAGAAACTGTGATTAGAGTACTTTGTATGAAACATTATTTTCAGTTAATAAAATGAAAAAAATTAAAACAACTGAAACCTCAAGAAAAAAGAAGGAAAAGGAGGAATGAAGAAAAGAAGAAAAGGAGGAAGGAAGAAAAGAAAAAAAGGAAGGGAGGAAATAAGAAAGAAAGGCAAAGGAAGAAAGAAAAAGGGAAAGAAAGAACCATCTTTGGGTCGGTAAGAGCCAACTCCAGCTCACCATTGGGTATGGATAAAAGAAATATAATTTACAATGGATATTTTGATGCCCATTTTCAAACACGGAAATGAAGATTTAACAGAATAGGAAGTCCTGCCTTAATAGTATGCAGTTACCCCATAGAAAGCAGCAGTTATATTAAATGTCAAAACTGTTTAGTATATCTTATTTTTAATTCTGACTCAAATATTGAGTTTTCAAATACCATATGGTTTCTGATACTATCTGCAGTAACATTTCTTTAGTTACCACTGATTATTTTGTACTGTACTCCCTGATAAATATTATCAAAGAACTTCTGTTTTCAATAATGTCAAATTTATAATGATTTTAATGATGTAAAATCCTTCAGCTCAGATTTTATGTAAGCTGAGGAATTGAGGAATGAAGGCAAAAGACTGTAAAACAAACCTGTGTCTATAGGTAAAGCTGATGATGAAGAAAATGACCAATTTTGCAAAAATAAAGTCTTCCTCATGCTTATGCACAGTAAAAAAAAAACATCGGGGCTAATATCTCTAATGAATATAGTTATAAAATTCCTTAGCAAAATAATATTCAAATAAATCTATGAATGCATGAAAGGTTTATAAGATGTGAGCAAGTTAGATTAATCTCAGGAATCCAAGGTTGGTTCAAGATGGGAAACACGATTGATGCTATATACACACTGGAAGAACTTCTTTTAAAAAAAAATATTTTCAACAATTGTAAAGACAAAATTTGACAATATCTGACAACTTTCCATGATAAATACCCTCAATATAACAAGAGAAGGAAATATCCACAAAGATATGCAGAATGTCCTACATGAAAGAAAGTCTCAGAAAAACAAAGGGTCTCTATACTAAAAACAATAAAACAACTAAAAATAATGTAGATTTATTCAATGGTTTATTTTTCTCTGTATAGGCTACCAGTTGGAAGATGTGACGATCCTTACAGGAAAGGAAATAGAAGGGAAGCCTATGAAACTACCAGATTATATGACAAAGTTATGTGGATCTTGGTTTGGTGTGGATTTCATCTCTACTTTTCATTTGCTCTATAATTTGTGACTTTTTATGTTTTACAAACACATATTCTTTATCAGTGAAGTGTCTTCAGTAATGCTTAGCTCATAGCTTGTAAGGGGTTGGTGTGACCGGTGTAATGTGAGCCAGACTCAGAATGGGATCTTTATGTGAGTAGTTTTATTATTAGTAGTTTTCAAAAACATAATGATAAAAATCGAGGGATTATGGGGTTGAATGAAGGGATGCTCACATGAAAAAAAGTCAAAGTCAAGGATGAGGCCATCAAAGGAGAACAGTGTCATTACTGTGTTTTCAGGACCACATACGTAGTTGTAAGTCATGTACCCAATTTTGACCTCCCCCACCACTTGATCTGTAAAATAGAATGTGTTAAGATGTTGGGATGTCTTGCTGGCTGGTCAGAGGTTTCAGTCTATCATGGTCTGGCAACATTTTCCAAAGCATAAGAATGTGGAATCACCTTCCACTCCCCACCCTACTAGTGAAACTTTCTGCTCCCTACCTGCCCTTATCTGGAGAATGTCCTTGGGCCTGGAGGACTGACCTAAGCTGTCTCTAAGCCAGACTCCTCATTTATCTTTATCATGACCCCTTGACACAGATCACTGCTAGAGGCTTCTCTTGCTGCACTTCTGGTAACTATAACTTATAGTAGAAGCCTTATGTTAGGAGTGTGCCACTTAATGCAAATTAGGGTTTGTTCCAGGCTCGCCAAGCCTACATATTTCCTGTACTCTGGAACAAAGTTAAGCTGATGGACCAAAATCTATCTCCTGGAGTACTTTCTCTGTTACGTTTACAGACCATACAAGGATCTCTGTCATTGCTTCTGCCCCTTTGTCCTTGTGAACTGATGGCCAACTGACTGTGAAGACAAACAGAAACCTCCCATTAAGAGATCTTGGAATCTCTCTTAACTCTAAAGTTCAATAACCCAACAGAATATAAGATGCACAGAAATGAGACGGTAACAGAATGTAAACTTTTGTACAAAATTATAAATTTTATGTCAGTATAAACCCTAATTTACTTCTAACAAAGCTAACAAGAAGAGAGAAAATTCATATGAGATAACATTCTTTCATGACTCTGAAAGACTTCCAGATTGGATCTAATTTTAAGCTGCTTTATGGAGGCCAAAGAGGTGCCTGTGGACAGCTTGATAATACATCTTTCAGCATACATAATTTTTCTCTATGTCATCTCAGTATGAGAACGTGAGCTCATCAAGCATCCTCCTCCAGAGTTGTCAATCTGGCAGCTGTCACCAACATCTGATCCATTACAAAAATATTTAATTCTCCTAAGATGAACCAGGAGAATGTCCAAAAAGAGAAGATGGGATTCAGGGGAGATAGAGCTATATTTTTTATAGGAGGACTTCTGCATGACTCAGAAAATAATATACTTCCTTGGAAGAATTTTCCCTTGAATTTCTTCATTACTAGTAGAAGCAGAATACTTTGGACAAATTTATAAGTCTCATTGGAAATGCATGACTGTCCAACTCTCACATTCCTTACACTTTTTCTCCTATAGGAAGTTTGACCTCATTAATCTTTGGTTACTCCACAAAGTCAAGGAGGTGGGATTGATCCTATTGACAAATTTCCCCACTTTGAATATGTCAAACTCAAGATTCCCTCTCTATTATCACAGTCTTAAAAGAATTTTGATTGCTTCCCACACCTATAGGATGATGTTCAAAACCCTTCTTCCCAGAGATCAATTGTCAGCTGTCTTCCATCAATTTTTTATATCAAGATATTTCTATCACTCTGAACTGATCATGACTCTTGGCTTTATGTTCACCTTGTTCTAGAATTTCTTTTCTCACTATCTCCAGAACTATTTATATTTGGGACTGGTAACTCTTTGTTGTACTGACTGCTTGTGCATTACATCATGCATTGCAAAATTCCTGGCCATGTACTTACAAGGCTTTAGTTATACTCCTCAAGTCACAATCAAATAAATAGCTAAACATGCTCCTAATTAAGAGATATTATTCTATCTTGAAAATGTTCTAATCAGTCTCCAATATCCATTTCAAAAGCTATTGTCATTAAGTCTTGTCCAATATTTCTAGAAAAGTGAACTCATGTCTTCATGTAGTGTTTCTATAAACATAGTTGAGAATGTGCTAATGTTATTTCAACAGGTGCTTGTCTCCTTAACTATACTGAGGTTCTCAAGTTTACAGAGCCTACCATATTTTTCACTGTAGTCTCACAGTCTATCATACTACATATATTCATTGGTAAACAAAATATGCTTATTTATCAGATATTTATATCATTTATCAAAATACAAATACCAAGTTTCAGAGATTATAAGAGCTAAGTAGACATATTTCCAAATGAAAGTCATGAAATATTTTTTTTTTAAATTGGCCTTACTGAAAAAACAATAGCTCATGCATTTAAGTGAATCTAGATTTGGATTTTAGGTATAGTTATACCAAGTGGAACAGATTCTGAGAAAGGAAAACAACATAGAGTTACAAGATTAGAAGTGCAGAAACATAAGCATAAAGGTGAAGAAATTTATAAACCACTTCAAACCACAGTCAGAGTAGGGGTTGAAGTTGGGGGAAAATGATAACGTGGATTTTCCTCTGGCTTGCTTTAAATTTTCTTTTTCTTTTTTTAATTGATCTTTATTGAGATTTACAGCTTTTTTTCTGCTCCCCTCCCTACCTCTTTCCTCCCCTTCAACTTTCTCCCAAGGTCCCCACGCTTCCAATTTACTCAGGTGATCTTGTCTTTTTCTACTTCCTATGTAGATTACATCTATATATGTCTATCTTAGGGTCCTCGTTGTTGTCTACGTTCTCTGGGATTGTGATTTGTAGGCTGGTTTTCTTTGCTTTATGTTTAAAAACCACTTATGAGTGAGTACATATGATAATTGTTTTTCTGTGTCTGGGTTACCGCACTCAAAATGATGTTTTTAACATCATCCAGTTGTGTGCAAAATTTAAGACGTCATTTTTTTTTTTCTGCTGTGTAGTACTCCATGTGTAAATGTACCACATTTTCCTTATCCATTCTTCGGTCAAGGGGCATTTAGGTTGTTTCCAGGTTCTGGCTATGACACACAATGTTGCTATGAACACAGTTGAGCAGATGTCATTGTAGCATGATTGAGCATCCTTTGGATATATACCCAAAAGTGGTATTATTGGGTCTTGAGAAAGGTTGTTTCCTAATTTTCTGAGAAATTACCACACTGGCATCCAAAGGGGCTGTAGCAGCATGCATTCTCACCAGAAATGCAGGAGTGTTTCTTTTACCCCATAACCTCTCCAACATAACTTGTCATCAGTGTTTTTGATCTTGGCCATTCTGCTCTTGGGTAGGTAGAATTAGCATAGTAAAAATGGCAATCTTACCAAAAGCAATCTACAGATTCAATGCCATGCCCACCAAAATCCCAGCAAAATTCTTTACAGACCTAGAAAGAAAGGTATTCAACTTCATAAGGAAAAGCAAAAAAACCCAGGATAGCCAAAACAGTCCTGTACAATAAAAGAACTTCTGGAGGCATCACAAGCCCTGACTTCAAACACTACTACAGAGCTACAATACTGAAAACAGCCTGGTAATGGCATAAAAACAGACAAGAGGCCCAATGGAACTGAATAGAAGACTCAGATATTAATCCACACATCTTCAAATACCTTCTTTTGACAAGAAGGAAAAAGTATCAAATGGAAAAAAATAAATTTTATTTTTCTTTTGTATCTGTCAGCCCAGAGAATGGTAGGACAGTAATAGTGACTTAGGTGATAGTTGTAGATCCCTATCGTCTCTCATACTTCTCATAGAAATATGCTCATAATTCACTGATTTTAATATGCTGTATAAAGCAGGGTGGTTTTTAGGTCAGTGAAAAGCTAGAGCTATGGGATTCATAGTTCTACTTAAACCAGTAGTCAGGAATAACTAAATTTTGTCAATAAATCTGTTAATCCTTTTCTTTTCATGCAAAATAAAGTCCAGGTTCTAGTACAAATATTATTTTCTCTGTCAGTGGTAAGCTCCCTTTGTCTTGCCTGAATACAAACATTAAACATCAAAATTGTATCTACTTACACAATTCTTTTTTCCTGAGACTTATATCGATAATCCATAGAGTATAACAGATGGAATTAATTCTTGGCTTCTTTATAAACTGGTAATATTTTCTTTATTGATCCCATGCTGACAAATGTCATGAAATAAGTAACACTGGTTGGATAGTGGGCCAATTCTGAGAGACAGCCTATGATATGAAGATATTTCCAGGATTTAGAAAGGGATTCTACATGTACCCATCCCGCTAGGAAGCGTTTAGTTTGAACAAGGTTTCCTCCAAGGCAAAAGGCACAAATCCTAAGTTGACATTGTAGAGAAAGTTTCCATATAAGAAGAGGAACATCCAGAGATTTTTCAACCATAATACGACCCTCATCAGGTTTCAGAATCTTAAACTAGCAAAGTTTGAAGTGCTTTTTAGTTCTTAGTTGCAAATCCTTCATTTAAATTCTCTCTCTCTCTCTCTCTCTCTCTCTCTCTCTCTCTCTCTCTCTCTCTCTCTCTCTCTCTCTTTCCCTCCCTCTCTCTCTCTTTCTGCCATGTGGCACAATGTACATGTTGTTTGCAGAGTATAACTTCTTGGTTTCTGTTCCACTGTTTCACCACGGGGACTTCTAAGACAAAACTCAGACTCAGGTCTTGAAAACAATGCTGTTTATCTGTCATGTCATCTCACAAGTCCAAGCTTTTTGTTTTTAATGTATAGATATTACTGTCCATAAAGACAAAGTGGTTAAAATACTTTGTAGCATGTTGTAATCAGGATTAGAACCAAGATATATTAGAGTGATATTTTCATTCAGGTATGTTTATAATGTTCATGGCATCTAGATATTTATCATTACTTTAATTTTGAGTAATTCCACATGTATCTAAATTAACTTAATGGAGATCCTTACACAAATATCAAAGTTAGAATAATCCTGAAATTAGTTTTTCAATTATAATCTCAAAGTTTTAAAACACTATTTATCACATAATGAGCTGATAACAAAAGGACTTTCCTGCTCTCTTTTGATCAGCCATTTGTGCTTTCCCGGCCCTTTAAGGGACAAGTCACGCCCACTCCCATTACCTATGACCTGCCAGCCGTCATCTTGTGCGTTCCCTCTTTTGCTTTCTTGGCATGCGTATGTCTCTCTCTCTCTCTCTCTCTCTCTCTCTCTCTCTCTCTCTCTCTCTCTCTCTCTTTTCTTTATCTCTTCTCTCTCTCTCTCTATCTCTTCCCTCTCTCTCTCTGTCTCTGTCTCTGTCTCTGTCTGTCTCTGTCTCTGTCTCTGTCTCTCTCTCTCTCTCTCTGCTTTATGCCTATCTTTGTGTTTATGTGTCTGTTACCTGCCGTCACATGCCGCGCAGCGCGTGCCCTTCCGCTGGTGGGAAACCGTAGCCGCTTGTCGCTGGCTCTGCCAGCCCACCTCGGGAACATTTTAAGAATAACAGCCATCTCTGCCTCCTGGAAGCTTTCTGGAAAAAAAAAAAGTATTTCACACACCCTGTGGGTTGACTTGAACACAATCATCTGGAGAGCCAGGTCAAGTATATCCTAGAGGAAGGAGCCTTTGAGTGGATGGGGGTGGGAACAGACAAGGAACTACCAGGTAAGATGGTTGTGCATAGATTTCTAACCGTATCATCTTATTTAGTTATCAAAATAATCTTTCAATTAGATTTTGTTTTGCTTGACAAATGAAATTATTGAGATGCAGAGAGATGTTATGGTCAACTTATGCTCATTTATTTATTAAGCAGACATTGGAATCAAAAATAGCATATTAACTTTGCCCTCTGCTTATGCCTCCTCTGCACATTTCAGAGCTGCAGAGTAGGAAGACAGATAGATGACTTATTTATCTATTAAAATGAAGATTAAATTGTATAGTGCCCAAGTCACATGTTGATGTTTTGTGTGCTTTTAGCCTTACCTTCTTCAACATTCTGTGCAATACTAAAATAAAACTGCAGTCACTTTAAAACATTCTTGTTCTCTGCACTTTAAGTATGCTTTTACCAAATGAACATGGGCCTTCATCTGTATCTTAGACCCAGGGAACAGGGCTTTAATTCTTTTGTGTCCCAGAAAAATCTGCAGATGGAAGACTATAGATGTTTTATAAGCGTCATAGAGAAATTGTAGAAACCTTTAAATCTAAATATAAAGTGAGATTTTGATGGTGGGAGAAAGCTTTTCTAATGTCTTAGACTCAAATAGTTTAAGAATAAAATACACCTGTGTCCAAATATGACATCTGCTACTTAAGAGTTACAGAAATGTGAGTGAAATCTTCCACTTATATGAGCAGCTTTTCATCAGTGTATGGATGATATGAACACACATCTAATGACACAGTTGTCGGGAAAACTAATGGATAAACAGTCATGAACTTTGTATTAACACGTAATCTGTATCCAAGTTTTGTATCAGTGACTATGATACTAACTAGGAAACTTACCATTCTGATATTCTCTTTTATATATCAATAAAATAAGTAATATTCTTTTGTGGGGTTATGGAATATCAACTGAGACATGTAGGAAAATGCCTACTGTAGTGTTATTGGGTGTTTAAAGCATGCAAATTGGTAAATGTTAGAAATCAAAACAATTACATTTGAATATTTGGGCTTTATGTGCCTTTCTTGTTTCCTCCGCGTGCTCCCTCCCTAAGTGGCCACATTTTCAGAATTATTTGCAGAAGAAATGCAGAGATAACAGGCTCCCAAGCAAAGGAAATTCAATCATAGAACTAGAGAGACGAGTTTAAATGCCACAGTTCTCCACGGAAATAATGAGAGATGTGGACTTGTCTGATCATCACAGTGTTATTTCACTATTAAAATGTCATTAAACCTCACAATCTATCATCACAGAACTGGAAATTAAATTACGGAATATCTATATAATTAAATCTCACATAGCCAATAAAGGGCATCTTATATAGAATGTTTGACAAACTTATCTCATCATAGAGGTCTCCTAGTGTGATTTGTAAAAGTATTGGTCCCATGGAAGATTTCCTGTAATAAAACCTACACAAAGAAAGACTGGAAGTATTTTTACCTAGTACCCCAAGTGACTTTTCTTATCAGTGAAATTTGTGAGGTTCTCTTTTAGAAAAAAGAAATATTTTTAATACTGTGTGAAACCATGCTATTAAATAATACATGCCACAAGTTTAATTTTTTTTTTTTGCAAAAATAATTTAAAAGGAGCAGTAGGTCTGTGTGGTAGAATAGCTGTGGTTTCAGGCACCATGATCATGGCTTTCATATTAGGAGACATGGTTTAAATATTGAAACTACTTTCTCCTAACTACATGATTCAAGTACTGCAAGTTGCTGTGCTGGGATACCTTCATTTTTTTTGAAGGGGGGTGGGAAGACATAACTTATGCACCATTGTGAGTATAATATAAATCAAATTATTGCCAGTATAATTAGGGGTGTTTCTACTTCTTACCATGAAGATATAAGATGGTGTTGACTGGTACCAATAGGAAAAATCAGAAAACTTGGGAAATAATTTTATGCAAAGATTAGGTAACAGACAGCTCATGCTGGTGTGTTTCAAAGGAAATGGGCATAATGGAGGCACACTTTTGCCTAAAGATAATTTTTAAGAGGTGGGGGATGTGTAACACTCAAAATCTAGCACTCTTGCTGAAATTGAGAAATAAAATGGAATTTGGGAAAGATAAATTAGGGAGAACATATAAAGCAGAGAACCTTGAAGAATGAAAAGGCCGAAAATAGGTGCAAGAGTCTCCATGCATGTTTAGCTAATTTCACTATGTGTATGTACAAAGCCAGATTTATTTATTTATTTATTAAAGATTTCTGCCTCCTCCCCGCCACCGCCTCCCATTTCCCTCCCCCTCCCCCAATCAAGTCCCCCTCCCTCATCATCCCGAAGAGCAGTCAGGGTTCCCTGCCCTGTGGGAAGTCCAAGGACCTCCCACCTCCTTCCAGGTCTAATAAGGTGAGCATCCAAACTGCCTAGGCTCCCACAAAGCCAGTTCCAAACTAGGCACATTCCAAACTAGGCAGTTTGGAAGCCAGAAGATATTAAGAGTCAAATGAAAAACAGCCAGATTTATCAAAGACTGGTGTTTGCTTATGCTCCTTCTAGCCAGAGTAAGGGAAGGTAGACACAGGAGACATTTTGAAGAGACCTCAGAATATCCATGTTTTAGTTAGTTGGGCTGAATTAAGCATGGGATCATGGATGCTCTAATCTATAATGGCTTCATAACAGGGCTACAAATCCATGATGAGCTAACTGTATTCCATGGTGTTGGTCGCATCTTTCTGAAACTGAGGGTTTATAAACACATGGCCTTAGTTAGACACCATGAACATAGTAATTCTTTTACAGCAAAACATTTATTTGTGGCCGCTAGCTTACAGTTCAGAGGTTTAGTCCATTATCATTATGGTGGGAAGTATGGTGACTTGCAAGCTGGCATGGTGTTGGAGAGGTAGCTTAGAAGTCTACATCTGGATCAGCAGGCAGAAGGAAGAGAATGCCACACTGGGCCTGGCTTGAGCATCTGAGACCTTAAAGCCCATCCCAGTGACACACTTTCTCCAACAAGGTCACGCCTACTCCTACAAGTCACACCTCCTCATAGTGCAACCCCATGGGCCTATGGTGGGCATTTTTATTCAAACCACCACAACACATTCTGTGTTTATAAGATGTCTCTAGCCATCTACAATCTCAGATTTGAGAATTTCAGACTGAATCATTTATACACCCTGAAATATATACTGCTTAATAGTAAATATTGCCAAAGTTTATACTGACCCTTCCTCCAAATAACTAACAAACTGTAATATAACTTAAAATCTGAAAGTGAAAAAATAAATACTACTCAGAGCCATTCAGCAAATTTAGCATACTATAATAAAAATGATAATTTCCTTTAATAAGTAAAAAGTTTCTATACAGGTGCCCTGGGACATTGGAAGTTTCCGGACAGAGAAGGTCATGGGAAGATAGAATTGCTCTCTAGAATGCCCAGAACACACAGAATGCCTGGGCTAAATGAATGTGGTTTGCTCTACATGTTGCTAAAAATAATTAAATCTTTAGAGATATAGAATCAAACTTTTACATTTTAGAAGTATATTTATACAAGACTATCAAAATAATAAACTTGCTGTGTCTTCAGTATCAGGAACCTTGCATTAGTTTCTGCATATGTATCTGTTGTGGGAGCTGCGGGCTGGCATTCCTGCCACCCAGCCTCTGGGCCGCCTGGCTAGCTCATGTCCCGAAATAACAACACACAAACGGTATTCTTTTAAACACTGCTTGGCCCATTATATCTATCCTCTTCTCAGCTAAGTCTCATACCTGGACTAGCCCATTTCTAATAATGTGTGTAGCACCCCAAGGTGCGCTTACCAGGAAGATTCTAGCCTACGTCCATCCTGGGTTGGAGCTTCATCGCGTCTGCCCTTGAGAGCAGAGCTATGGCATCTGAGCTCACTTCCTCTTCCTCCCAGCATTCTGTTCTGTTTCCTCCACCCACCTATGTTCTAACCTATGAGGGCCAAGCAGTTTCTTTATTTTTTAAACAATGACCTTCCTCTATCATGTATCTTTATAACTTAAGACCTTATAAGTGATTCAAAGAAAGACCTTAAATAGTACCATGCCCATCTATCCTGCATGCCACCAAGGAACATGACTGGGTCCATGGTTCTAGTGCAACCTGGTTCTGGAGTGATGTCCTCCTTGAACCACATTACCAGCAAGGCCACAAGCACCTCTAGCTTCTGGGCTGCCTTCACTAATATCCATGCTGGAGTCTGAGGGTCACTATGCTGCGGGAACCATGCCAACCTCGGTGGCCTGCACTGCCACCTGTGATCATGGTGTTGTGCAAGTCTAAACTGCTGCCAAGGAGCCTGTCTGGGTTGATGGCCCCACCACAGTGAGGGTCCGCATCAATACATGAGCCTGAGGTTACCAGTGAAGGTAATGCAGACGCCCAGGGTCTAGACCTGTCACCAAAAAGCTGACTCCACTCCCTAATAAGAGAGCTGCTCCCCCACATTTGAAAAAGTTTGTCCTAACCCTTACCATGGGCCTGGGAGAAATGGCTTTGCCCCTCGCTGGAGAGGAGTGGTCGCAGTGGCCTGGATAGTCCCACTCAGCTGCCACCGGGCACACATCCAGAGTTTAGGGTTGGCACACCCTAACGTCTACCACATCTATGAACTATGGAGTGTTTGAAAGAACTAATTTTGTGTAACTGTAATTGCAGAATCTCCATGACTGGGGCACCAACAGGACATCGGAGAGTCCAGTTTTGATGGTGTGCCAAAGCCAGAGGTTTTGAACCTGACCAACAAGTTATTACACAGTGATCATTTGCAAGCAATGCTGTTTGAACAAATGGTTGTGTATACTGTGTAATACAACACAACTCCAGGTGCCACTAAGATGAATGAAGAGGTGATGGAAAAGCAGGAAGGATGGAGGAGCAAAGTGTTTTTCCTTTTTGAAAAAAACTGTTTATTCTTATCTTTTTTATTCTTTTTTATAGTTTTATTTTGGGGGTACACTGTAAGAGTGAGGGGTAGATATAAAGGGACTAGAGATGGCAGGATTGGGGTACATGATAATTCACAAAGAAGCAATAATAAAAAAAATGATGTCACCTAAAGACAAATATTCCTGGCACAATGGAAGCATCCTACGATTAATGCCATTCTTCCAAACTATGACAGTCCAATCATAACCCAACTGTGTCCATACTGGGAAAAATAGCTTTTAGCAGTTTTTGCCCAGGTACACATTGAAAGTATAGAAACTAACAACCGTGTTAGCAACTCCTCAAATGCTGAAACTATTGATTTTTCAGGATTCCTAAATTTCTTCAGCTGAGAAAGTGAAGCTGACCAACACGATGAAGCATATAAGCCAAATGAAATGTAGTCAATATTTCTAAAGAAATAAAAAAGAATTCCAGGGGAAATGGCCAACCAGTGAAGACTTCCTCAATCTGGTTAGAACTCCAAGCAATATTTTGTCCTCAAGAGATTCTGAGTTAAGATCTGTACTCCATTTTTAAATTGGATTATTTGATATTGTGATGTCTAGTTTCTTGAGTTCTTTGTATATTCTGGATATCAGCTCTCTGTCAGATGTGGGGTCAAAAGATATTTTCCCATTCTCTAGACTGCTATTTTACCTTGATGACTGTGTCCTTTGCCTTACAGAAGCTTCTCGGTTTAGGAGGTCCCATAACAAAGAATTCTCAACAGAAAAATCTCAAATGACCAAAAGGCACTTAGAGAATTTTTCAACAATCTTAGCCATCAGGGAAATGCAAATTAAAACAATTCTGAGATACCATTTTACCCCTGTTAAGATGTCTAAGATCAAAAAAACTAGTGACAGTTTATGCTGGAGAGGATGTGGAGTAAGTGGATCACTCCTCAATTGCTCATGGGAGTGTGAACTTGTACAGTTGTTTTAGAAATCAGTATGGAAGTGTCTCAGAAAAATGGTAATCAATTTACTTCAAGACAATTCTAATCTTGCGCTTATACCCGAAGGATACACAGTCATACTGCAAGGACATTTGCTCAACCATGTTCATAGCAGCATTATTCGTAGTAGCCAGAACCTGGAAACAACATAGATGCCTCTCAACTGAAGAATGGATAAAGAAACTGTGTTACATTTACACAATGGAATACTACTCAGTAATAAAACAAACAAACACACAAAGAAACAAAAAAACAATGACATCTTGAAATTTGCAGGCAAATAGATGGAACTAGGGGGAAAAAAATCCTAAGTGAGGTAATCCAGACCCAGAAAGCCAAACACTGTATGTACTCACTCATAAGTAGGTATTGAACATAAAGCAAAGAATAACCAGTCTACAACCCCACAGAAGCCAGGAAACAAGGAGAACCCTAAGAGAGAGATACATGGATCTCCCTGAGAAGGGGAAATAGACAAGATCTCCTGAGGAAGGTGGGAGTGTGTGGCTGGAGGCAGGTGGAAGGGAAGTAGGGAGAAGAGAAGGAGAGGGGGGAGGAGAACATGAAGGAATGGGAAGGTTATATTGGGCAAAGGACGGAGAGAGAGAACAAGGAAAGAAATTTCTTTATAGAGGGAATACTTATGGGGTTAGTGAAATACCTGGTACTAGAGAAATTCACAGAAGTCCACAAAGGTGACCCCAGCTAAGACTCAAGCAATAGTGGAGAGGGTGCCTTAACTGCCTGACCCCTGTAAGCAGATGATGACTACCTCAATTGTCATCATAGAAGGTTCAACTAGTAACTGATGGAAGCAGATACAGAGATCCACAGCTAAGCACTGGGTAGTCCAGTCATAAAGAGGGAGCATGAAAATATCAGCAAAAGGGTCAAAGTCATGATGGGAAAACAGCTAAACCAGTGTTTATCCCTAGTGCATTAACTGGGTTTTTTTTGGAGCACATACCTTATGGATGGATAACATGCTCAGACTAGATTCTGGGACAAGGGCCTTGGTGCTGCCTCAAGTGATGTGACAGACTTCGTTGACTCCCCATGGGAGGCCTCACCCTCTCTGAGGAATGGATGGGGAGTTGGGTGAGGGGAAGTTAGGGGGAGCAGGAGGAAAGGAGGGGGAGAGGGACCTGGGATTGGTATGCAAAATAAAAAAGATTGTTTAAAAAATAAAATAAAAAGGGAACATGACTCTGAAGAGAACTGAGGTAGTAGGATGAATATTATCAGAGCACATTATACAAAATTATGAAAGAATGAATAAAATTTTGAAGTACAACAAAGAGAGAGGGAGAGAAGAAGAGAGGGAGAGAGAGAGAGAGAGAGAGAGAGAGAGAGAGAGAGAGAGAGAGAGAGAGAGAGAGAGAGAGACAGAGTTGAAACATTAAAGAAAATTCAGTAATGGAGGGGGTCTATGACTTTTCCCAGGTAAGAAAATTCCTTCTGTCAGAGCAGTACAAAGAATCAACTGGATGCGTGCCAGTCACTATCTGGCAGGCTCTACCTTACTTGCCTATTGTAATTAAGACACAGAACAGACACACCCAATGGGTACTGATGTCCTTGGAGTTTCAGGTATTTCATGTCATGCTTCTTGGGAAGAACAGAAAGGTGAAAGGTGGTTCTAGAATTTGGTCTACCTGCTGCCTTCAGCATCACAGCTATCAACTTCCAAGGTAACTTTCAGTTTGTGAGATCTCTTCCTAACTAATAAGGCTGGGGCTTTTTTTTTTTTTTTTTTTTTTTTTTTTTTTTTTTTTTTTTTATGAACTACAGATCTGGAACAAAGATCTTGTCACCTGCACCCTTCAGCACATCAGTGTCTGGCCTACCTAGTCTTTATAACTGCCTTACATCCTTCCTTTACTCATAGTTTACAGAAGGCCAGTTTGGGATTCCTTGACTTGTGAGTGTTCCTCAGGCAGTTCAACCCTTTACTAAAGGAGAAATAATTTTGGCAGTTACGCTTAGGAGAACATGCCCAATATCATTAAAGCTATAGAAATGTGCAATGTTAAATGATCATTGCATTTCATTTGAATGAGTAAAATTTTAAAGCTGACCTTCCAAGTAATGTCAAAGACCTGGCTTAGTGAGAGTTCTCCTAAGTTTGGGCATAGATGCCTAATACAGCTACTTTAGTAAAGAGCTTGACAACTTCTGATAATGGAAACCAAACTCTTAGATAGACAATTCAAATTTTAGTTACTAAAAGAGTAAAGGCTTGGGTCTATAGAAGTGCTTAGACTCAAATATCTGCAACAGCTAATTACTAAATTTAAAATTGGAAAGTACCCAAATGTCCATCAATGAATAAGTTCATAAACAAACTGATTTATATCCACACAGTAGCAAACTGCTGAGCAGTAAAAACAATGGACAGTTGATACAAACTTCATCCATGATGAAACTCAAGGGCATTTTACTAACTGGGAAAAACATTGGCACAAATGGTTGTCTCCTGCCATTTTGAAAGCATGCAGTTTAGTAATTGCAAGCCATGTAGAAAAGAAAAGTCAGAGGAGTGTATGTAGGTATCTCGGTTAATTTTCTGTTGCTGGGACAAAATACCCTGACAAAAGTCACTTACGGCCTTCCTTCCTTAACTGACAGTTTGCAGTTCAATCATGGCAGGGAAATGCAGTCTGAAGCCTCTGCTGCATTGTTGGGAAGAAGAGAATAATGGATGCTTGGGCTCAGCTTGCTTTTTCTTTCTTTCTTTTTTTTTTTTTTTTCAGCTCAGAACCCTGTCCCAGGATGTTTTGTCACTCACAGTCTGCAGTTCTTTCACCTAAATTAACCTAATCAAAATAATTCCCCACCTGCATGCAAAAAGGCTAAGGTAATTTAGATAATCCCTCCCAGGTGTTTCTGGAGATCTGCCTCCTAAGTGTTTCAGAATATCATCACATTGACAATGAAGGTTAACCATCGTGATTTGCATAAGAGAAGTGTGTCAGATGAGGGAGATATCCTCTACCACCATTGTGGTGATTATATAGCTCGGGTTAATCAGACACTTCAAATTGCACACTCAAAATGGGTATATCATCTTCCACATAAAACTTGAATAATTTAAAACAAAAGAAGAAAATAATATGGAAATGACATTAGAAGATTTAAAATGCTTTTGTTATTAGTGAAACAATAGTCCCAGGCTCACAGCTGCATACCATTTCCCTTTACTCAGTTCTGCCCAGACTCATTCGTCTTCCTAAACTAATCTCTGGTTTTTGGTTATTTGTTTTGCTTTGTTTTCTTGCTTTTTTCTTATTTACAGAACATTTCTCTCACTCTTTGCAATGTTTTTTTTTTTTTTTTTCCTGTGGTATATTCTTTATCTATATACTCCTCCGATTTTGATAGTTGTCACAGGTCATCCCTTGACCCTTCTAATGTGTGCTTTTTTTTGTATTCTCAGATCATCTTAACCTAACCAGTTGCTTCTGTTGCTATGTAACAAATCACAGTATACAGTTCTAGCTCTCTAATTCTAAGCATATGTTATAAGTTGACTCTTGAATAACCTATGGATACTTCAAGATCAATAGATTTAACAGATCTTGGATAAATGACAAATGGATAAAGACAAATAGCACTACCATCCAATCTAGCATCTGTATCACAAACAAGAGAGATATTCCTTACTTAAATTTCACTCAATTTGACATTCCATTCTCCTTGACATTTCATACCTCTATTATTTACTACTTTTCCATGAGTATTACAGATGAATTCTTCATTATCTCTCAACTGATGATTATACGCTCCTAAATGATGATATTCAGCTATTACTCTTCCATTTCTTATGCTAAAGCAGTGGTTCTCAACCTGTGGGTCTTTACTTCTTTGAGTGTCACATATCAGATATTCTGCATATTAGATATTTACATTGTAATTCATAAACAGTAGCAAAAATACAGTAATGAAGTAGTAGTGAAATAATTTTATGGTTTGGGGTCACAACAACATGAGAAACTGTATTAAAGGGTCACAGCATTAGGAAGGCTGAGTGCATGCTGTGAATATATTTTATTACCATTGGTAATATAGAAGTTGATTTGGCCAATAGCTAGGTAGAATAGAGCCTGGCAGGAAATCCAAGCAAAGAGACAGGGGAAAAGGGTGGACTCAAAGAGACAACAGAAGCAAGATGTGAGGTAGCAAGCCACAAGCCTTGTGGTAAAATATAGAATAATAGAAATGGATTAATTTAAGTTGTAAAAGTTAGTTAGTAATAAGTCTGAGCCATCAGCCAAACAGTTTGTAATTAATATTAAGCCTCAGAATGGCTATTTAGTAACTGGTGGGTGGGAGAGAGACTTCCAGTCACAGTTGAGAACCACTGCTCTAAAGAACAGTTAACATGATTTGCAGGAAGGAAAGAACAGATTATATGATCTTTTTCTATACATTCTTGTAATTCAATGTCTATACATGAAAGTCCAAGCCCATTTCAGTTCATAACATATTTCCTGATGTGATGCAGTCTTCCTTTTTGACATCCTCATGATCTACTCGGCATCTGTACTCTTACGTTTCTCATGTTTTCCTTTCTGCTTGGATTTCCTTAGAATGCATAGCCTAAGGATCCTAGAAGATAGCTTTGTGCAGTAGAAGAAATTCTTGAGCCATCTACTCCAGCCATAACTGACTAACTAGAACAGAGTCCATTCCTGCGCTGTGCTTACTGCACTATATTGTGACACTCCTCTAGGTTCTTCTCTCTTTGAAACACCACATGCCCCCATATGTTCTTTAAATTCTGCAGATTTTTACCAATATTTCTTTCATGTCCACTTGAGGGAGGACATATACAATTCTGTTTACCATCTTCAAATTACTTTGAACCATCACATACTTCCACCATCCTTGCTACAGCCTTCTCTCTTGATCCTACCTCTACCTTGTTCTCTACAGTTCTTTGTCTACATCAAACCTAACACAAATTTCCCAATGCCACAACTTTTGCTTTCTTGCCAACATTGCCAATGAATCACCATGTTGAGAGGCAAGTTGAGGTTTCTTTTTTAAAAATATTTATTTATTTATTATGTATACAATGTTTTGTCTGTATGTGTCCATGGTGTCTAGAATTGGCACCAGATCTCATTATGGATGGCTATGAGCCAACATGTGGTTGCTGGGAATTGAACTCAGAACCTCAGGAAGAGCAACCAGTGCTCTTTTCCACTGAGCCATCTCTCCAGCCCCCAAGTTCAGGTTTCACTAGAGGTTTTGATGGTTGTTATTTTGTTTTGTTTTGTTTTCACTCAGAGCATTAAGGAACTATGCTTGCTCTGAGTAATCAGACTTTGCTATTTTTTCTTTCTGTGTCTTTCTTTAATAAGCTTTAAATAGTTACTGTGTGACTGAATGGATGCTTTGTGACTTCCCTGCCTTCCTCTGTATAATTTCTACTTTCCACCATGATCCTAGACTGGGCTTTCATACTTCATTCTGTGCTACTGAATCTTAATGCTAGGCGTGTCTAAGGCATTACTAACTGCTATTTTCACTGAGTTTCCTGTCTTGTTTCCTCTGTGTGATGTATATCTTCCTGACACATGGCAAGGTAATTGCCTAATTTCCTCTCTTGCTAAGGTCATACAGAAAATGCATACTCCTGCTAACATTATCCTGCCTGCTAAGCTTAAAGGTACTGGCCCAAGAATTTAGCCGCCATGTCTGTTTTCAGCTCATTGACCATGCCTTTATGATTGACAGGCACTTATTGCAACTAGTGGGAATATTTGCTTAATAACAGGCTCCCAATATCACTAACTTGAGAAATGTAAACCACTGCAGTTCCTAGACGTTCAGCTTTAGCAGATAGAAATTGCTTCTGTCTAAATTACCAAACCAGAAACTTTGAGAAGGAATGGAGACATATGAAAAAAGCAGCCCAGGTGGACCAACAGATACAGTCATAGACTAAATCAGACGATGGTGACACTTCAGAGGTAAATGCAGCTAATGAAGGACACCTAAATTGTGACAGATCCGGGATTTCAAGAGACACTAATAGATTTTGTTCTTTGTGTCAATGGCCTTGCAAGCCCTTTAACAAGTGTCACTCTCCAAAGGTTCTGAAAGGTGGTGAGTGATGAACAATCAAGACCAAAATTAATAAGCAGATTGTCACCAATCTCATTTGACAGAGCTCTAGAGTGACAAGTACAAGTGATAATCGAAAGAGCCAAGGTGAACTGACAGGAAGGTGAGTGAAAGGGGGATGAAGATAGGCCATAGATGAAGGCCATGTTTAAATCTACTTCGGTATCTTCCTAGTTTTTATAATAAAGTGCAACCATTGCACTTTGACCCTCAGAGTGTCATTTCATTGACAATTTCAGCTTAATATGTTCCACCAAACTGTAGAGTGAACAGAGGACTGTCCAAGCACAAAGAGTCAGAACATTCTGTCCTCCTCACTGAGAACTCACCACAATGCCTTTTGTCTTTCAACTCATTCATTCTTCCTGATCTGATGGGGCTCTTTGTAAATATTTTCCTTCTGAATCTTTCTCCATTGCTATACTCTGTCTTCATGGTGCTGGGAAAGATGATGAGGAAAAATTTTAAGAAATGTCATTAAGACTCAAGTGGAACAGAAAAGTTATTCTCTGTGTGGAAGCAATATGTTGAAGTAAGGGGGTCAGAGTCTGTGTCAAGAACAGGATGGATGAGTCTGAGAGGAGCAGTGTTGGAATAGCAAAAAATTAATAAAATAGATAAAATTGAGGAAGCAGTCAGAGGGAACATCGGAAACAAAGAAAAGAATCATGGACAGACAGTCAAAATCATATTCTAAGAATGCACAATTGCCACTTCTAAGGAAAGAGGCAATATCTGAGAATACTGGAATGTTGCGCTCCTGGGGTGCTTAAAGACAAGCCAGGTATAGAAGAAATACTCATATCGATTAGGGTTCCACCAAAAGTCTAAGACCCTTATCTTTTCCCTTAGCCTGGCTAAGCCTGACTTCTCATTCAGTAGTGAGCTCTTGGTGTCTTTGGGACAATAAACATGCAACTCAATGCCTGCATACACTTTTTACAGCTCAAAATCCCAAAGAACATACATACCTAGAAATAATTCTGAAGAAATCCATTGAGCTTCCTTTCAGCTTTAGTTTGAGATGTGTGTTTTTCTTTAAACCAATCACAGTGATCAGAGTGACAGTGAGTCTATTTTAACTCATGGAGTCTATATTGTGGTAACTCCCTGTAGGCTTTGATGAGGAATTCAGTTCCCAAACCTAAGTAGTTTGTATAAAAGAACATAATAGTCTTCGTACATAATCTTTGAACCACCACTTTGCTGTGCCTTTGGATATGTCAAGGCCCAAGAAGGTCCAAGAGAGAATTTATAACTTTAAAATTAAGTCAGAAAGAGCCTAGAGCAGCTCCAAGAAAAAGCTACGCAGGTATAAACCAATAACAACTAAATGCTCTTCTTTTCCAAGCTATCTCGCCCTCTAATAAGCAGTCTACTTTGATCAGTTCATCCCTGCAGGGCCTTGGTAGGTGAGTTTGATTTTTATTAAATGTGCTTCTCTTCCATAATTCTCTTTGCATTCAGGGCCAAGAGATGCAGGCACATAGCCAAGTACCAGAGCAGTGTTAGAAAAATCTGCTGATTGACAGGATATATTTCACTTCTCACAGCTGGATTTGGCTACCTGTAGGGTTGGGTGACCTTGGGGCAGGCGCTTAACCTCTCTGAGTTTTCTTCTTTCTGCTTTTGACGGAGGATTAATCCATTATTTTTGCCTTCCATGCATGGAGCGTTGTAGAGACTTCATAGATGGTGGGAAGTCTGGTTGTATGCCAGATGGATGATTTATGTACTCTTAAATTACTGTTTTTGTCCAACTATGCTCACCTACTGCCCTGAATCTTCTCTCCTCCTGAGGAAATGATCTGTCATTTATAGCTCTTGAGAAATTTTGCAAAATTAGTTCTCTCTGAGCCTGTGTGTGGGTGAGGGTAAGAGGAGGAGGAAAAGAGGATGAAAACAGAATGAGGAAAACTGAAACAAAGACCTTGGAAAATAAAGGAGTTTTATTTCAAGCTTTGCTTCAACCCTGACTCTGATGAGAGCCAATTTATTTATTTATTGTCCAGAAGTGCTAAGGAGATGTTTCCGTTGTTGGATTCAGTTCCCTGTCCTGTCTGTCCTCTGCTTACAGAGCTGACTTTGCAAATAAGGCTGACATGAAGGAGCCTCAGGAACTTTTCTGGATATTCCACAACTTGAATAATTTATCCCCAGATAACAAAAACAATTTAACTTTAAAAGGAAAATAATTATCAGTTGCTACCAACAAAAATGTAATTATTGATTAATACATTCAACTATGTCCTAAGCAACCAAATGAAGCAACTTATTTATTTAACAAATACATGTATCCAGACTGTCTTCCATAGTCACTTGGTCACTGGGAAACAATAATCAACCAAATATACTGTCTTCCCTCATGGTACTTGAGTTCTAGCAATAGGAAGTAAATGATAAATACTTTACTCAGACATAAAATAATTTCATACGGTGATAATAGCTATGAAGAGAACAAAATCAGTAGTAAATAACTGTATTTGAAACCTATTTAGACATCATGGTCGAGCTTATCAAAGGATGAGAAGGGTCTGAAAATGACAATGAAAGGATTAGGAATATTGATCAGTTCAAAGGAACTGAGTGTGTGGGAACAAAGTCTGATTAAGAAGTCTCTCAAGTTCCCATCTATCATTAAAAAGAACCCTCTTCTGGTTTGGTTGTCCTCACAGAACCTACATGAGTTCAGTTTTTATTGGTGCATTCTCCTTTCCCATCAAGACTCTCTTTCCTAATAGAACCAGCAGATTCTTGATTCTAGGAAGTTCTGCAGTACAGCTTTCCAAGATGGTGAAACAACTGGTCACCAAATACAAAGGGCAGAAGATAGGAAGACATTTACATTGGGAGATAAAAGGAAATTTAGTGTTGTCTGATACAGGCTGAGGCTATGGAAGACTTGAGGCCAGGAAGGAGGCGCTTTCTACAATAGAAAGATATTTTAGGGTTGGATTCTCTGTTTTCAAATATCAGGGGTACTACCACATGGGATAGTGGCTTTATAGAATTCTTCCCTGTTGTAAAAATCCCTTCATGACCCCTAGAACCTAGTGAAGGAGCCAGAAATAAACCATGTTCAACTTACAATGAAACTCCAGATCCAGAGGACCAGTAATTTGGAAGAATATTCAAATTTAGAGTCTAGTGCAGAGCTGAGGCCATACAATGTGTTGTGTAGGCTTTAAACTTTCCCAAAGGGAGAATATGAGACCTCTCATGGCAGAAAAGACATACAAATTTTTACTTCTGCCTCTCCTACTTTAGATAAACACTAATCCAACCACAGAGTTTTTTACTATTAAATTTGGGCATTGCCTCAATCCATTCAGCCACGAACAGTAAAGGAATAAATAAATCCTATCATCAATTTTAGAACATATGACCTTAAGGTTCATTCTAACTTTTAATTATTTAATTTTTTTGTGATGATCCCATTTAATCCAACTAAAGTTATATATATGAGATCATGAGGAAAATGTTTTCACTAATCACTATATAAAGTATGTGTCCTGAAAATGTGTTCCTAGTAGTCTGGTACAGCTGAAAGGTAGCAATGCAAGCAGCAGAGTATAAGCTGAGTTCTACACACAGCAAAAGGTACTAGAAGATTGGAAGAGACAGAATTCAATGCTTATTGGGGATGAGGGGGTCTTACATAAGACAAAGATAGGATCTTGACAGAAAGCTTGTGTTTTGAGTAGAGCTTCATGTAGATGACATGAAAGAAGCGTATTCGTTGTTAAAAACCAAATGAGAAAATGTGTTCAGGCTTACAGGAAATTGGATGCATCAGAGAATTAACTCTTGAAGGCAGAGTTTAGATTTTACTTTGCATGCTCAAGTAAATGGACTTGGCTTGAGAAAAGGCTCATTAATTTATAATAATGTACGCAATGAAATACCAAGAAGAACAAAGAAATCATGCTTATCATTAGGAAGTTTGTATCTGGAATGGAGAATGAAGAGACATTTTGGTAGCAGAAAACTTGAGTTCTGGTTGCAATTTTTTCATTTCTTGTATCTAAAGTGACAACCTTGATGAATCTGGAGCAGTGAGTAGAGCAGATGCTTCAAGACAAATTGCTTGATGAATTAGCAAGATTTGCTGGGAGGGGAACAGGGAGCATTTCAAACACATTGTCCCATGTTTCCCACCCCAAGAAAGGCCTTTGTCAAGGTCTTCACTCCATATTCCATAATTCCTACCACAGTTCCTCGCTTACAACAGCCTCACCAGACAGCAGGAGGAAAAAATGAAACTATGTCAACAGAAAAATACATCCACAATATTGGCAACAGCAGAAGAAAACTCCTGGCTACTATCTGATGCTTTGAGATACACTCTGAAAAAAAATGGTTCCAGCAATATCCTTTCTTGGCCATCAGCCATGGCAAAATCAGTCCCTTCTGGTCCTTTACAAATTAAATAATCATAATTCTATTCATCATGAGAATATACACAGAAGGAATGCATATGCCGTCAGTTAGTGTGAAGGCTCCCTGGATTTCATTGAATAACTCCAGTGGCTTTGGAGTGACTATTTCCCTTGAGACTGTGAACATCCACTGTAGCAAACAAAACCTTCCAGCTTTCACCTGACTCTACACTGTCTCTGTAATGACCGCATTGGGAGTAGACACTTGTTAGTGATTTCTAGAAGGTCTGCAATTACTAGAGGTATAGAAGGTACAGCAGGTCACTGTACTGGATGACGTATTAAGCACATACAGTCTGTCTCACTCACTACTGTGCACAGGAGGTGGCCTTCCACACATGGGCATTTTCATTCTATACATCTGTGAGAATACAGTAATAGACTAGACTGGAGGTTGTAATAAACAATACAATAGAAAGTGAACAGCCTCAGGGACTTCTGCTTAGGATTCCATCATAGTGGCAATCTGACTTTTCAGATGTTGCCATTATAGATTTCGAGAGACTTCAGAAGCCAGGCTCAGGATTCATTGCTGACATTCCACTATGTGCTGCTCACTGTTCTCGTATGCTTTGAACTGATCTCACTATTATTTCCTTTGTACCTCCCAAATGCTACATTTTGTTTGTCTAGAACCAGATTCCCATGACTGATTATGTAGCATGTTCTTTGAGAAGTTGTCTTAAAAGTTAACAACAGCCTAGATGATGTCACTAGTCTCTGAGATACATGTTTTGAAAAATATAGCATGTTTGTCAGAAAGCAATAGAAATGTGATTTATGCTTTGACTCCTGGACATTGTTAATACACATATGTTCTCTGACCATTCTACTTCCTTAATAATCTTGCCATATCTTTAGAGGTTTACATACTTACTGAGTGAGTAATCAGGCTATACATTTTAGAATAACTAGAAAGGATTTTAATGGTGATACATTTTGTCACTCAGTATATTCTGATTCACTAGCTAAGTCATATTATATTAATTAGTGTTCTCTAGAGGATTAGTATTAATAGACTGAGTATAAATTACAGAAGAGATTTGTCCTAGTGCCTTATCCAGTTTAGACTGGATGGTCTTACAATGGCTGTTTGTATGAGATAGAGGCTGAGAACCCAGTAGTTGCTCAATCTATAAGCAGCCTTAAACTGCTGATGTTGACTTTGAGAGTTTTTGGAAAGATGCTGTTTTTTTATCCCATGTAGAAAGGCTGAAGAAGCTGAGTTCTAATGTTGGCAAAGAATGGCAGTGGCAGTGGTAGGGACAGGGAGAATATGCACCATCACATTGTGGAGTAGAGGTGAGCTGGCAAAAAGCATGTTCTTTCAAATCTTTTCATATTTGGGCAGGCACCGGAATGTGCTGCCCACTAGAATTTTCTCACTGTTAAGTTAATCTTTCCTGGAAATATTCTCATAGACTCTCCCAGGGTCATTGTATTGATTGATTCCACATCCAATCTGTTGACAGCCTAGAATAAGCATCACTCATAGGCTTGTCTAAAATTACATAAGTTCCTTGAAAGGGACCTTTCATTTGATGCCATACATTGGTGCAAGACAATATTTTCTTTATCCAACTGGTAAGAACTAGGAAATGAATGTATGTTTTAGCCAGGGCACATGGTTCAGATGGGAAAATTTATGATTCTCATTCTCAGAAATCAACCAGAGGATAGCTGGAAAGGTGTCAACCAGAAAAGGAAATCAGGATTGCTAGGGAATTAATATATCATTATTTGTGCTTTTGCTTTACTTCAAAACATATTTTAAAACTGACTATTACTTAAAAGTACCATACATCAGTCCATGAGCAGTTAGTTTTCATACAATTTAATATTTGGTAGATGCTACAAGCACAATAAATAAAACTAAATCTATTTGGAACTCAGAAATGTTAACTGTGTCTGACCAAAGGGCAAGCTCCTTCTTCAGCATTTTACTTAAAGAAGAAAGTAGAAAGCTGTTCTATGGAAGGGTACTAGAGGGCTTAAATATGTGATAATAGCCTCTAAATATATTTGTATTTCATGCCAGCAACAGGAACCGGGATGATGCCATTTCAGTCCTGCTCTTTCTCACCCATTTAAGCTCTAGGTTTCCCAAAGCTTAAGCAGGGTGCAGTGCCAGTTCTTCCCACATGATGGAGATGCAGGGCCACAAAAGGGGTTGAGAACAGTGTATATTTATAAAGCATGCTTTAGAAATACCAAGAAATAAGGATACTCCAGATCACAGGCCACAGTTACTTGAGGGGACCACAAGCAGATATCCTGAGACCAAACACCTGTACCATTACTGTGGATCTCTGCTTGATTCAAAAGTTCTTCTCAAAGTGTTGCTGAGGAAGCAATGAGCCATTCTGAATTATATCCACTTAAAAAAAATAAGAAAATTATTAAATTTCTATCCTACATCTTCCCTGTTGTCTTTCTCTGTCTGAATTACGCCTGTGCTTAAGGGATACTTTCTTGGGAGTTTCTTATTTGATACTTTAGTGGAATTGATAAGCAAGTGGTTTGAGGATCTGTTAGAAAATGGGAGAGGACAATAGCCTACTACCCATGCAAGTCTACTACCCATGCGAGTCTACTACCCACTTGCTCACCGTTCTGCTCATCCGTGAAATATATGAGGGACCTATGGGCCTGGACATGTGAGTGATTATATGTGGATGCATTTTGTGTGTACTTATGCTCATGTATTATGTATGGTATGTACACGAGTGTGTGCAAGAGTATGTACATGTGGGCTTGTGTGTGCATGGATATATACTGATTGGGCTCATGCGTAATTAAGTGGACATGAATATGTACATGACTAAGTTCATGCATAATTACTGTGTATATGTGAGCATTTGTTTGTGTTTGTAGTAGGCTTATGCATGATTGTGTGTCATACTTATGTGTGACCCATATTTATGAGTATGATTATGTACATATGTGATCATGTGTACATGAGCATGCATATTGATTAAACTCAGTGTGATGGTATGTGCATGTGTGTCTCCATTCTCAGTCCTCATCCTCTTTCAAGCCAGATCTCCTAAGTTTCCATCATATTTCTATTGTTCTAAAATGGAAACTGTGTGGGACAGTGAGGGGCTAGGGCCAGAAACTATAGGCATTCCAAGAAAATGAATAAAGAGTGCAGGAGAATCCTTGCTTTCGAGTGTGCTTGTGATGCATGCATGTGTTGTTAGGGGTGACATGAGAAACTGGGCTAGAGGATTAGCCCAGTGCTGATCAAATGTCTTTCCTGCACCAGGAACTCTCTAAATAAGAATCTTTGTTTCACATCTGGAAAGGAAAAAAGTAGGAACAGTGACCAGAAGGTAAGAATAGATGGTGTTAAAAAGAAGGGTGTTTGTGTGTGTTTAGAAATTGTGTCTCTTCTTCATTTTTATTTTACAAAGCCAGAACTCAAATTTTAAGACACAATTGATTTCCAGAAATCATTATTTCTAAACATCCACAGTCAAATCCCCCTTCTTTTATAAGTTCTTTTTTAAAGTTTGAGTGAAATTACTTTGTATTTTTAATCTTCTGTAGGGATAAAAAGGACTGTTCAAATGTCCCTCTGGTAAACACAGGTTTTTTCTTTTCTCCCTCTCACCTTAGCTACCTCTTCCCTTATCTCCTCATTTATGCCACAGAGGGCCCCCCAGTTGGGGAGCCAAGGTAATAATCCCATTCGATTTTTCTCTTTTTTAGTTAAGATGCAAGTAAGAAACACGTTCCCACACACTGATTTTGTAAAGACCATTTTCAAAGAGATGCAAGTTGGAGAGGCTGCGTGGGTGGGATTCAAGGGAGAATATGTTATGAATTTTTGTTATCATTATTATTTACTTACCTTTTTATTCAAGGGCTGCGATGGAAAACCGACAAAACAGCTCCCATTCTATAATCAATTATAGCTGGGAGGCAATAAACATCTATTCAGTGTTTCCTTTGTATTCTCAGATAAAACGATATATTGATTGCCTTTAAAGTTGGGGGCCTTCCCAAACACCAGGTGGGCAGTCATACTGATTTTGCTAATCCAATAATCTCTGTGAGCCTCGTATAAGTGAAGACAACAACACTAAGAATAAAAACTGTAATTTACTCTGATGTTAGCTGTTTAACTTTATAAAACAATGCTATCTATCTGCATTACAAAATTTAATTCTTGCAACTCCCCTATGAGGTAGTTATAAATTTAATGCATTTTAAGGCTGAGAATTCTGGTTTGGGGCTAATATTTGCTCTACTGTATTCTTTTAGATCAAAGGACAGTTAGAATCGCATTTCTTTAGATATAAAACACTGAGTTTAAGTGAGACAGAACAAAGCCAACCAGTGTTGAGGTAGATTCAGAGCTTGGAGTTCCTTTGGAAAGAGATCTGTTTCAAGTTCCAGGTTCACTCTTGGCCATGTGGATCATCTAAACTTTAGTTTCCCTGTCTTTAATTAGAGATACTGTCATGTGCGTCTTTGTAATATTAAATTATATGATTCATGTAAAATGTCCAGCATGTGTTCAATGCATGCCAATTCTTATTACCATCAAATGTAGCAACTTCAAACAATACGAGTGGGTTGGGAGGGTCAGCTAAGCCAATAACATAGGTAAAACACAAGTATAAAGACATCCATGGAATCCTCATAACTCCTATTACAAACTGTGTGCGGTGTCATGTACTGTGGTTCTATAGGTGGGGAGACAGAGACAGATAACACCCAGACTCACTGGTCATACTGCTTGATCTTGGGAAGCTGCTACTGAAAGATTTGTTTGAAAACAAATGTCACAATCCCTAAGGAACTACACTTGTATTCTGGTTTTTGCACATACAACGAGCACATATACATCATGCACATACCTCCATACCACCACACAGGTGCATTCTCACACAGGTACACACATGAACTCCTATAAATAACCACATATGACAATAGTAATGAACATTTCCCCCTTATACTTTCTGGCTCTCAGTGTTTATGGAAAGACTTTAGATGCTCTTAGCTCAGAATCCCAGTATGTAGGCTTGGACTACAGTCCTTTAGAGGGATTTGATGGCCAGGACTGGGGGATCTATCTTTGTGATGTTCAGCTGGTAGACTGATAGAGACTATAGCAGGAGGCCTAATTTCCTAGTTGCTTGGATTCTTCCACAAGGTTGCTTGAGTGTCCATAAAACATGGAGGTTAACTTTGCCTGGGAAGAGTCATCCAAGACAGCATGGTGGCAGCTGCAATGCCATTGCAGTAAGCTTCAGGAGTTTGATTAAAGTTTAGCTGTTTTCATGAGGTTATATGGGTTATTTCTCCCTATAGCTCATATTTCCCGCCTATACAGGAAAGTTGATTAGAATCATTACAGAGCCCATTCCCATAGATTGACACTGAGGGTTTTCACATTAGGAATTTGTTCAGAACCTAGGGCAATGCATGGATATATCAGAAAACATGCGTGAGAGTCATGTGAGTCTCAGTGATCAACAGATCTCCAAAATTATAACCCAGCCATCTTTTCTCAGTTTGTCCGAAGGATTTGAACTTTCTAGTTTCTGTGCTCCAGCCAATCTCAAAGAGGAATACATGTGCCATTGTCCACCTAGAACATTGTTCCTCTAGCTCATCTGAGTTCAAAGATAGACCATTGTTGAGTATTAGGAATCCAGGGTACATCTTGGAGAGATTTTAGTTTGGGGTTTGGGACAGGTGCTGGGGAACTATATTTATCATAACCATCTCTGGAGATTCTTAATATCAAACAAATTTGAGGAAAATTATCATAATTTACACAAGCAATAACATAAGGGGAGGAGACCTTAACACCACTTCAAGGACACAGCCTGTGTTTATGCAGCCTTTGCTGGTGTCAGGTATTCTCCCACTAGGGACCCCTCTGCTACTTGTCTTATGTGTGTTTTTATGGACTCCTATACTGTCCCTTCCACTGCCAGCACTGAATTAACAGCCCATGGAAACACAGAGAATATTTGTATGTTTGGTCTGTTCAGACAGGCAGGAGGTATCCTGTGTGTTTAGAGATAATTTTTTGGTTAAATTATATTTTTTCTTCTCATGTTTGAAGCAACAAATTGGCTGGCTTTTTTGCAGTTACTTCTCTTTCTCCTTCCTCATTATCTACTATGGAGATGAATCTCCTGCTAAAAAACAAACTCTACCACTCATAATTAGTCTGCTTAAAAACTAACATTTTCAGACAAAATATTGCATAGAGAAGGAATAAGTAAAAAGAAACCCTCAACGTGACTTCAGAATATTTCCCAATGTTTCCATGGATCCTGGGTGACCTCTTAACTGTTAAAAAGAGTCAAGTCTGTTCTGTGGAAAAATTATGAGGTTCATTTCTGGGTATTACTTCCCTATTCATGTTCTTTTAATCCAATATATATATATGCATACTTTTTAGTCAAAAAAAGGAACTAAGATGATGAGACTTCAGAGTTGAATGAAATTTGTAATTAGACAATTTTTGGATTAAATTTTCAGTTGTTTGGGAACTGAATTGTAGAACATGGTTTAGTTTAGACACTTTAGTTCACTTTAAACAGTTTACAGACAAAAATCACCAGTGAGACCATTTTAACTTATGAAGCTTACAAGTGATAGCTCATCATTGGTTTGGAGTGTACTATGGTATTGTCCTATTATTTCAGCTTCTCTCTCTGGAAGAAGTAGGCTAAAATCACATGGACCTAGTCTCTTTCATTCTGCTAAATGTTCATCTCCACAGTTGTTTCCCATTAAAAGCTTTTAAGAGTTAGCACATATGTACTCACTCATAAGTGGTCTATAAACATAAAATAAAGAAAACCAGCCTACAAATCACAAACACAAAGAACCTAGACAACAATGAGGACCCTAAGAGAGACATAACTGTATCTAATCTACATGTAAAATAGAAAAAGACAAGATCTCCTGAGTAAATTGGGAGAAGTTGAGGGGGAGGGGAGAGTAAGGGAGCAGAGCAGAGAAAAATGTATATCTCAATAAAATCAAGCAAAAAAGGAAAAAAAAGAGTGACCACAAAAAATAGTACAAGACTGCAAGGCAATGGTTGCTCCTTCAATCACTGGAGACATTTTTAAAATGTTTGTGTGTTTGTGTGTGTGTGTGTGTGTGTTTAGTGTGCATGCATGAATGTAGGCATATATGTATGCATGTATGTATATTTGATTTTTCTGGACTCCTATGTCTGTGGTGTTGGTGGGTGTATGTATCCTGGATGAAGATTGGAGTCACATATCTTCCTTAGTCAATCTCAACTTCACTTGTGGGTTCCTTACTGAACCTGGAGCTCAAACATTTCATTGTTCTAGCTAGTCAGCTTTCTCTAGAGATCATATGTCTGTTTCCTGAAAACTGAGGTTAGTGCAGGATTTCACACTTTCCCAGTTATTTTTCTATGTGATGGAGAGTTGAGCTCCAGTTCTCATGCTTTATCTGCCAAACCACATCCTCAGCCCTAGAGAAAACCTTTTAGAGGATTGCAAAAGATTTAATCTGGCATCATATTTGCCCTGGTTAAAAATCACTGAAACTTTTCTTCTCTTTCTTTGCAGAGAAAACATGTTTTCAAAAGTAAATGATAAATAATCAAGTTCATTTTCCCTCTAAATCAACTGCATGCCTGTAGTACAAATTGGCCAGATTCATCAACAAATGCAGACCTCTGCGAAGTATCTTTAGGCAGACCAAGTCCCACCATGTCAGTTGTTCTTTTTTTTTCTGACATGCAAAGCCTGGACATTGTGACAGGAAATGACTTGGTATAGACAGTGGACACTGAGATATATTCTGTCTAGAAAAAGAGAGAGTTCCTGGTTTGGGGAGAAACAGCTATAAAGTTCCCCAGGAAAATAAACCTTTCTCTTAAAATTTTAAGGTAGATATTGTAGAAGAAGAAATATAAACAACAAACTCTTGCTTCTACTGAAAAACTTACAGTAAGTCTGAAAAGGAAAAAAAAATTGTGATTGACTTTCTGAAGCCTCATAAGCCTCAAGGGTTACTGTGTCAGAACAGTAAGTACTCTGGTCCTGTTAATCCTCCTATGTTCTGGAACTGGTGATTTTTCCAGGACTTAGAGTATGAAGAGCAAATGCCTTCCCATTGAGCACCATCCTCAGCTCTGCTCTCATCCTGAGCTTCCCATTGGCCCCCTCTAGCTTCTTTCAAACACGTGACAACACTATGAATATACAGTCAATTCTCCCTTGCCCCTTATAGATGGAAATTTTGAGAACTAGTCAGTTAAAATGACTCACTTGTGATCCTAAAACAAGTAGCTTAAGGAGTCAGTGCTTATTAATCATCCCTGAATAGGGTGAAACTAATATATATGTCTAAGACTCCTGTAAGCTTTTCTGTTAAGATGACTTGATTCATCTATAACCACAGTGGTCAGAAGAAAGCCTGGCTTAGAATAAATTTTCACTGCTTATTCACTGAGTGAATATTTTAAGATTTTCCCTGCTTCTGGAATGCAATAAATAGATGTATTGGCTTTATATAAAATATAACTGCTTACCTCAATTTAGCAACTCCAGGTTGCTGGAGTGAAGGCCAATATTCAGGCAACAGAGTGTACCTGACACTTAGTAATCCCTCAAGAGTAAGAGACACCCCCTATAAGCAATTAGAGGGAGTAATGAGCATATTACGATGTCCAAGATTTACTGGTAAACCTGTTCATGAGCCTAAGCTTATACATGCCCCAGTGTTCCTGATCCTTTACTGAATTCAGTGGCCCAGAGAAGAGCATACCACAGCCTCACCCTCTAAGTTGCAGGCTGTCTTCACAAGCTATGCACTAATTAGACTCTGATAATCTGTATAAATTAGCATTTGCTAGCGATAAATATCACACATCAAGTTTTAAATAATACACTAGACTTAATTGAATAAATGCATATATTAGGGCCTTATAATGCATATTTTCCAAATGAGTTATTTTCCATGCACAAACAAACAGCAACTCTGATTAATCAGCTGGGGCAATAGTGCTATTAAGGCTGCAGGTACTGTGAAGAAGGTCTCAAGAGGGTGCAAAAGGAAAAAATAAAAATTACTTTTCCTTGGTAATGTTGGATAGATTTGAAATCTCTAACTCTTCAAAATCTTGGTCTTTTGTGGTGCTATCAACACTTCACTCGCAGAATTTGGATTTGAACTTCTAGTCTGTTTTAATTAACTGAAATATTGGGTGTGTGCTGGTGCAGGAGAATTGTCTGTATTCTGTCAATCATGTTATAAATAAACACTGATTGGCCAGGCAGGAAAAATAGGTGGGAAAAGCAGACAGGAAGTAGAAATGATATAATGAGAACAGGAGAATTCTGGAAAGGAGGAAGTTGATTCCTCCCACTCCTGCCCAGATCACTGAAGCAGCAGGATGTGAGCTGCCCCACTGAAAAAAGGTACTGAGCCACATAGCTAACATAGATCAGAAAAATGGGTTAATCAAGATGTGAGAGTTAGCCAGTGAGAGGCTAGAGCTAATGGGCCAATCAGCTTATAATTTATGGAGACCTATGTGTGAATTTTTGGGGGGCTTGCTGGCTGTGGGGTGGGAAAAAAAACCACAATAATAAACAGGACCCTCCATGTTACAATGTGCCTTTAACTTCTTTTGCAAGGTTTCCTACCTAAGTAAATTCATCTTATCATGTAGGGATGGTTAGAAGGAGTTCATGGGACTAGAAATGTAGCCTCGTGATGAGTGATGGAACACTTTCATGCTTGCTGGACAGTATTCTGTCACTAAGCAACACACATAGAACTTTTACACAGGGCAAGATCTTCTTACCAGTGATTAGTTTATAAAAGATACTTGTCAACTAGATGATATTATCATTGTTGTTATGAAAGATATTGAACATTTGTCATCAACTTTCTCATTCAGTCATGACAAGAAATCTTCAAAATTAGATACCAATGTGCCCTCATTTTAAAACTGAAGGAAACTACTTTTTAAAAGGCTTTCTTATTTATCAATTCAACTAATTGTTGTTGGTGATGTTTTGTCAAGGGTTGCAAAGATAGTGGTGAAAATGCCATATCACAGCTTTGAAAAACTTACAGCATAGTGAGTTTAGGGAAAAATATCAAGATATTGTTATTAATTATAAACATTGTGATAATAAAAGTTTATGCAAAATCATAAATGCAAAAGTCAGTGCAGAACCCAAGAAACATTATCCAAGTCATCCTCTGAAAGTCAAGAAAGTTCTCAGATCTTAAATGTGAAGAAGGAAGAGTGATGGCTTCTCAGAAATGAGGGCATATTTTAAGAAGAGGAAATATTCCTCTCAGGGAAAATGTGGGTCTTTGAGAGACAGACAAGTCTGAGTGCCTAAAATCACTCAATCCCTCTAAAATGATGTTCGCCACTTTTAGCACTGCTAGTCTTACCTGACTTGTGTACTCTTGGAAGTTCAGTAGTGTTCCTTCCTCTACTCAACTAAACACCAGCGTCTTCTTTCTCCCATATTACGACAACAGAAACTATCTCCAAATGTCAAATGTTTCTAAGGAGATCCAAATCTTTGCTGCTGAGCCTCACTCTTATTTCAGATGGAGAGTGCAGGGGCGTCAAAAGATGAGGCCATAGGAAAGACTTGCAGTGATGAACATTCCGACATATTAAAATGACTCCAAATTTCCTTATATGTGATTGGGGGCATACAGGGAGATTTTCCTATTAGTAACTGAATAGTATCTATACTCCCCCACTTTACCAGCCTGTGAACTCATTAGCTGCAGCGGTCCACATTGTATCAGCAACCTTTCTCCACCTGCCAACTAGGGGCTAGCTATTAGCTTTTGTTTTTTGTTTTGAGAACCTCATCTTATCCTAGGCTTCTGAGAATGTTTTTGTTATTGTTGCAATCCATGTCCCTGGAAATTTGTCACATAGGCCATGAGCACATATTGTTTTGGTAGCAGAATCTCAAACAGACAACCAGAGCTCCATTGGTTGAGCAGCTCTTCTGAAGCTATTCAGTATGCAGGAAAGTCTCAGAGGTCACAATAATCAACATGGTACAGTCAGTCATATGTATTTTCAACATAACTCATCTTTTCTTGTATTTTTCAAATACTACTATAGTCATGCCACATATAATGGTAACCAGACTTGCAGAAAGCCACCCCTTTCCCTTTAGAGTGTTCCCTTACATCTATCTATTTTCTAACCCAACTCCTGAAAGTCAGTCAGAAAAAGATGAAAAAACCCTCAGTGTTCCCCACCCCATCTATTATAACCCATCTTTTGCACAGAGAAAACAACCTTTCATTCACAGTCCATACACTTTTTATGCTTTTTTCCCCTGTCCTTCTGATTGTCATTCTTTATTTCTATTTTCTGCAATATAAAAATCTGAAGCATCAGCAAAGCAATTTCTGTAGGGAAGAAGGTAGAGAAGTGAGGAGGGAAGCTTAGGCCTTCTGAGGCAACAAAAATGGTATCTCAACCTTAGACCCTATGCAGAAGATGCAGTAGTTCATGTGGGAGCTACCCCTCATGTATCAGAGTACACTGTGTATCTCCGTTGCTTCACCAACTGCAACTGTAGCCCTCTTTTGCTTATTGTAGTCCTCTATTTTATAGTTCTCTGCATTTTAACAACTTCTGTTGCTTTTAATTTTCTTATGAATTGTTGTCAGCCACCATGAGTTCTTTAGGCTGTCATTGCCAGAATGTTGCCATCCTCCTGAGGAGTAGGAGAAGATGATACTTATCTCTACTGCCACTGCCATGGTACCTCATGTCATGTCTGGTTGTAAAGGACTTGTGGCTCTCTAGATCCTTTCCTCATACTTTACATACTTATTAAATGAGAGGTTTCAGTTTTCTTTTGTGATATACAACCTTCCATCTGACAGATGCAGCAACAGATTTTAGAAAGAAACCATAGTATGAAAATATTATTCCCTCTGAATACCAGACTTTGTCTCAGGTCAGGTGACCTGATTTTCCCTAGTTTTCCATAGACCATAGATAGAAGTGTAGCTATAGATATTTATGACAGAAATAAAAGTCTATATATCTGTATCCATGTTTGTTTATTCCACCACTCTCTCAATGTCTCTCCAAACCTTCCCTAAAGACACTCCATGCATTTCTCAAAACTTAGCGTTCATTTGATCCATGGATTCAATGAATTTTCACACCATGTGCAACCTCTAATTTTGAATGTAGCCTACTTACAATGATTTACGTGGAAACGTATTTCCTCATCCTCATTTCTGTGTATTTTTTATTTATCACTTTCCTGTCCTAAAGTAGGTATGTCATAAATAAAACATGAGTTAGTTCATATGTTCTACTCGTATATGAAAGAGACATGGAAGCAAATAGGAGCTATGGACAAAGATTACCCTATGGAGAAATCCAGTGAACTTATCAGAAATGGAATAAGTAACTTGAAATAAGATGAATGCTGTTTTTAATAAATGCAAAATGCATAAACATGGTTGTGGTGATGGACACTTGCAGAGCTGACTGGGTTTATAGGTTATTTCATAAAGTTAAGTCCTTTGTTTAACATTTCTTGAAGCAGAAACCTCTTCTTTTAAATAAATATACAATGTTTTAAAATTTATGCTATAATAAGTTTGTGAAAGGATCAACTTATCTAAATCACATCCAAAATATCCTTCCCTTCTACAGCCTCTTGACCTTCCCACCATATCTGCCTGCCAACTTCATGATCTTCTCTTCCCTTTCTTCCTCCTCTTCCTCCTCCTCCTCCACCTCCACTTCTTTGAGTCCAGTTAGTGTTGACTAAATGTGTGTGAGTTTAGGATACCATCCACTGTGAAGCATGCACAACATACTATGGTTTATACTGCTGAAGAAAGCAGTTTTCAAACTCCCCAAGTTACCACCAACTACCAATTTGTATGAATGAAGTTTTGTGAGATCCCTCCCTCCCTCTCCCTGCTGGAGTGTTGACAGGCATGATCACATACAAATATTATTCCTGAAGTCACATCTGCGTGTGTTCTTGAGTGAAACAGTTCCATCATACTTAGAAGATACTATTTTTCAGTAACCTTCCTTAATTTCTGGCATTTATAATCTTTCTCCTTCTCTTCCAATATGCATCCCAAGTCTTGGAAAATAGAGGATGTGATATAGTTATTCTATTTATGGTTGAACAATCCATATATTATCTTTTGAAAATAACATTTTGGAAATGTTTCTAAATAGAAGATTTAGAAACAAAATTTTCTGTGAACATAGTAGATTGTTACATTTGATCATTTGAGGTTGACGTAAGTATCTGAGCAGATGTCACACCATACTCTACCATTGCCTTTGTGTCCTGTATCTCAGCATCCTCTCATTTGCTTTCATGTACTGAGCATCTTTATGCAGACACTATGCTAAATGGCCTCTTCCATCATCTCACTGGGTCTTCAAAAGAGGCATCAGACTGAGGTGGGATTTTGTCCCTCTGCTAAATAGTTCCATTTATGTTATAGCTTACGTTTTCATATTTTATATATCCATGACACTGATTAAGGTATATGAGTCATCTTTTACTTACATTTCAACTTTCTGCTTTTAATCCTTAAAGTGTTGGACCTCCTGAAGGTTACATTTTATGGGATTATATGTTTAAAAAGTTACATTCTAATGAGAATACTGTTGTTTCTTTGTAATTTCTGCAGATAATGAATGGATTACTTGAAGCCTATAGTAACTTACGATGTACCACCATACTATCCATGAAGGGTAGATTGAGGAAGCACAGGCTCCTACCAGCCATCTCATTTTACCTTTATTTGGACTGTGCTAGGTGTTTGTGTAATATCCTTTTATTGTACAAATTTCCAGTTATCACGGAAAAAAGACACATGGTTTAATTTACAAATGTTGACACTGACAGGTAACAGAGAGGTGAAAACTGATTAGAATTTAATGTGTCAAATCATTTAATTTATCTTCAGAAATTAATTTTAGATGCTTAACAACATGTGACTATAAGTGTGTGCCATTTGTTTAAACTTTATATGGTTTCTGAAATACATTTTCAAGTATTATTTGTATCTCCTGAGTATAATTTAAAGACTTTTGATAGACTTTGTTTAAACCTTCTGAAAATTACAGTTAAGCCTTATTTGATTGCTAGTTAGAGATGGTATCTGAGGGGAAGATTTTTTTCATTTCTAATGAAATAAATGAATGATGAAAAATGTCAATGTTTTTTAGTATTTTTTAAAATTTTCTAGAACATCTGGTATGTACAACAGCTATTAAACCAGAATATTGAATTTTTATTTTCTGGTTCTTTTTCATACCTCATTCTTTCTAGATTGGCAGACATCATTGTGACTAACAGAATGATCTGCTGAAAGACATCTCTATGGAAGCTTTGAGTGTGTGAAAAAGAGAACATACACAGCCATAGAGAATGTGTATGGGTAGGAATAAGACTATGTGACTTAGATAATGCATCTGTCAACATATCTTTCCTTTCATTTCATCCTTACCCACAAGATGATCATGTTTAGTAGCCTAGAACCCAGAGAAAAATAATATTATCATAGGAAAACAACACCATCCCCAGAATTGTGACCCATCTCAGTAGTCTGGGGACAGCCAAATCAACACTCTATAAAAATAACAATAAATTAGAAAGGGGGTCTATGAAAGCAAGCTAATGATCTAGTCTATGCTTCTGCAAATCATTTCCAAACTTTTGGTTTCTTTCAATGACATATAATATTATCATTAACATAAAGAAAAAGGGACCATCTACCCTACAGGGATACTAGGAAAGTTACATGCAATATGACTCTTGGAAGTTTTTTTGGAAATCACATTTCATTATGTGTCATTCTTTACTCATCAGCTGAGATTTACAATATGTCACTTCCTTTCCAATCAGTATGGAGATTTAGATAAGAATGATAGATTGTGGTGTGGTGAGTAGGCCATCTTTCTACATGGTGTAGGTAACAAAGGCCCCTGTGCCTTTCAAAACAATATAGGCTATCATAACTGCTGTAGGATGCACATAAGAACTGAATAGTAAGGACCTATTGTTGAAAATAACACGTGTTTTGGGTTGGGACCCAGACAAATCAACTTGGATCTCCCGTGGCAGCTTCCTCTTATTGGCTAGCCCCCATAGGAATGTGCTCTGTGGACTGCTCAGAGAGAAATTCCATTCGTAGTCTTATTTAGTTGTGGATCCTGCATGTTATACTACAAATGGGCCAGACAAGGAATGTCAACTAGTGAAATGCTAGAAAGCCTGATTGGGGTTAACAAACCACTTACTTGTTGTATTTGAGGCCTTTTTCCCAGGAGAGAATTTATTCTGGTACTGTAATCTTGTCAACATCTCTTAGCTGGGAAGAATAAATTTCCTATTGGAGAAGCTGTTGTTGTTGTCTTACTAAATGATCTCAATGTGTCTGTTGGGCCATATTTTAAATTGATGGAGGAATGTCATTGGCTAATAAAGAAACTGCGTTGGCCCATCTGATAGGGCAGAATTTAGATAGGCGGAGTAAACAGAACAGAATGCTTGGAGGAAGAGGAAGTGAGCTCAGATGCAGGGCAGCTCCTCTCAGAGTCAGATGCGATGAAGCAAGCCGCCAGGTCAGACATGTTGAATCTTTCCTGGTAAGAATGGTGCTACACAGATTATTAGAGATGGGTTGATCGGGATATGAGAATTAGCCAGTAAGGGCTAGAGCTAATGGGCCAAACAGTGTTTATATGAATACAGTTTGTGTGTTGTTATTTTGGGGCATAAGCTAGCCAGGCAACCAGGAGCTGGGGCTGCAGGAACACAGCCCGCAGCTCCTACCACATTAAATACTTTTGATTATTACCATATGGCAGAACTAAAGTCAGCCTTCAATAGAGAATCTTATTTTTTGCAGTAGGTAGCATGTAGTTGGTAACCACACTTGCTTTTCAACCTCTCTGACCCAAATAATCATGTAGAAACTATAATAATTACAAGACTGTTTGGACAATAGCTTAAGCTTCTTATTAACTAACTCTTACATCTAAATTAACCTATTTCTATTAATCTGTGTATTGGCACGAGGCTGTGGCTTACTGGTAAGGGTCCTGTGTCTGTCTCCTTCAGCATCTACACATGTCATCTCTTTGACTTGGCTCTCTCTTCTAATTTCCTGCCTGGCTTTACTCTGTTAAGTCATTGGTCCAAACAACTTTACTCGTCAACCAATAAAAGCAACACATATACATCCCACATCAGTAGAGTTTACTGCAGGGATGTGTAACTGGTCAAAGCGCTGAGAAGAGTTGACTGTTGATTGAGAAGTCCTAAATCAGACATATATAAAACATCTGTGAGATTCAGAGAACACTGTGGAAAGATTGAAGTGCCAGAGAAATTGGAGTGTATGTAGTGTATTTTTCTAGACTTGACAAGGCTGTTTTGCTCTTGAATTCTTGGGAACTCTAAATATGAGTATAAGACCTGCACAAAATTGGACCCATCAGCATTCTGTCACAGTAAGGGGAGAAGATTATAAAGTTCCCTACTTCTCTGAGAACCTAAATGTGGCTAAGGGGTGCCAAAGGAAAAAAGATACTTTCTTTGGCGGCAAGTTGTCCATACCCCCATTCATAAAACCCCTCACTCACATTCATGTGGGACCTTAATTAAAATCAGTGAGCCACCAAAAATAAAACCAGAAGAAAGAAAGAAAGAAAGAAAGAAAGAAAGAAAGAAAGAAAGAAAGAAAGAAAGAAAGAAAGAAAGACAACTGGTTGGGAGTAGAAGAGGGACAAGAAAGAATTATGAGGAAAATTGTGATCAAAATAAGACACATAGATGGGCAGTGGTGGCGCACGCCTTTAATCCCAGCACTTGGGACACAGAAGCAGGTGGATCTCTGTGAGTTCGAGGCCAGCCTGGTCTACAAGAGCTAGTTCTAGGACAGGCTTCAAAGCTATAGAGAAACCCTGTCTCCAAAAACAAATCAAAACAACAACAAAACACACACACACACTCTGTCTGTTTGTCTATCTATTATCTATATTATGAAGAGAATTTATATATAAAATATATATTTAATAATGAAACTCATGACTAAATATAATTAGCATAAACCATTAAAATTTAACACACACAGACACACACACACACACACACACACGATTTCTCCTCTGAACTCCGCTCACTTTGATAGGCATTAGTAGTTATACCACAGTATCTCAGGATTTCATCATAGAACTCAAAAGTCAGAGTGAGCATATTCCTCAGGAGGAAGGTGAAGAATATTGGCTATATATGGTGGGATGTTTAACATGTCAGAATCATTTCACATTCCATTATAATTACTTTCAAACTGACCCTGGGAAACGGAGAATTTCAGCTTTAATTTCTGAATACAAGTTATTTTACCACATTAAATTCTGAATTCTAGTTATGGCAAGGGATGAGAACAGACCTATGATATTTCACTCTGATGACTAAGTCAATGCAGACTTCAGTGGGGACTGATGTCACAGCTTCCCAAAACATGAGGAAGCATATTGAATATATCTCACATTTGGGAAGAGCTGTAAGTTACTTACCAAATCAATTATAAGATATGTCTTAAATGTATTTTCTGCCACTTTGTATTTTTAAGAAAAATCATGGTTCTTCTTTGATACCTCATTTATCTTAGCTTATGTAGGAATGAATGCAAGAAGACAGCAAAAATGCTTGGTAAACTGTCAAATGCCACGTAGAAATGAGATATCAGTACTATCTAAAGAAATCTTACCAATACCAATTTTCACCAATATTTGAGGGAATATAAGTGAGAATATCACCCAGCAAATATTTTTTGGAAGCAACATTACTTCCTTCACACCCTTTTTTGAGTGGACTGGAATAAGTGAACTGAATACTTTAATTCTTGGCAATAATTGTATCAGTCCAATTTTGATAAAAGTGACATCTCAGCATTGTATTGAGGTTATGAAAGAATTTTTTTAATAGCAGTTTATCCACTGCTTTTGATAACTAGTCTCAGAAAAAAAAAGTGCTTCCTGGGCCCAAACTCTGAGTTTATCAATTTTGTAATCTGAGCTGAAAGCTTGTTATACCTTTTGTCTGGGTCCAAGCTGCTGCCAAGAATCGTGTCTTCATGGATGGTTCAGCTGCAGCTGGGGTCTGTGTGAATGGCTGTGTCACCTCAGAAGTCATTAACAACCATGTGAGATGGCATCAGAGGGCCATGCTGAGTCATTCCAATCCTTTGTTGACCCTAGGAAAGCTGGCCTTAGCTCCCTCTGGACAATACATCAAGAGAGCTAGCTCCTGAAGGCTCGAGAAATGGCTCCCAACACTCACCAGAGGCAAGGGTGACTGACCCTGTAGAAATAGGAGCGGCGGGGCTGCTTCCCATCGCCACCCGGCTAGCTTTACCCGAAATAATTACACGGAAACTGTATTTTTTTGAACATTGCCTGGTCCATTAGTTTTAGCATTTTATTGGTTAGCTCTTACATATTGATCTAACCCATTTTTAATATTTTGTGTAGCCCCATGAGCTGGCTTACCAGGGAGGATCTTAACCTGCGTCTGTCTGGAGTGGGAGAATCATGGCGACTCCTGACTCAGCTTCTTTCTCCCAGCATTTTATTTTGTTTACTCCGCCTACCTAAGGGCTGGCCTATAAATGGGCCAAGGCAGTTTCTTTATTAAATAAAAGTAACTCCTCCATCATGACCCTGAGGGCTTCCATGTAGGGGAGTTGACTCTACTCCCTCACCTGAGGTGGTGGCCGCAACAGCCCAGACTGACTGGCTCGGCTACCACCCAGGACCACAGTCAGGTCTTGGGTTGGCCTATCCTAGCACCTACCTCATATAGGACCTGCTGGATGCAGATGCCTTTCAGTCATCTATGTTCCTGGAAGTAATTCCAATAAACTCATTGGTTCACTAAGCTAGCCTTGAATGGGATAATTTCTTTGCTCGTCTTCAGTTTCCTACCTAGAGTGAATAGATCTTTAGTAACATCTGCCTGGAAATTGTCAAATAACACATTGATTGAATGTGTTGTTCATACTTTATGTGTTGGTAACTTACTGCAATTCAACAATATTGAGAAATAGAACTTCTTAAGGGAGTAGTTTTTATTTTTATAATGATCTATGGAAAATGAGTTTGACATTCTGCTTAATATTTATCATATCCTCTTTTGTCCTTTTGTCTTACAATGTCGAAATACACAGCAAGAAGAGACTTGCTGCCCAATACAGAGAGCTCAGCCATGAACTTTTCAGTTTCAAAATTGAAGGAAGTAAATTTCTATACTTCTTGTAATTTGCCCACTTTCAAGAATTCTGCAACAGCTATACAAAACAGGCTGAATACATTTGCAAACTTTATGTTCCTTTTTCACAAATGAGACCACACAATACCTACCTTTTAGGAAGTTGGAAGGAGGAGGAAAGGCAGTAAGGTGTATAAACCCATTAGTGAAGTATTTGGCAGAAAATAAGTGCTTAAAACCCTACTCCTCCTCATGACTAATATCTGATTCTGCTTGGGAAGAATCCTTGCCTTATGTTGACTCTGACATGTGGTATCTATTTGATCCAAGTATCTGCTTATGCTCCATATAATGAAAGTAATGATAGCTGCCATAGGGCCCTGAGGAGGCTGACAATTATTTACATTTAGTTCATGCATCTGTGTCATCTCCTTTTATGCACCACAAAATGTTCTCGCTGTAGGAGAGTCATCAGTAAATGAGAGTGACACATTAAATGCAAAGGTTTCTGTCAGAAAGGAGAAACTTAAATGCAAACTAACCTCATGGTGCCAATGACTATAGCAGATCAGCTCCTGCCTATCAATCATAACTGGTTATAGAATAAATAACATTAGTATTATCTATTAATTATTACTTCCTGCATCGGGCATATTTATCCTGTTGTACACACATGCACTTAATACTCTGGAATACACAGCTGCTTACTGCAGGTTATGGAGACCACTTGGGTCAAGCATTCAAATTTCCAAACATTTGCATGTATTTCATCTTCCAGTGAACTTTGCTGTGAACTGCAGCACCAGCCTCCGAATTTCCATTTAATAAGAAACTGAGTGGAAAATCAGACCTTTGTCCTTGCAGCCCCCTTTGCTTTCACCTGTGTTTACGAAACTCTTGATGCCTTTCAACGTTTTTCCCATTGACTTTTTTCCAGTGTGCTTTTTGGGGGAAAGCACAACAGTCACCACTGTAAACACTAATGCTTTAATATAAATAGCTGCACTAGCAACTATGGCATTCATGTTTTTCCTAGAATCTGCAGCCTTCTAGTATGGTGTAAAGGATGTGTGTAATAGTTTTTAAGGAGTGTCTTATTAGGAACCTACTCAATAGACTGCATTATGTAGAGGAACTATATCTCAGTTGGGTATGAATGCCTTAATTCTTTAGTTGAGCTTGTGAGTCTCCTACAGATGTGTTAGAGCCTGGTTATGTAGAAGCTAACATTGTAAACATTGATTTGCTCACTCATCATTTAGAGTGCCATCACGTAGGGCACCATGCATATGACTCATATACCCACTTGACCCAGCTGAGTACAAGAGTGTTACTTTCCCTGATCCTCACACATTATGCTTCACTGATCCACAAAAGCAAAGCTTCTAGAACAGTGGTTTTTCAAACAGAGACCACGAAGCTAGTTAATATTGCCTGAGTAGAGGTGTAAAGGGCAGAGCTTGGTCTTGCTCCATGTTAGGCACAGCTGTCCTAAAACAAATACTAATATTTGTTTTACCTTTGGCTTTTCAGTACCATTTCATTGTGAAAGAGTATCCTTGAGATCTTTTTATGTATTTATGTATGGAAACTAATCTTTAGAGAAAGTCTTCAGGGTCGTCCTCCACCTAAATTCTTCCCTGGTGCCCAAGAACACCAATCGTTACTCCTAATTTAGAGATGGAATTAATGAGTGACTAGCTGGTCAATGGATACGACTTCCTGCTTCATTTTCATTAGCAGCACTCTCTTAAGCAACTTTGTTATAACACGATGGTAATGAGGCTCTTTAAAAGTTTAATATGTATAGAACCCTACTGCTTATTTTATTAAAATGCAGATTCTGTTAAGTAAATGGGGATTTCTAACATTTTCCTGGTGTTTTGGATATCAATGGGTTGTGAACGATATTCTGAGAAGAGAAATTATAAATAATCATGGTGTTTTTATGTACAATGACCATAGATTCTTATCCCATTGGTAATTTAATTATAGTTCCTGTGGATAAATTCTCAGATTGCTACAGTTTTATCATACAAAGATGGTATAGTAAGGGCAATTCTATGGTTTCAAGACATGACTTTCCCTGTTGTGAATGGTGGTTAGGCATGTATTTTGTGGGTCACCTGCTCTATGACAGACAATACACTAAACACATCTGACAGTCAACACTTTTGTGAGGCCCATGCTCGAAGGCCATGTAACAGTTGAGGAAATGAAAGCAAATGTGTTTATGTTGCAAAAGCAAAGACAGCATCCCCTAAATGTCACCAGTGATGATGACTTCCTCATTAACTTTTTAAGTCAACATTTTTTCAGCCACTCTGATTAGTTTATAATAACTAGAATACAGGGTTAGTGCATAGAAAATGAAGAATCAGGCCTTAAATCTCTGATCTTGCAGTGTCTTCCTTCTACTGTGTGCTCATTTGCATCTGTGGAAAGTTTAGATCGTATCTACAAACAGTAGTGGATTTTTTCTTTTCTTTTAATTTTTAAGATTATAATTTAATTTCATCTTTTCTCCCTTCACTTTTCCTTTTGAGCCCTTTCATATACCATATACCCTTCCCTGTATTCCTTCAAATTCATGCCTTCTTTTTAAACTAATTGATATGTGTGTGTATGTGTGTGTGTGTGTATGTATGTATGTATGTATGTATTTATAGAGAAGCAAAGGCAAGTAGTTCTCTGTGTCTCTGTGAGTCTGAGTCCTACCACCTCTACATTGAGAGTACCGTATCAGCCAAGGCTATGCAGTGAGACCCTAGTTCAAACTAAATTAAAAAAAATAAGCAATAACTCCCTATTGATTCAGATTAAATGGTGTGACACCTTAGGAATCACAGTTGTTGTAAAATAAAAATCCTATGCTAAGAATCCGATAGGTAGCAGAAGATACTTGATGTGGTATCCTTTACCTCTGCATCCCCAGCTTCTCTTTTCTCTTCAGTTTCCTCGTTTGTTAAAGGAGAAAGAGTTGGAACAGAGCACTAGATCTACTTCCATTTGGTGCATTAGAATCCCCTTGGTAGTAACTGAAACTATGAATATCTGGATCTCGTCTTCACAGTTTTATACTAGATCTGAGGGCATTTGGGCATTTTTTTTTTTTGGTTTCAAAGTTTCCCAGGTGATTCTAATACATATTTAGAAGTTTGAAACAGTTGTTTTTTTATTTTAGATAATCAGTGCTCCATGAGAAACCTCAAAAGCTCCTGATATATACTGAGCCTATTGAGATACACCATGAGCCCATATCCTTCTGTCAGTCTTTTAAAGAAAGATCTCATTGTCAATAGCCATCATTTAAACCAGACAGGGCTACTATGCATTAACAAATATAGAGATTTGGGTATTCTGACTGGAATATTCTGTGAGACTGGATAACCTCAGCCAGCAGTCTTGAAGCTGTTCTGGATGTAGAACTCAGAGTAAACTTCAGCAGAGGTGCTCTGAAATGTTAGATCATCTGGTTCATAAGTTCCTATCAGAGATTTTTCAGGAGATCTTCTTTGGTTAAACCTTATTTATCTTAACCCAAAATGAATCCACAGCCTCTCATTTCCTGTGCAAACAAAAGCAAAACTTCTTCTCTAAAGTAATATAGCTTTTGACTTAAATTTTGAAGTCAAGACATTTTCAAAACATATAGGTTGGATTAATCCAGCAATATTTATAATCAAATGCCTTTTATAACAACTGTTGTTCCTTCCTCAGCAGTCAAACAATTCAAAAACATCACAATAACATAGTATCCAGGTTCTCCATGTATTTTTCATCTTTATGTGTTTGTTTTTAAACTGTATTTCTTATATTTTAATATCTAATTTTTTTGAGACAGGGATTCTTTGTGTTTCTTTGGCTGTCCTGGAACTCACTCTATATACCAGGCTGGCCTCGAACAAAAAGAGATCCGCTTGCCTCTGTTTCTCAAATGTTGGGATTAAAAGCATATGCTACCATGCCTGATTACTCTTATTTCTTTTTTTAAAGACTTTCTCTATTCTTTTTCTTTTCTCTCCAAAGTATACGTATATTTTTTAAAACACACTGTTGTTACTGAATATAATAAAACAGTCCCACACTACTCCAGAATGGAGTAGTATAAAGGTTGTGCTATTTAGGAATAGCCTCACAGATCAGCAGTCTTCTGCATGAGCAAGAAACTGAAACCAAATCCATCAGCAAAGGAGTCATGTACACTTTTACATCTGTATATATAGTACATGTTACCAGGCCCAAAGTGGACCAGTATCTTAAAAGCTATTGGCTGAAGGAGTTCCCATAGTGCCTCCTCCTTTTGTCCAACTAAGAGAGTTCCAAATTCAATTCAAAGCTCCATACAATAAAAAATTATCAAGTACAAAAAAGAATTATAACCAGGATAAACAATATCAAACAAGAAGCATATGCAATGTTTCAATAGTTATTTTATTCTAAGGAGTCTAAGTCTTATATTAGAAATGGTTTGGCTAAGTCATGAAAGAAAAGTAACTACAATCATCTAGTTTTTAACTCCATCAAAGACCTGAGAAGAGAAATAATATTACTTGAGTAAACAGGAATCATAATCAAGCAACTTCCAAAAGGTAAAATAAATGACAGAGACAACCAGCTACCTGTGCTATCACCCAAAGTCTCATTTGCAACATCAGGGTAATATAGAGATGAATACTTTGCATTTGGTATGGATCCTGGTCTATCGATACAAATTTAAGGTCAATTTTGTTATACATGTTTTTGTTCTTGTATAATGTATTGTGTTTGTGCAGCTCATTTAAAATAATTTCTGCTTCATGCCTGTTTTGTTATATGCAATTATACTCTCTTAAAGTTTAAACCTTCCTTTTCATTTAGACAGGAAAGGGAGGTGATGTGGGATTCCCCTCTGTGTGCTGTGAATATGTTTTATCACAGTTTGTTAATAAAGAAGCTGCTTTGTACCTATGGCAGAGCAGAAAATCCAAACATAGATAGAGAGAATAGGAAAAGTCAAAGAGATGTCATGTTGCTACTGAAGGAGACAGATGCCAGAACTTTACCCGTTATGCCACAGTCTTGTGATGATACACAAAATAATAAAAATGGGTTAATTTAAGATTTAAGAGTTAGTTACTAAGCCTAAGCTAGGAGGTCAAGCAGTGTTGTAGTTAATATAGGTTTTGTGTGATTATTTTGTGTTTCCACAGACAGAAAATGAATGAGCAGTTTTTGACTACATACTGCAAACCATTTAGAGCTTTTTTTAGTCTGAATCTGTCTTTACTATATATCGCTATCTTTTTCTGAGCACAAAAGTCTTTAATTTGCTAACAATATGGCTAGGATTAAAGCTGCAGTTTTAGTGGCTAGGTCTGACTCTTAGCTTCCTGAGAGTCTTGCATCATGGCAGAGAGGTACTGGCAGGATCCATGTTTATTGCCATAATCCTGTGGAGCATTTAGCTCCATGTTCCCACCAAGAAGCATGCCAACTTAAGTGTGTGGTGGTATGACATCTTTAAATAGCCTCCATGTAGTTTTTACTGCTAATGCTAAGGCAGGAAGCTTTTCTTAAAGGAGACAGTGCCTCTGAATGCCACCAACAAACAGAGTCTACTGGAGTAAATGTGTGTGGAGAAGGGGGGGTCCCCTTGTTCATCCCAGCTGCCCAGAACCAAAATAATCACACAGAAACTGTATTATTGAAATCAATGCTAGGCTTATTAGCTCTAGCTTCTTATTGGCTAACTTTTACATCTTTTTTTTTTTTTACTTATTTATTTATTTTTATTCTTTTTTAATTAAAATTTCCACCTGCTCCCCATTTCCCATTTCCCTCCCCTCCTCCCAAATATTGCCCTCCCCCCACTTCCCTCCCCCTATCCCCACTCCTCTTCTCCTCCCCCCACTCCATTCCCCCTCCCTCTCGATACTGAAGAGCAGTCCAAATTCCCTGCCCTGCGGGAAGACCAAGGTCCTTCTATCTACGTCCAGAAAGGTGAGCGTCCAAACAGGCTAAGCTCCCACAAAGCATTTAATCAATTTATATCACCATATGGCAGTAGCTTACCGGCAAAGATTCAGCATGTCTGCCTCTGGCCACAGATCCATGGCATCTCTCCAACTCTGCTTTCTTCCTCCCAGAATTCAGTTCCATGTTGGCTTCAAACTGTAGGAAGAGGAGGGCACGCTTGTTCGTCCTAGCTGCCTAGAACTGACATAATCACACAGAAACCGTATTGTTTATATCGCCCTTTGGCCCCATTGGCTCTAGCTTCTTATTGGCTAACTCTTAGATCTTAATTTAACCCATTTCTATTCATCTGTATATTGCTACCTGGCAGTGACTTACCAGCAAAAATTCAAATTCCTCTGGCCCTGGATCTATGGTTTCTCCCCATCTCTGCTTTCTTCTTCTTAGAATTCAGTTCCGTCTTCCCCGCCCACCTAAGTTCTGCCCTATGAACAGGCCAAAGCAGTTTCTCTATTCATTCATGATGATTATAGCACACAGAGGGAACTCCCACATCAAATATGGTTACCAAGAAACTGTGCTTGACTATGTTCTAAAAATCCCTTTAAAAAAGTTTTCTCAGGCTTTATGTGGAAATTTTTGCAAATTTTTGGGCACCATTTGTAACTGAATAAAGTAATGTTCAAGTTCATATTTATCTCCATTTATCATTATACCCGTGTTTAATACCAGTGTTAAGAGACCTCTTCCAGGAAAATATTATTTGTCTTTTATAAATGACAAAGCCAAATTTAAGAAATTGTGAGAGGATCTTATTAACAGGTTTAGGTTTGATGCCAGGTCAATGCAGTCTCAAAAGGCTTATTTAGCATATTAAGTCTCCAGAACAAGCTGTTCTCCCTTCTTTTCACTAGTGCTCTCTGAAGAAAAGACCTTTTTTTTCCTTTGGTTTTTTGAGACAGGGTTTCTCTGTGGTTTTGGAGCCTGTCCTGGAACTAGCTCTTGCAGACCAGACTGGTCTCGAACTCACAGAGATCCGCCTGCCTCTGTCTCCCGAGTGCTGGGATTAAAGGCGTGCGCCACCACCACCAGGCAAGAAAAGACTTTTGAGTTTGTTTTATCATGATTTGTGGGTCAACAATCCTACCACCACACTGCACATGGATGAAGAAATACTTAGTGAGGACCACTTTCTTACAAATCAATTTATATGTGGCTTGAGCAACACATTTGGAAGTAAGGTGCTAGACACTGTGTATCCTTGTTGCACTTAGCATTTGTGTCTGGAGAAACTGTTTTCCCTGAATCTTGGTAGTTAGATGCAGAAAGTGTTCCCTATGAATTAATATACATTGTTTTTCCAGGGAAATACTTCATTGCTTTCATTAGATTTTCAAAGATTTATGACTTTCCAAACCTGAAGCAGCAATGAGGTCATTTTCTAACTCCTAAGGTCTTAGGTATATTTTGTTCTCTTGAAACCACTGAAAAAAGGCTTCCTGAAGATGTTATCATTCTACTCTCCTTAAGTCCTTAGAGACTAGAACCAGTGTGTTTCTTGACAGTAAGGGCAGCATTGTCACAAGAAATAAGACCTAGGTCAAGAAGACTGTCAATTGTATTTACTGTTCACTAAGAGGGTAATAGGTTTCTTACATCCAAGATTAGGACAGAAAACTCTACACCAGAGAGAGTAAGGAAAGAACAGAGTCTTCTTAGGAGTTTATTTAAGATTTGGTGAATACATGGAAAGGGCATGTCTGTTTAAATCCTCTGTTGGAAGAGTCTTCTAGAATGACTCAGAAACAAAATATGCCTTGGGAACCTGCATCTTACACTTAATCTGTTTTCAGCTTCTTCTCATGTCCCATGGGGTTTTCAAATCACTTACTTGGGTGCAGTTTTTTAATGCTCAGCTAACTGGGCCTCTATTTCCTTTCTTATCCCCCTCAGATTCCACCTAGATTCATTAAATCCAATTTAATAATCTCTTTCACTTTTTTATTAAGAATTTTTCAGCAAGTAACATTCTGTTTCTCCATTGTCCATGTGTGGTAGTATGAATGCAAGGGCTTCTCAAAGGATCATATATTTGAGTGCTTGACCTCCAGTTGGTGGAATTGTTTGGGAAAGATTAGTAGGATTAATATGTGTGTCCTTGTTGGAGGACGTATGTCACTTAGGGTGTTTTTGAGGTTTCAAAATGACATACAATTTCCAGTTAGCCCTTTCTGCCTCCTACCTATGAATAAGGATGTCAGCCCTCAGATATTCCTCTAATGACCTGACTGCCTACTGCCATGATCATGGATTCTAACTTTCTGTAATTGTTTGTCCTCAATTCAATATGGAAGATGGAACAGACAGACTGTAAGAACCAGGGGACCAGGAAGTCCTGTAAGATTGTGTCTCATAGAAATAACAGGGACATTTTACTGATAATACCTCAACTATGTGACTGCCTATATAACAACTGAAAAGGTCTACCGGCAATGGACATTCTAACTTGGAAGGTGAAATCTCTCAGGACCCCACCCTTACACAAAGAGCTAAAGGTGCCTAAGAAGAGATGAGAATTTCTTCCCCAGGGATACACTAGTTACTGGTTGGTTATCTAATACCAAGTGGTCTGCCCTGAGATTATACACATAAAAGTAACAGTGTACACACTGAGCAGGATATGTATCTCAAAGAAAAAGAGATCATAGTTTAGAGAAAGAGAAAGAAAGAAGGAATTAGTACATGGGAGGGGCACTAAAGGAGAATATAAGATGTATGGAAACAGAGAATCAGGTCTCAATCTGCAGTCATCCAATCTTGGCAGAGGTTAAGACTTCTCTAGTGACTTAGCTGCTCTGTTTTTTAGATTTTCAACTTGAATCCCAATATCTGTCTCTGGGGTTTTATTATTCATGCTACCTATAATCCTATGTCCTTTTAATCAATTAATAATAGTAGGTTACCTTCATCCTTGGGGTCAAATCATAGCATATATTCAGTACTCATTCCTTTGCTGTGTGATCACAATTTGGGAACTTAAAACAAGTGAAGTGGAATTCTCCTCTGTGTGCTGTGAATACCATTGCTTAATAAAGGAACTGGCTTGGCCTGATAGGGTAGAACAGAGCTAGGTAGGGAAAACTAAACTGAATGCTGGGAGAAAGGGGGTGGAGTCAGAGAGAAGCCCCCACCAGAGACAGATGCTGGATGGAACTTTAACTGGTGAGCCACAGCCATGTGGTGATACACAGATTAATGGAGATGGGTTAAATTAGTATGTAAGAGTTAGCCAATAAGAAGCTAGAACTAATGGGCCAAGCAGTGATTTAATTAATAGCTTCTGTGTGGCTATTTCTGGGCTGAGCAGCAAGGGACAAAACAAGTGGTCCTCTTACAACAAGCAGGCAATGCCATACTCGAGAATACATACTCTTTTTCAGATATATATTCATGTTTTCTTTTTTATTTAATTGTCTTTTACTCATTTGTTTGCTGTGTTGAAATTTCAGTGTTTTGAAATAAAATTTCACCCTGCAACCCAAGCTTCTCAAAAATTCACTAAGTAACTTCACCTGTCCTTAAACTTGGTACAATCTTTCTGCCTTATCCTTCTGAGTGCAGGGATTACAGGCACAGTCCAGCTTGCAGAGTTTAATTTTCTAAAGGACATTGTGATTCATATCCTTGTTCCCTTATCTATGGAACATGCCCATGAATCACCACATGATTAATTTTCCAGAGAAAAGTTGTTTTGTTTCGGTTTCCCATCTTTTAAAATGTTTATCTTTTTTCTTTGAGAGATTCATATACTTGTACAATATGTTTTCATTCTAGAAATCTTTCATTGCTTTTGGCAATTCTCCTAGACTTTCTCTCAGATTTCCCTCCCAACTTCACACCCTCTTTATGGTTGTTACTATTTTAAACATACCAAGTCTAGCTAGGACTACCAGTATGTTCGTTTTGCTGTGGGGCCATCTATTGCATCATGAACAACTTGTTACTAAAGGGCCCCATTTTTGATAAAAACACACTCTTATTCCACTAGTAGTCACAATTGCCGATAGGTCTTAGCTAGCTAGCTTCATGAGGCTTGTTCCGTTCATAGTGGAATTGCTATTCTCTTGGTTTTGTGCTTGTGTTCCAGGAACCACAGCTACTATGAGAAAATGTGTCCAATAGTCCTGCCATGTCCTGAAACCGCATTTGCCCAGCCCTAGATGATATACTTCATAACACCATATCCTTACAAGTTCAGGGATCATCATAGAAGATGGGCTACAAATTCTGCAAGAGACAGGGTCTGGGGAGGAATGCTAAAAAGCAATTTCTAGACACGCCTTTCTCCTTAAAGTGATGCTATTTTTATTTTATAAGCCTTTTCCTCCAACATACACATCTCTCATACTCTGTTTCCCAAAAGAGCATACAACTTGATTTATTTTAGGCATATTCAGCTTCTTGAGCTGTTACTGAAGGACTTTCAGGAATTAAAACTGGTGTCTGCATTTTTATATTAAAATTTAAAAATCATTTGTTGTATTGTTAAGTAAAAATAATAGAACCTAATACTAAGTTTTCTCAAAGTTGGTTTCATAGATGTTTTTTAAAATAGGCTCAAATATTGGTAGGTCTCAAATTGCTTCATTTCTCAAGGCAAGTTAACAAATATTACTTGAAACTGGAAAGAGATATGCCTAATTTACACTGGACAATTTGATAAAATGCTGATGACGAGGATGTAAATTCATGCCATTTAAGGGTCCTATCTTTGTCTGTTCTTGCATTATACAGCATTACATCAGATGTCAGCAAAAGAGTTTTCATTACCTAATTTTCCAATTGTTTGTGTTAAAATATCAGGGTAAAACATTGATCAAAACTTTGTCAAATGGATTGATTCAAACCATTCAGATCAAATAAGAATTATTCAAGTTCTTGTGTTCAGACTTGCCCTTTTTTCTTCTTTCTACATTTCTATTTAAGAAAAATTACTTCGACGCCTGGGAGAAAAAATATTCTTTTTGATTTTTAAATTTTTTTAATTTATTTATTAAAAATGCCCACCTCCTTCCATCCTCCCATTTCCCTCCCACTCCCCACACCCCCTCTCCCCCTCAGTCTCCAGTCCTAAGAGAAGTCAGGGTAACCTGTCCTGTTGGAAGTCTAAGGCCCCTCCTCCATACAGGTCTAGGAAGGTGTGAATCCAAACAACTAGGCTCCTTAAAAGCCAGTACATGCAGTAGAATCAAAATCCAGTGTCATTATCATTGGCTTCTCAGTCCAACCTCATTGTCAGCCACATTCAGAGAGTCCGGTTTGATCACATGCTCATTCAGACCCAGTCCAGCTGGCCTTGGTGAGCTCCCATTAGATCAGTCCCACCATCTCCGTGGGTGGACGCACACCTTGCAGTCCTGACTTCCTTGATCATGTTCTCCCTCATTCTGCTCTTCATCTGGGCTTTGAGAGCTCAGTCAAGTGCTCCAGTGTGGGTCTCTGTCTCTATCTCCATCTATCACCAAAGCTCAGCCTCCTTAGTGATCAGGGAAATGCAAATCAAAACAACTTTGAGATACCATCTTACACCTGTCAGAATGGCTAAAATCAAAGCCAATGATAGCCTATGCTGGAGAGATTGTGGAGTAAGGGAAACACTCATCCATTGTTGGTGGGAATACAAACTTTGGAAATCAATGTGGTGGTTTCTCAGGAAACTGGGAGTCAACCTACCTAGGGATCCTGCAATTCCACTCTTGGGAATATACCCAAGAGATGCCCAATCATACTACAAAAGCATTTGTTCAACTACATTCATAGCAGCACTATTTGTAATAGCCAGAACCTGTAAACAACCTAGGTGCCCCTCAATAGAAGAATGGATAAAGAAGGTGTGGCACATATACACTTTAGATTTCTACTCAGTGGTAAACAACAATGACATCTTGAATTTTGCATGCAAATAGATAGAAATAGAAAACACTTTACTGAGTGAGATAACCAAGACCCCAAAAGAGGAATATGGTATGTACTCACTTATAAGTGGATTCTAGCCATAAACAAAGGACATTGAGCCTATAGTTCATGATCCTAGAGAAGCTAAATAAGAAAGTGAACCCAAAGAAAAACATATAAAGTTGGGGACACAGGGGTGGGGATGGGTGGGGGTAAGGGGAGATGGGGAGAGAGAAGGGAGAAGGGGAAGATTGGGGAGAGCTTGTGGGAATGGGATGGTTGAGATGGAGGGAGTGTGGATATGGGGGCAGGGAAGAAAATATCTTAACTAAGGGAGCCATTTTAGGGTTGGCAAGAAACATGGCTCTAGAGGGGTTCCCAGGTGTCCAAGGCGATTTCCCCAGCTAGGTCCATGGCAGCAGAGGAGAAGGTGCCTGAACTGGCCTTCTCCCATAGACACACTGATGAATATCTTGCATATCACCAGAGAAAAGATATTCTTGAAGAGTTCTGGGAGGACCTTAAACTGAACAACTCTAGGTAAGTAAAATCACAATCGAAAAAAGAATTTAAAGAGGTAGAATCACTATAAAGCCATTGGGGGAAAATAACAACAGATTTAGTAGTAAAGAGGGGTAAAGCACATACAGAATATTTTTAGTTACTTGTGAAATCACCATTTCTATCTAAAAATGGCGTAAGAGCATCCACCAAAGATGAATGGGTAACAAATAGTGGTATATGTCTATAGTGGGATTTTATGTAACTGTAAGGAAAAGTAAAATAATAAAGTTTGCAGGAATCTTGGTAGATCTGGAAACTATATCCATCTTACTGAGACACAGAAGGCCAAATACCACATGTTCTTTTTCATATATACATTGCATCCTTGAGGTCTTAATATATGTGTATATATGTGGGCTTGGATGAAACTTGGAAGGGGAATATGAGAGAAGGAAAAGGTTTAAGGAAGGAGGAAGAGGTAACATTGGACAATAAAATGAAAAAGGGTGGAAATTACTGGTAGCAAATGGGTACAATCAGGGCATGGGGTGGAAGAAGAGAGTTGGACAAAAGTATCAACAAAACAAAATATGGATAAAAATTCCACAATGAAACCTACTACTTTTATGCTAATTAAAAACAAATTAAAAAATCACACTGAATACTCTATAAATACAAGTTACTGTTAAGTTTTACTTTCTTCATTTCAGTCATGTTTTGGCATAAGAATATTGAAATATGCCAAGGCTTGTCAAAGATTAACTTTATTCAGAGTGCTTAATGCTATAATTTTTTTTTCAAAATTTATAATTGCATATAGAGCCATATGTATACATGTGAAAATGCTCTTGATTATAATTACCACTTTCCCAGGCCTCTTTTTTTTAGAATTTAGTGTGTAGCTAACAAATGGAAAGTGTCAGTAAGTTTATGTTAAGGTAAATTACAGAAAACCTTTCAGAAGTGTTGCAATTCACCCAGGCATCCAGCTTGAGGACATAACATTCAGTTGAAAGGAGAACTGGAGGAAATCCTCCTAAGAAAAACACTAGAGAAGATGTCAGGGGGATAGAAATCCACTTTTGAGCTGTGGGAAGCTAGGCAGATATGCTGACATCAAGCACTGGTCAGAACTTGTATAGGAAGAAGAGAAAATGCCATCTACTGTCCTCATGGACTCATAATGACTACAACCTGATTATTTTTCTATTCATGTTTTAAAACTACTTTTCTGAGACAAATATCATATGTGGTTTTTAGACATAAAGCAAAGAAAACCAGCCAACAAATCACCATCCCAGAGAGCCTAGATAACAATGAGGACCCTAAGAGAGACATAGTTGGATCTAATCTACATGGGAAGTAGAAAAAAAACAAGATCTCCTGAGTAAATTGGGAGCATGGGGACCTTGGGAATGGGTTGAAGGAGAGGGGAGAGAAAGGGAGGGGAACAGAGAAAAATGCGTAGATCAATAAGATCAATTTAAAATAAAAAGAAAAGAATAAAACCACTTTACTGCTTATTTCCCATCAATAACTAAATCTGAGAAGATTAGAATCAACTCACCAGTAACCTTCCCCGCAAAAGTTATATCTACCGTGAAGCCATTTCTTTCTATTGTGATTTGACACAATGGCTCATAACATTATTGGCTAAATCTTTTAATCTCTTTCAGTCTAAATTTTGTTTGTTTTTTGTTTACTACTAAAATTTGAGGATTACTTCTTGGCATTTTCCTCCCTCTCAGAGAATTTTTCTGAAGATTTGGTTATGTAATGACTATTAAAGCATAACTAACCTAAATGTTTTTTTTTATACATGCAGAACATTTCTCTTTTCATTGGTACGAAGTAGAGGATCCTTCATTCCTAGCAGCTAATTAAACCATAATCCAGGTCCATCTCAATCCATTGGCACTGAATGTAATGGTGATGATAGTAACAATGATTAAGTTGGTAGCTCGGCTTTTGTGATGTCTTACCAGGTTTTCAAATCATTCTAACCATTTAAATTCACGAATTGATTTTATCTGTCCAATAAATGGCTTATGCTACAGAGTAGTGGGTATAAGAAGCAATAATAAGTGAGTGCTTGTCTAGCACGTGTGAAGTTCTGGCTTTGTGTTTCCAAGAGCTCATGATAACAAGTGTAGTAGTTCACATTGGCAATATACAAACAGTGTCTAAAGGATTAGATGCTCCAGTTCATCCCCAGCTTCAAAGTGAGTTGAAGGCTATAATGGGACACGTGAGAATGCTTTTAAAATTTGAAATTTTAATGGCTACATATATTACAACTGGTTGGTACTCATATTTTTAGACATAACCATGGAGGATACATTTGGACAAGAACCATCAACTGAGGATATTGACCAAGGGAAAGTACAGTAGAGCTTTGCAATTTACTCTGTGCGTGAAGTTTGGTTTTTATTTCATTATATAAATATGTGAAAAGTTATGAATCAATTCCCAAAACTAGCTTATGCTATAAATAGTCACTTAAATGCTAGATTTTAAAATTGTGAGACATGCTTTGTTTTGTGCTTTTCAATTCTCTTTATTTAACTCAGCAACAAGTCCTCCAAAATAGTCCAGAATCCTTATATCTTATTGAATACCCAAGAATGGTTGTAGGCTTTGTGTGTCATAACCTAGAAATAAAAATTGATCTCTTCTTATTGTGCTGGATGTTTCTTGCAATGTGTAATTTCCTAATGGATTAAAAATAAGTTACAAAGAGGTTTTAGAGATTTAGTGATAACTGTGCAAAAAAGACTTGTTTTTCTACCACATATCCAGTTTTAACTGTCAAACCTATATTTTGGATGAGAATACCTAGTTAATTAAAGGGACAAAGCTTGGGAAAATAGTTTATTTTTATAGTATTGGTCAAGGATATGAATGAGAAGGATAAAGCCTGGGAAGACTTCTGTAAGTGCAATTACAGGTTATTTTTTAGTTCATTTTTTTTTTCAGGCAGAGAACTATTTAAAGTGTATATGAGAATCTTATCAATAATCAAATTCTTTATTCAGTGTCCCAAAATAATAAGCAAAATACTACTTCTGTTCATAAGAAAGGTCTCATATGGGAAAAGAACCCCCAAGTTAGAAGTGAATGACCTCAACAGACTCCCACAAACTGTCCTCTCACCTGCATATGAGAACTGTCACACACACACACACACACACACACACACACACACACACACACACACACACACCACAGAGAAATATGTTTAGTTTGATGTGAACACTAGATAACAAACAAATACATTAAAATATCAAATCAGGTATTTTAATTATACAGAGATTCTACCCATCAATTAAGAAAATAGAACAGCGAGGAAATTACAAAGGGAAATAAAAAAATCAATACAGGAGAATTTAGCAAGAAATATCCTTCCAGTTTCCTAGCCTCCTGGGCTCGGGATTTAAGCTTGGAACACTATGATCACATGATGTGCTCTTCAGTAATATGCCAAACTAGACTGGAATCCTAGAGTCCTGGAATGTCTGTGTGGCACACCTCAGATTTCGGGTCTTGAATGCTTTTCTAAACTAATTGATTTAATTTATTTCGGAATAATCACAACTTGTACATTGGGACTTTCTTTTACAGTGTTTCATTTTATTATGATTGATGTCTTTCATTCATTAAGGTTGAGGGGCAACAGCCAGAGACAAAAAAAAAGTGAGATGCCAGTGTCCAGGTGATTTTCTGAAATGACTTTGACTGCTAATCCAGGGCCTAGTAAAGATCAGATTCTATACAGTTCCCGGCCTCATACCCTGAATTCTTGTCTTAGAAATGCCATTTTCCTTCACCAGCAAAGGGGAATGATTGGACTATTTGTTTGAATTGTTTCTCATGAAAATGAACTATTCCATCTTTGTTATTTGTTTTTTTTACTTTAATTATTCATATTGATTATTAATTTTAAACCTTTTATTCTTGTCTCATACATTACACCCTTCGTTCTACTCCTCCCAGCTCCTCCCACCCTCTCCTCGCTCCTTTATATCCACTCCTTCAATCTCCTTTAAAAAAAAAAGAGCTGTCATCCCAGGGATATTTACTAAATATGGCCTAATGAGACACAATAAGATTGGGCACAAACCCTCATATCAAGGCTGGAGGAGCAACCACAGAAATCAAGAAAAGTATTAGGTAGGCCAACTTTTAAGAAATTTTGCATACATATTGAGAAACAGCAAGATTCTTCCAAAGGTACTGAGTTCAATTCCCCGCAATGGCATGGTGTTTCACAACCATCTGTAATGAGATCTGGTGCCCACTTGAGGCAGAGAAATAGTCAGTCGTCCTAATCAACATAGACCCTGAAACCCAATATGGACAAGTTCAATAGAACTTCAGCATTGCCAGGGCACAAATTTCATTTAAATTTCAAGTTGTTGCCGGGTGGTGGTGGCGCTCGCCTTTAATCCCAGCACTCGGGAGGCAGAGGCAGGCGGATCTCTGGGAGTTCGAGGCCAGCCTGGTCTACAAGAGCTAGTTCCGGGACAGGCACCAAAGCTACAGAGAAACCCTGTCTCGAAAAACCAAAAAAAAAAAAAAATTCAAGTTGTTATTTTTCATTCATTTATTTAATTTTTATGTGTGTTTTCCTGCTTATAGATATGTATATGTGTGTGTGTGTGTGTGTGTGTGTGTGTGTGTGTGGGCATCAAATCCTCTAGAAGTGGAGTTCCAGATGGCTGTGGGTTTTCATGTGGACTCTGTGAACGGAACCTGATTCCTGTTCAAGAGAAACAAGTGTTCCTCATACTTGAGCCATCTCTCCATCTCCATACTTTGCAAGTTATTATTTCTAAGCTATGTGTTTCAGGATACCAAACAGACCTTTTAGCAACATCTGTGGAAAAAGACAAACTCCTTTGTCCTCTCTACTCCTTTCTTCAAGGCCCAAGGAGAATTTCATTATTAATCATTTATGTATTATCTCTATAGTGCCTCCTTATTTATTAATCACCTCTTTGGAATCTATGGCAGTTAATCATCAGTCTTAAGCCTGAGTATTACCGGTAATTATTTCTGAATGTTCATTACCATGTTGGTTTAATGACTTGTTTTTCCCAGGAGTAAAGACTTTTTCAGGACCCTGACTCTGAGGTGTACACGTGTGTGTGTGTATTTGTGTGTGCATGTTCATGTGTGTGTGAGAATTTTTAAGTTTTTCTCATAGGCCCTAATTATGATAGCATGTAGTGAAATCATTTAAGCTAAAGAATCCCAATGGTTTGACACTTCTGAAAGCCTAAAGTTTTATTGCTTTTGAAGACAAAAAGCCAGGTGTAATCTGTGATCCTTCTTTAATTTATTGCTATATCTTCTTTAATAATTCTTTGAAGGTTTTTATAAACTAGTTGATTTGATTTCTTCAGGAAAAAGCACAGTGCGTTTCTTCAGGGTTTTATTTTGTTTGTTTTGCTTTACTTAAATTCATTAGATGCTTGGGGAAATCAGAGACAAATGAGACCAAAATACAGAATCAGTGTGATGAGTTCTTATTCTTCTTAGTGTAACCACACAGCAGAGGCCTCAATAATCTCAGCTAGGGGCAAACTTAAGTATAAAGAAAACTTCTTTGCTTTAATTGTATTTTATCTGCAAATGATAGCCACAATATAGGTAGTATAAAATAGAAAATGGAATAAATGTTCTGTCTCCTTTGAAGAGGAAGCTTACTAGAGTATGAATGTCTTCCATTACACTTTCAGACATATTATTTTGAGCAAAACAGGGTTCTCAAGAAAGTTACTTTGCTGAAAATCACTTGCCCCTTAATCCATTTTACCCCACAGTGGCTCTTATGTATTCATTCAGAAATTTTCATCAAGGATACACACATGATTCACAGGGTTACAATTTTAGTAAGTCTTCTTGGCTTCAAAGCCTGTGTTTTCTGCATTGTCAGGTTAAAGCAAGTATGTAAGGAGTACTACAGGTTTTGTATATTTTATTGATTTTATTGAGCTCTACATTTTTCTCTGCTCCCCTTCCTACCTCTCCCCTCCCCTTCAATCCTCTCTCATGATCCCCATGCTCTCAGTTTACTCAAACGATCGTATCTTTTTCTACTTTTCATGTCTCTCTTAGGGAACTCATTGTTGTCTAGGTTCTCTGGGATTGTGATTTGTAGGTTGGTTTTCTTTGCTTTATGTTTACAAACAACTTATGAGTTAATACATATGATAATTGTCTTTCTAGGTCTGGGTTACCCCACTCAATATGATGTTTTCTAGCTCCATCTATTTGCCTGCAAATTTCAAGATGCTATTTTTTTCTGCTGTGTAGTACTCCATTGTGTAAATACACCTCATTTTCCTTATCCATTCTTTGGTTGAGGGGCATTTAAGTTGTTTCCAGGCTCTGGCTATGACAGACAATGCTGTTATGAACATTGTTGAGCACATGTCCTTGTGGCATGATTGAATATCCTTTGGATATATACCCAAAAGTGCTATTGCTGGGTCTTGAGAAAAGTTGTTGTCTAATTTTCTTAGAATCACCATAGTGATATCCAAAGGGGCTGTACCAGCAAAGAACATGGTCAACAAGACAAAACAACAGCCTACAGAATGGGAATAGATCTTCACCAACCCCATTTCAGACAGAGGTCTTATCTCCAAAATATGTACAGAACTCAAGAAATTGATTGTTAAAAGAACAAATGATCCAATAAAAAATGGAGTACAGACCTAAACAGAGAACTCCCAACAGAGAAATCTAAAATGGCTGAAAGACATTTAAGGAAATGCTCAACATCCTTAGTCATCAGAGAAATGCAAATCAAAACAGCTTTGAGATTCCATCTTACACCTATAAGAATGGCCAAGATCAAAAACACCGATGACAACTTATGCTGGAGAGGATGTAAAGTAAAGAGAACACTCCTGCATTGCTGGTGGGAGTGCAAGCAGTACTACTTAATGCATGCATGTAAGAAGCAGTAAAAGATGGACCATAAAGCCATTGCTCTAGAAATAAGAATGCTTCAGACACTTCCAGACGAGTTATGCAGAACTATGGATGAACAATACATAGATTAATATATTTATATTCAGCAAGTACATGTTATCTGTTTAATACATTCAAAACACTGTCAATTACAACATAAGGAAAAGGACTCCATTTTGAATAGGTCAAAGCAGCATGAATTGTCCTCTCTGCCTTACTTTTGTGCTAACATCAAAACTCTGTGCTCTCACTAGAGATGTGTTTTATTATCTGAATTCGCTGTCTTGTGGCTCCATTTCACTTTTCCTCCATGTATTTATATAGGATGGAGGGAGGAAGAATGTTAGTTAGTTTAACAAATAAACAAATATGGCAGGAATAGACAGGGATACCTCTCTAATGCCATTGTTATGGTGGAGTAGATATTTTTCACATCACAGTAAAGAATGTCGAGTAGGCTATCCTTTGTGTTCATAAATCTGAAGTGCTTTCTCAACTGTAAAGTGATATGTAGATTTAAGAGAAGTGTTGGGAATTTTATGTATGGTATAGATAGTTAATTTGGTCTGGAGAGGCAAATGAGCAAAATATATTTTTTAAAAATATCAACCTGAATATGAGCAGTTCAGATAGCTCAGCAAGTAA